>NC_059382.1:41388750-41735000 GCF_019703515.2 Myxocyprinus asiaticus | reverse complement strand
TGAGTGAGTTGAAATGGAGATTCGCTGCAGTTTGATTTGTCAGTGAGTTGAACTCGACTTGCTTCAGTTTGATCTGTCTGTGACTTGAACTGGACAATCGCTGCAGTTTGGTTTGTCAGTGAGTTAAACTCTACTCACTTCAGTTTGATCTGTGAGTGATTTGAGCTCGACTCTCTTCAGTTTGATCTGTGAGTGAATTGAGCTTGACTCGCTTCAGTTTGATCTGTGAGTTGAGCTCAACTCGCTTCAGTTTGGTATGTGAGTTGAGAGCGACTCGCATCAGTTTTATATGTGAGTTGAGATCGACTCGCTGCAGTTTTGTTTGTCTGTGCGTTGACCTCTACTCGCTTCAGTTTTATCTGTGTGTGTGTTGAACTGGAGAATTGCTGCAGTTTGATCTGTGTGTGTGTTGAATTGGAGAATCGCTGCAGTTTGATCTGTGAGTTGAGCTCGACTCTCTGCAGCTTGATATGTGTGTTGAGTTCGATTCGCTTCAGTTTGATCTGTGAGTTGAACTCGACTCGCTTCAGTTTGATTTGTCAGTGAGTTGAGCTCGACTAGCTGCAGTTTGATCGGTGTGTGAGTTGAACTGGAGAATCGCTGCAGTTTGATCGGCGTGTGAGTTGAACTGGAGATTCGCTGCAGTTTGATCTGTGTGTGAGTTGAACTCGACTCACTTCAGTTTGATGTGTGTGTGTTGAACTCGACTCGCTTCAGTTTGATTTGTCAGTGAGTTGCATTGGACAATCGCTGCAGTTTGATATGTCAGTTGAACTCGAGTCGCTTCAGTTTGTTAAGTGTGTGAGTTGAACTCGACTCCAGTTTGATTTGTGAGTTGAATTGGACAATCGCTGCAGTTTGATTTGTCTATGAGTTGAACTCTACTTGCTTCAGTTTGATCTGTGTGTGAGTTGAACTCTACTCACTTCAGTTTGATCTGTGTGTGAGTTGAACTGGACAATCGTTGCAGTTTGGTTTGTCAGTGAGTTGATCTCTACTTGCTTCAGTTTGATCTGTGTGTGAGTTGAACTTATTCGCTTCAGTTTGATCTGTGAGTTGAACTCGACTCGCTTCAGTTTGATCTGTGAATTGAACTGGAGACTCGCTGCAGTTTGATCTGTGTGTGAGTTGAACTGGAGAATCGCTGCAGTTTGATTTGTCAGTGAGTTGAACTCGACTCGCTTCAGTTTGGTTTGTCAGTGAGCTGAACTGGAGAATCGCTGCAGTTTGATCTGTGTGTGAGTTGAACTGGAGAATCGCTGCAGTTTGATCTGCTAGTTGAGCTCGACTCGCTGCAGTTTGATCTGTGAGTTGAGCTCGACTCGCTGCAGTTTGATCTGTGAATTGAGCTCGACTCGCTTCAGTTTGATCTGTGAGTTGAGCTCCACTTGCTTCAGTTTGATCTGTGAGTTGAGCTCGACTCGTTGCATTTTGATCTGTGAGTTGAACTCGAGACTCGCTGCAGTTTGATGTGTGAGTTGAACTCGAGACTCGCTGCAGTTTGATCTCTCAGTGAGTTGAACTGGAGAATCATTTCAGTTTGATCTGTGAGTTGAGCTCCACTCGCTTCAGTTTGATCTGTGAGTTGAGCTTGACTCGTTGCAGTTTGATCTGTGAGTTGAACTCGAGACTCACTGCAGTTTGATCTGTGAGTTGAACTCGACTCGCTTCAGTTTGATTTGTCAGTGAGTTGAACATGACTCGCTTCAGTTTGGTTTGTCAGTGAGTTGAACTCGACTCGCTTCAGTTTTATCTGTGTGTGAGTTTAACACGAGACTCGCTTCAGTTTGATCTGTCTGTGAGTTGAACTCGAGACTCGCTGCAGTTTGATCTGTCAGTGAGTTGAACTGGAGAATCGCTGCAGTTTGATTTGTGAGTGAGTTGAACTGGAGAATGCTGCAGTTTGATTTGTGAGTGAGTTGAACTGGAGAATCGCTGCAGTTTGATTTGTGAGTGAGTTGAACTGGAGAATCGCTGCAGTTTGATCTGTGAGTTGAACTCTACTCGCTTCAGTTTGATCTGTGAATTGAACTGGAGACTCGCTTCAGTTTGATCTGTGAGTGAGTTGAACTGGTCAATCACTGCACTTTGATTTGTCAGTGAGTTGAACTCGAGAATTGCTTCAGTTTGGTTTGTCAGTGAGTTGAACTCTACTCACTTCAGTTTGATCTGTGTGCGAGTTGAACTCTTCTCGCTTCAGTTTGATCTGTGTGTGACTTGAACTCTACTCGCTTCAGTTTGATCTGTGTGTGAATTGAATTCGAGAATTGCTTCAGTTTGATCTGTGTGTGAGTTGAACTCTACTCACTTCAGTTTGATCTGTGTGTGAGTTGAACTCTACTCGCTTCAGTTTAATCTGTGTGTGAGTTGAACTCGAGACTCGCTGCAGTTTGTACTGTCAGTGAGTTGAACTGGAGAATCGCTGCAGTTTGATTTGTGAGTGAGTTCAACTCGACTCGCTTCAGTTTGATCTGTGAGTTCAACTCAACTTGCTTCAGTTTAATCTGTGAGTTGAACTCGACTCGCTTCAGTTTGATTTGTCAGTGAGATGAACTCGACTCGCTTCAGTTTGATATGTGATTTGAGCTCAACTCGCTTCAGTTTGATCTGTGAGTTGAGCTCGACTTGCTTCAATTTGATATGTGAGTTGAACTCGAGACTCGCTGCAGTTTTATCTGTCAGTGAGTTGAACTGGAGACTCCCTTCAGTTTGATCTGTGAGTGAGGTGAACTCGAGGATTGCTTCAGTTTGATTTGCCCCTCTACGAGACGGCGGTATGCCTTGAAGTGGTGTCTTTTTGCTAACTGGTGTTCTTCCCATGGGGAAGACCCACAGAGATGTGCCGTCGGGTCTGTTTGTCTTTTCTTATTTCAGGAAGGGCTGGAGAGATGGCTGTCTCCCTCTACCCTGAAAGTGTACGTGGCTGCCATAGCAGCTCACCACGATACACTGGATGGCAATCCCTCACAACAGCGCGACCTGATCATCAGGTTTCTCAAAGGCGCGAGGAGATTGAATCCTCCTAGACCACACCTGATCCCCTCTTGGGATCTCTCTGTGGTCCTACCTGCCCTACAGAGAGCCCGTTTGAGCCCCTGGAGCAGACCGAGCTCAACACACCATCTCTGAAGACGGCTTTCCTGGTGGCATTCACTTCCATCAAGAGGGTGAGGGACCTGCAGGCGCTCTCTGTTACTCTGTCATACTCTCATGTGATCTTGAGACCCTGGCCCGGTTATGTGCCCAAAGTTCCCACCACTCCTTTTCGGGACCAGGTGGTGAATCTGCAAGTGCTCCCTTCAGAGGAGGAAGACCCGGCCTTGTCATTGCTATGTCCGGTTTGTGCCCTGTGCATTTATCTGGACCGCACCCAGAGCTTTAGAAGCTCGGAGCAGCTCTTTGTCTGTTTTGGAGGACAGCAGAAGGGGAAAGCTGTCTCCAAGCAGAGGTTGGCCCATTGGATTGTGGATGTCATTTCTTTCGCATACTAGTCTCAGGACTTGCTGTGCCCCTTGGGATTCCGGGCGCACTCCACTAGAGGAGTTGCATCCTCCTGGACACTGGAAAGGGGGGCCTCTCTAGCAGACATATGCAGAGCTGCGGGTTGGGCTACTCCCAATTCCTTTGTGAAGTTTTATAATCTACGCATAGACCCGGTTTCGACCTGAGTGTTTTACGTGGTAACAGCAGGTAGACCGGGCGGCTGGTTGGGTGTACCATTTGCATTGCACTTTCCCCTTTTTCAAAGGTGATAATGTGCGTTTTTTTGTCCACAACAGTTCCCCGTAGCGGTGAACTTCGGATGCCTCTTTAATTCTTTAGCACTGTCCGGTGACAAACTCGGCAGAGGAGTAATGCCACCAGGTCCAGTACTCGTAGTATTCCCCTTTTCATGTAAGCCCATGTGCTTGGGCTCAGTGCTCCATGCATTGTGATTCCCCTTTGGTAATCCCGTATGATGAGTTTCCACTGTTTGGTTTCCCCCTTAGGTAAAAACTGTGTTTCTCCTCGTCAGAGCTTTCTCTGTTTCAGCCACTGTGCTGCGTACTCCCTCTGTAGATATGGTCCTCCTGTGGTATCATTCCATATGTGTACTTCCCTGTTGGTAAGTCCATGTGAGGTATGCTCCACATGTTAACCTCCCTCCGGCAGGATGTGGTCTCCTTAGTGCTCTCCTTCCTGGAGAGGGAAGAACACTTCCCAGCGCTATTCTAGAAAATGCTCAGCGGGAGATTGCTTAACCGCAAATTAAGAAAGGCACCGCTGGTAGCCTTCTTGGGTAAGTGCCCTCTCCCCCCTTAACGGGACTAGGGAGACGCATTACCTAACTCACTGGAAGGTCACAACATGGTTGAGTGCTCGCTGAAGGCATGCAGCAGCTTGCCCGTGTCCACTCTTCCATGCCTCATGACACGGTTCAGCACCAAGTGTCACTAAATCGACACAACATAGAGTGAGTGACAGACAGGGAATGTCATGGTTACTGATTTAACCTCTGTTCCCTGATGGAGGGAACGAGACGTTGTGTCCCTCCTGCCACGGCGCTGAACTGGCCACTGACATGGCCGGGACTCTCTATCGGCTCCTCAGCATAAATCTGAATGAGTGATGCACGCCATCTCCTTTTATAACCGTATGTCCGGGGCGGAGAGTGGCATGCAAATTCCACTCGCCAATTTTCATTGGCCTTTTCTATTTTAAGCAAAGGTGATTGGGGCTCTCAAGATCGAATCCCTAGTGTCACTACATCGACACAACATCTCGTTCCCTCCATCAGGGAGCAGAGGTTACATCAGTAACCAAGACGTTTGGCATTCCCTTGCAATAGTTTGCATTCCCTCATAATTTGTTTATCATTCCCTCACAATAATTTGCATTCCCTTTGCAATACATTTTGTGTTCCCTTGCAATTACTTTGGGTTCCCTTGTAATACCTTTATCCATCCCTTACCTGCATTAACAATGGTTTTACTACAGTAGTTGTAAAAGTTGTAAACATCCCCATATTTCTGCCTAAGATTTTCATAAAGCAGCTTGACTCTTGTTCCTTTTTATTGGGACCATAAGGCCCACAGAATTTGCAAAACCCACATTTGTAAATCTAAAACAGATGGTGGTATGGCCCTTCCAAATTTTTATTTTAATTACTATGCTTGCACTCTTCACACAGTCATAATATGGCTAGACCATACTATTAGACATTTCACTTGGATTAAAATGGGAAGAGAGGAGTGTATACCACATGACATTGGTGCATTGATCTTATCACCAACGAACATAGATAAGTCTGTTTATAATCATAATTGCATAATACACAGCATAATCCACATTTGGAAACAGATTAAATAAAAATTCAAAATAGAGTCCATATCATTCCTCTTACCAATTGGAGGGAACCCCACATTTGTCCCATCAATTATGGACTGTTTTTACACAATTGAGAGATGTAAGTAATTGCACCATTGGAGACTTATTTGTGGATGGGAGTTTTGCCTCCTTCAACCAGTTACAGGTACAATATCGCTTACATAAGATTTTTTTTTGTTTGTTTGTTTGTTTGTTTGTTTTTTTTATATATTTGCAGATCAGGGATTTTGTGAGAAAATGTTTGCCTAGTCTTGAAGTGAAACCTGCAAAGTTTGATGAGCTCCTGGGGCAGGGAGGTGGGGTCAGACACCTGTTGTATCACCTTTTATGGATGGCATAAAAACACTCTGGGAGCAGAAGCTGGGGAAGGTGAGAGGTGATTAGCACTGGGATGATGCACTAGAGATCATACACATGCTTTGTTAACTCAAGGCACTGCCTTTTTCAATTTAAGATCATTCATCAACTCACTATGCAAAAACAAAGCTACACATTTTTTTCTTCTGATGTATCCCTTGTGTGATAAGTGTCAGATTGAGGAAGCCACTCTCCTTCATAATTATATTCTTTGCCCTAAGCTAACTCCATTTTGGACAAATATTTTTCTTTACATGTTACATATCATGCTAGCATCAATACTAGCATGTTTGGCGGTGCTTGGGGTTTCTGATAAACTTCCCTCACTTCAAAAATATCAACAACAGCTTCTTTCTTATGCTCTTATTGTGGTTAATAAAATTATATTACAGTTCTGGAAAAAGTCAGAGACCCCATTTATTAAACTATGGCTATAAGATATGGTAAAGCTTTACATCTGAGGGGAAAAAAATGTTTCCTTTTATTTAAAAAATTGGAGCATTTCAATAAGATTTGGTTTCACCTCCTCCACTATATTGATAGTGTAAGTTGAGCTATTAAAGATCACTGATTACCCCATTAGTGAGACATGACATAAAATCCCAGGGGAGGGGAGGGAGAATTGGATAAGTGTGGGGGCAGATGTTCTGTTCTACAGGTTTTGTGTATTTTGTTCTTTGTATGTCTTTAAATTGGATTTTAAGGAGTTCTGTAACAGTGTTTGATTATCTGATTTCTCAGTAAAAAAAAGATTTGAACACATGCAAAGTCTGTAGAAACAGCTGAATTTCACCTCCGATTTGCATAGGAGTTCTGTTGGTGTTTATTTTGCAAATATGACCGGCTGTCTGCTCATTATCGTACTTATACACTTATGACTACTTGGAAAATAAATAAATAAATAAATGGACATGAAATATTGATTTGAGCTGAAATTGTTTAATCAGCTTCTTTGTAGAAATCGCAGAGTGATACAAGTAGTAAAGATGGCTTGCAATACCCGGATGGCTGGTCTGATATACAGTAACCTCTTCCTTATGCAGCTTTTATTTATAAATATCAGAAAATATCATATGACCAATCAGAATCAAGTATTCCAGTAAGCAAGCAACTTCCAATTGTCTTCAATAAAAAAAAAAAAATTTGATCAGGTGATATAATTGTAGTAGATTCTGAACATGCATTTGGTAAAGCATTACAATAGTCTGGTCTAGAGGTTTACAAAATATTTATCTACTGTACATGTAAACATGAGTGACATTCAGTGCAACAGTGATGATACTCGTGTACATCAAAAACAGGTCCACTTAACTTTGTGACAACATGGTTAAAAACTACCAAGCTTTGAATGACGGTTATTTCTGTGGCTACATGTTATACTCTTAATTAGTGGATAGCTTAGTGCTGTTGTTACCTAGCAACAGGTTTGTAAAGAGGTCTGAAATGCTCAGGCCAGAAACATCGAGCCCTGGTGACCAATTTGAGCTATGGACGACATTTTACACAAGTTCCTCTTTTATTCCTCTTGTATCAATGACAAAGTATATTTTTGTAACATCCAATTTGTTAATACCATACATTTGATTTGTTCACTTTTGGATCAAGCCACCAAAACATCAATACATTTGATTCAATTTGATGTAACCAAGCTTATTTTTCTTGAAATCATGTGATCATCCAATCATGTGACTTGGATTTTTTGAATCACACTTTGAAGCATAATTTTTACTACAAGAAATTATCTCTCATATAGTGGTTCAGTACAGGAAGTTTGGGAACCCTACTGTAACACAACAGATTGTGGGAAAAGAACATGTGAACAAGATGTGTAACACTGTGAATTGTACACTTCCCTCGAAAATTGTTTTTCGTTCCCTTGCAATAATTTGCGTTCCCTTTGCAATACATTTTGCATTCCCCAACAATACGTTTTGTGTTCCCTTGCAATAGTCCATGTTCCCTTGCAATTACTTTGGGTACCTTTGTAATGCCTTTATCCATCCCTTATCTAAATTAACAAAGGTTTTACTACAGTAGTTGCAGTATGGTTTGCTGTGGTTTCTACTGAAACATATTTTATGATAGTTTTGGTTTTCCTGTATTAAAGGGATAGTTCACCCAAGAATTAAAATACTCTCATCATTTACTCACCTTCTTGCCATCCCAGATGTGTATGAGTTTCTTTCTTCTGCAGAACACAAACACAGGTTTTTAGAAGAATATCTAAGCTCTGATGGTGCTCTAGGAATTGTAACTGAGCCTGAAATTATGATTGTGCCTAGAGACTGCAATGTCAAGATGTACAGTGAATTATTATTTTTTTTTCATATTTTGGTCTGTTCTCACCAAAAACCATCTAGACCCTTGAAATGGATATAGTTCACCCAAAAATGAAAATTCTTTAATTATTTACTCACCTTCATGCCATCCCAGATGTGTATTGCTTTCTTTCTTCTACAGAACACAAATTAAGATTTTTAGAAGAATATTTCCACTCTGTAGATCCATACAATGCAAGTGAATGGTGATCAGAACTCCAAAAAGGATATAAAGTCAGCATAAACGCGATCCATATGACACCAGTGGTTTAATCAATGTCTTCTGAAGCAATCCAGTTGGTTTTGTGTGAGAACAGACCAAAATATAACTCGGTGTACATCTTGCCATTGCAGTCTCTAGGCACGATCATGATTTCAATCTTGATTACACTTCCTAGTGCTTGACACATGCACAGAGTGCTAGATGGTGCTGTAGGAAGTGTAATCGAGCTTGATATCATGATCACCATGGAGATTGCTGTCAAGATGTACAGCTAAAAATGACTTATATTTTGTTCTGTGGCATGGATTAAACCACTCAAGTCTGATGGATTACTTTTACGCTGATTTTATATCCTTTCTGGAGTTCTGGTCATCATTCACTTGCATTGTATGGACCTACAAAGCTGAGATATTCTTCAGAAAATCTTCATTTGTGCATGACATTCTTTTTCTGCATAACACATCTGGAATGGCATGAGGGTGAGTAAATTATGAGAGAATTTAAATTTTTGGGTGAACTAACCCAAAAGTAATCATGGTTATTTTTCATAAAAACCATAGCCATACTTGTATAACAAATTAACCATTGTGTTACTATTGTAAAAGTGTTGTAAATGTTTTTGGCAGCTTGATTATGATTATATATATATATATATATATATATATATATATATAAAAATTTTAACCATAGTTTTGGTTTTCCTGTATTGTTACTATGGTTTTACTGTGAGTATCATGATTAAAATGATCTATGAATACTGCAGTAAAACCTTGGTTAATTTTTGTAAGTGATGAATACAGGTATTGCGATGGAAACCAAAATAATTGCGAGGGAACACAAAATTTATTGCAAGGAGAATACAAAACTATTTTAGGAAGTAAATTCACTCCTTGTCCTCTAAGATACTCCATAGAATTTCACAAGAAATTGTGTGAAAAATGAATGTAACAATTATTTAAGCATTGTAGGGAAACTCATTGGAAAAGAGTCATGCTGTTGTTCAGCACAAT
The DNA here is from genome assembly GCF_019703515.2 of Myxocyprinus asiaticus. Lineage (NCBI taxonomy): Eukaryota > Metazoa > Chordata > Actinopteri > Cypriniformes > Catostomidae > Myxocyprinus > Myxocyprinus asiaticus. The sequence continues at coordinate 41,725,725 of NC_059382.1, read as the reverse complement.
CTATGTTTGGATCTCAGAGACCACTTGGCATGTCACGGGGGGCTTCAACATCTGTCACAATGAGCACAAAACCCTGAAAGAAAGAGTTTTCTTGTTATAACAGGTCAACAGAGCTATACTATACCTAACAGTACAATGAAACATTAATAGTACTCACGTTTCTTAAGAACATTTCAGCATTACTAAAGCTAAAGCCATGCAGAGTGGGTAATGGGACACCAATCTTCAGGTAAGCTAAAATATAAAGTACAATAATCCAGATATTAGAGACATAACTGAAATAAAGGAGACCAAAACTACTTCATCACAAGGAAATGTATAAACAAAATTAGTACTCTGTGGAAATAACAGTCTGGTTCCAGAAGTAAAAATCTTATTTTATTTTATTTTTTACATTGTGGAATTGATTTTTAACGATAACTTATAAATCTTTAAAGCCAGACTTTCCGTGAGCTCCATGGTTGTTAATCGATGGTTTTTGCTTCTGTTGAAGCTATCAGTCTACGTTATTTCTACTATTTTTTAAAAACTGCATTTAATAGTGTAATGCCTAAACTACCCATGATCCTAAAGGGAAAAAGGCACCAAATAGAGAATTATGAGAAACAAAGCGAACGCCCACACCCATGACTCAAAATAAATGAGCAATCAAGTCGTATTTTGCAATAAACATATATATGTAAACTTATTTAACTATATATTGTTTCTATACTTATAATCAACTATTTTATATATTTACATAGTTTTTAATTTGATTACCTTTCTTTAATTTGATTTGCAATGCTTCATGCGATTGTATTTCATTCCCTCGTTAAAGACGTCAAGTACACAGTCTTGTTCCTTTTGTCTTTTTGTCTGATTTTCAAATATGTTTTTGATTCAAATCAAAGTTTGTAATGTTGTGATTCACGTCAGAGCTGGTTGGTTTGATTCATGGCTTGTAACTCTTATGAAGTACTTTGTTAAATCCTCATGGAAAAATGAATAAGAAAAATACTTCCGGAACAAGATAGATTTCTAATAAATCCATCTTCCATCTCTCCATTCATACTGTCACTTACAACTAGTGCTAATTCAGAGTTTCCAATTAACATGACCTGCATGTTTTTTTTCTAATAAAAGCGTTTCTAAAAAAACACTTTACAATAAAAAATAAAATAAAAAAAAGTTTGTTAACATTAAAGCATTATTAATGTTGCACTTGTGTATATAGTTGAGTGACAATAAAGGGATTTGATTTGATTATGTATCATAAACTAACAATGAATAATCTATTTTTAAAGCTTTTATTAATCTTTGTTAACATTATTTAATAAAAAATACGATTGTTTGTGGTTAGTTTATAGTACATTAATGTTAACATATACAACTTTTGATTAAAAAAAATATTACTATATGCTGAAATTCACATTAACCATGTTTAATAAATGCTGTAAAAGTATTGTTCACTGTTAGTCATGTTAACTCATGTCAACAAATGAAACCTTTTTGTAAAGCGTTAACTTTACACTGTGCTGTTGAGAGTGAAGCAGGAGAGATGAGTGGTGAATGATTGCCACCTGTGTTCAACACCTGTCTTGTGTTTCAGTGAGGAGTGATGGGGGCTTTTAAGTAGAGGAGACAGCGGCAGTCGAGAGAGAGAGCCCAGCTGTGTTGGCCGCTGCCGTGTTACAACTGTTTTGAGTTTTGATTTTAAGTTTCATCATTACGCTGTAGGTGAACACGTTGACTGAAATAAAATTACATTCTTGAGTTTCGGCACCAATGTAATGAGGTTCAGGAATGAGGAAGTGGGAGACGGCGATTCCAACTCAGGAATGTCACTTTATGAATGTCCCCTGCCTCCACACATATATGATGATTTCTTACCATTTAATTTTGGAAGTACAACTGTGCTCATTGCCATCTTTAACAGTTTCTCAAGTGGTCCTTTCTGTATATTTGAAACATTACTGGTTACACACAAAACATTCATTCTATAATGTTAATCTACCAAAGTAAATTTGATTTAAATGATCACTGATAATAGATAGAACTCACATTGAAATCACCAATCTTAGATGATCCGAGAGTCAGAGTTAAACTTCATGCAAAGGGAGAAGATATAGAGTTTTACAAAACTAATGCTTAACAATTGTTTAGATATCTAGACTTTTAATTAAATAATTTTGAAATACTACAAAGGTAAAGGCTGTACTTTAAATGCACACACATGTGCGCACACACACTACTCACTTGTTTATGTTGAAAGCTGCAGTTAGGTGAATATTGTCAATCTGTGAGTTTCCATTGAAGCTGCTGTCCTACAACAGAGATGCAGAAACTGTGAGCTGTAATCATTTTAACAGTGACATCATGTGCAAAATTCAACATTTGAAATTGCAGCTGCAGTGGCATACACTTACAGTAAAGTCCGATTTATACTTCTGTGTCGAACCTATGCTGAAGGCTACACGTAGCTACAGTGGTTATGGCAAGCTGACGCCATAGCCTGACGTGCACCTCTTCAAAAATGTAAACCGCATCGACGCAGACCACAACAGCTGTGATTGGTGCATTTTGTAACCAGAGACCGGCCTCCCAGGATGATAAAAACGATTTCTGAGGTAGTGTCGCTTTTTAATAAATGATATCTGTTTACAGCTTATAAACTCTGAAAGCTTTTTTTTTTTTTTCCGGGCCTTTACTTGATATTAATTTGATATAAAAGTGAAATAATGTGTTGTGTTCTACATGCGAACTTTATGATCTACACAATGATTTGACTGTATGTTTGACAGTATTGTGTGCAGTAAATAATCATATTTTATAAGTTATTAAAACAGAACACTTCTAATTTGTTAGCAAATTAAAAACAAAAAGTTAAAAGTTGGTTATATTGCCTATATGCATTGTAAAGTCTTTTAAACAACAAGCCAAGCGAGGTATAGTTATTAATTCATGTGATGAATTCTTTTTTTCAGTATGGACCATCAAAAGTATGCCCAAATATTTATTTATTATTAAGCGACTCAAGAGCAAGCATACAGTATTTTTCTCATTTATTTGCTCCCTGCAATACAGGCAACATGTATAATAAATAATATGTAGCCTAATCTAAATTTCAACATCTTCACATACTTTAAACGTGTTTTTAATGCTACATTAATTTAATAAATACCTTTGAATCAAGGGCATAGCCAGGAAATTACTTTTGGGTGGACCTCAACAAAAATGGATGGGCCCAGTTTTCGCTCAAATATTTATTTATTTTTTACCAAATTGTCCTTAACAACAGAGAAGCGGTACATTCACAGTTCTTTCACACTTTCAGAAATCAGAATTTATGCATTTTAAAACTATTTATAAATATATATTTAAGTAAAAGAATAATCTCTAATGTTCTGGGTGGGCCTGGGTCTAATTTGGTTGGGCCCACGCCCACCCTGGCCCACCCTTAGCTACACCACTGCTTTGAATCCAAAAATTACATTGCTTTTGTTTATTTATGAATATATAATTAGCATTTTGGCTGTGTAATCGGAGAACGACACAGACACCAACACAGAACTATAAATGCAAACCAATGCGTTGGCCACTATGCAGAGCCTACGGCGTAGGTTTGACGCAGAAGCATAAATCAGTCTCAAGTCCCGTATACACATGCAGTGACTTTATTGCTTGATGTAGCTAGCATCTGTACTGTGAAGTCACCCGTGGGCGTTCCTACTGCTGTCGCTCTAACATTAATGGTGGACTTTACGTGTGATGTGATCAAATGTGATCAGGGATGAGACATATTTCAAGTAAAAATAAGATTTCACTTTGTCACGTTAAATGAACATTCTGCAGTGGAGAGTGTTGTTATATAAACTACAGAAGTTCTCAGTGTATTAAATCATTCACCCGATGATGAATGATCTATCAATGTTCAAAATCTACAAATTAAACTAACTCAGACTGCCAACAATTAAAAAAATGTCATTCTATTTTGACAAAGAATCAGTTTCTTGTCACTAAAAATGAACGTTCAGCAGGGGAGTGTTTTAACATGTACTGTATCAGTGCTCATTGCATCATATCATTTACTAGATGAACGATCTGTCAATGTATGAATTAAACTCACTCAGACTACCGACAGTTTATTTGTATTTTTGTATCATTTTTATTATATTCATGTACTGTATGATTACAGACATATCATACAGAACAGTGTAGACGCTCACAGAAACTTTAACTTCTCATCTGTGTTGCCTGCACTTGACTAGGAGACGGATGACGTGAGCTCCACTGACATGTCTTCTCTCCTATTGGTTGCCGCTGCCAAAAGCCACTCCTCATTTACATAAAGTTAAACTTTTCTGAACTCTGTTGTGTTGCTCACCACGCCGTGTCGCTGGAAGTCACCAGCTCATATTGAAAATGAATGAGATCATGCCACTTTGTCACTGGAAGTCGCTGCATGTGTGTACAGGGCTTTACAGTATGTAAAATGAAGGAGTGAAATGGGTGTCTGTTTGATTACTTGCCAGTATTTTGGGGGTGCTCCTGTGATCCTTTTATTTATTTATTTATTTTACATTGTACTGTACCTGAAATTCATAATTTGGGCAGTCTGAAGATGCTTTATATTAGGATATCACACTAAATTAGGACTTTAAATAAATAAAGTGACTATTTGCACTAGGTGTTCACAGTATAGGTTGGGGAATTGAGAGAAAGGGTATTTGATCGGGTTAAGTTAACCGTGGTTTTAATATAGTAATATTGTAGTAACCATGTTTTAGAGGAAGCCATAATTGTAATGCAATTAACCATAGTATTAAAACAGTAATAAGGTGTTAATAGAAACCATGTTTAATTTTATGGTTACTATGATTTTATGGTTAAAACCATGGATAATTTTCTAAGGGAAGGTTAAGGTTAGGTTAAGGGGTAGGGGCTGGTGTAGGGTCTGTGGGAATCTAACACAAAACAACAAACACACTGCAGTGATGCCACTATACTGTTTATTAGCATTTAATTAGGGTTGAAAATAGTATTTTTCACTATTTGCACTTACCGCAAAGATGTTTTTTGTTGCTATTTATACATAGTGTAAATAGCATCAATCTTAAAATAATATACCATGATAACCATTGTGTCCACCAAAATAATGTAGTTACATGTGTAGTTATATATTACATTTATTGTCACTAATGTTATAATAAATGAAAATGGTCCTCCTTCAAACAGTTTAAATTCTGTTATTATATAATTTATTTTCCTGAAGGGGCTAGCACCTATTGTATCTGTTAGTTAGGGGCCAAGCACCAAAGCTGCTGTGGCACCTATTGTATCCGTTAGTATTATTATGCTTCCTCCCAATGGGAGTCTATGGCAGCCCATAGAACCGTTCATAGGAAAATGATGAAATTTGGCACATTGATAGAGGTGGGCATGAATAGCCCACATACCAAATTTGGGGTCTCTAAGACACATTTTATAGCACCACCACCAGTTCAGATATACACTTTTCTTTTGTGTTTGGCCCTGAGGTTACCTGCAGCATTTTGGCGCACTGCCCCCTACTGGTCAGGAGATAGAAAAATTGCTATTTTGGCTTATAATTCTTGAATGCTTTTCTGCATGATAACCATCATGCCCAGATAGTACCTCTGCAGTTTCAGAACAGTGCCACATACTGGACAAACATTCTAAGAACTAGCTATTTTTAGTTATTCTTTCAAATAAATGGGTTTTTTATGATTGAAAGTTTACTTTTTCTAACTCCTCATACACCGTTCATCGGACTCTAACCAAAAACATGTCACAAAGCTTCTTTTGCTGCTCATGGTGCCAATAATTGGCTTGACCCCGGTATCATTGCTTGCAGCTATATTTCTTCTTTTTCCACTCTTGAGTCTATGGCAGCTCATAGAACTGCTTGCGGGAAAGTTATGAAATTTGGCACACTGTCTGATGTGTTACCGCAGCAAATCTGATTACGCTCCTCCTGAAGTTTTAAATGGACACCTTACATTAAAACTCCAGCCATTACAGTGGCATTCATCTTGGATTTTGATGTTTACAACTTAAACTTATCCTTCAAACTTAGTCCGATTTGCCCAAACAATGTCTCAAAATAATCTCCAGACCGGCCTCATAGAAATGACAGTACAGAATTTTCACCTTTGTTTAAAAGTTATGCCATTGTGAAGTTAACACGGTGAAAATGGATTTCAGTCTGTATCTCGGCAATGCTTTGTCCAATGGAAACGAAACGTTGTATGCTTCATCAGGACCAATGTCTGAGGGTACATGGAAAGTTTGGAGACAGTGCCACCTATGGGTCAAGAAATGTGGAAAATGGCTCTTTTTGCCCATAACTTTTGTATAGTATGTCCAAAAATCCTGGGGTTTGTGTCTATGGACCCCAATGGGATCGTCTCCGCCAGGTATCCCCCCGCGGACCTCCCATTCCCCAGCACACTCATCTGCCCCAGTCGGGCTTCCGGATGAGTTCGCCGGTTCGTCGCACGGCGAGTCTGGCTTCTTGTTCGGAGCTCGCGAAGATGATGAGCTTTCGAGCGCAGCATCGGAGAGCGGGCTTGTTCAGTCGGACGCAGAAGCCTCAGCTGGGCTTCCCCCTTCGGGGACGATGCCCAGCAGTTCTCGACGGTGAAGCAGCAGACGGAGGCAATCCGGCACATCCTGCCCCGGTGCAGCTCAAGATCCCGCACCCCGTCAGCTCATCGCCAAGGGCCTCCCCCTGCGGTTACTGCACCGGCTCCGCCACAGCCCGCCCCTTTGGCCTGGCCCCGGTGTGGAGCCCACAGCAGGAAGCCGACGCCACCCGTCTCACAGCCGGCGCCGAAGAACCCACGGAAGTCCTCGAAGCGCCCCGGAGACAGGCAACTCAGGGACTGGGGAACCCACTCACGTGGAGCTGGTAGGAAGACCACTCCATCCCCCGGTGGAGGGCAGGGTGGAAAATCTTTTGTTGCCTTTTTGTTTGATTTTGCCAAGTGGCTGCGGTACCCAACAGTTCAGCAAAAGAGCGGCTTCCTTCATCCCTGGGTCACATACTCGGTGTGTACAGTCGTCACCACGACTACCGCCCACAGGCTTTTTCTTGCAGGATTGGCGCTCCAGCGGTGCCCATTCTGCCCCTGAGCACCCGATGTGACAGCCTCCACGGGTTACGAGGACAGGCCTCTTCCTCCCCTGTCCCAGGCTGTTCCGGGGGTGGTCACAAGGAGCCAGGTAAGTGCTTCGATGTCCCTAGACTCAGCACGGCCACGACGTGCTGTGGCACCTCGCGCTCCGCCCCGCCACGAGGCCCCACCTGCCGGTACGTCCGACGACATTGTCCCCTTGGTCCCCCTCGCGCGGAATTTGGACGCGTGGCTTGCGCTTTCCAATCCATCGCGGTGGCTGATCCGGACCGTCCGACTCGGCTACGCGATTCAGTTCGCCAGGCGCCCGCCCAGGTTCAGCGGTATTCACTTCACCTTGCTGCCACCCTGCACGCGGAGATCCCTACCCTCCTATTGAAGGACACGATAGAACCTGTCCCTCCAACCGAGATGAAGAAAGGGTTTTACAGCCCCTACTTCATCATACCGAAAAAAGGCGGTGGGTTGCGGCCAATCTTGGACCTGCGAGTACTGAACCGGGCTTTACACAGACTCCCGTTCAAGTTGCTGACGCAAAGACGCATTCTGGCGAGCGTCCAGCATCAAGATTGGTTCACGGCAGTAGACCTGAAGGATGCGTACTTTCACGTCTCAATTCTTCCTCGACACAAACCCTTCCTGCAGTTCGCGTTCGAGGGTCAGGCGTATCAGTACAAAATCCTCCCTTTCGGCCTGTCCCTGTCTCCTCGCATCTTTACGAAGATCGCAGAGGCTGCCCTTGCCCCGTTAAGGGAGGTGGGCATTCGCATTCTCAACTATCTCGACGACTGGCTAATCCTAGCTCACTCTCGAGACGTGTTATGCGCACACAGGGACCTGGTGCTCTCACACCTCAGCCGACTAGGGCTTCGGGTCAACTGGGAAAAGAGCAAGCTCCTCCTGATTCAGAGCATCTCTTTTCTCGGTTTGGAGTTGGACTCAGTCTCCTTGACGGCGTGCCTTACGAACAAGCGTGCCCAGTCGGTGCTGGCCTGTTTGAAGGCATTCAAGCAGGGAACAGTGGTTCCACTGAAAAGTTTTCAGAGGCTCCTGGGGCATATGGCATCCTCGACGGTGGCCACCCCGCTCGGGTTGATGCATATGAGGCCGCTTCAGCACTGGCTCCAGACTCAAGTCCCGAGACGGGCATGGCACCACGGGACACACCGTGTGGCCATTACATCGGTCTGTCACTGTCTTTTTAGCCCTTGGACCAACCTCTCGTTTCTACGAGCAGATGTTTCTCTAGAACTGGTCTCCAGGCGCGTCGTGGTCACGACAGACGCCTCCAAGACGGGCTGGGGCGCTGTTTGCAACGGGCACGTAGCCGCCGGCCTCTGGACGGGTCCGCAACTGCATTGGCACATCAACTGCCTCGAGTTACTGGCAATTCTGCTCGCCCTGCAGAGGTTCCGGCCATTGATCCAGGGCAAGCACGTGTTAGTTCGGACGGACAGCACGGCAGTGGTAGCATATGTCAACCGCCAAGGCGGTCTGTGCTCTCGCTGTATGTCACAACTCACCCGCCGTCTCCTCCTCCGGAGTCAGCAGCACTTCAAGTCGCTGCGAGCCACTCACATCCCAGGCAACCTCAACAATAGCGGACGCGCTGTCACGGCAGGTTTCCCTCAAGGGAGAGTGGAGACTCCACCCTCAGGTGGTCCAGCTGATTTGGAGTCCATTCGGACGGGCACAGGTGGACCTGTTCTCCTCCCAAGAATCCTCCCACTGCCCGCTCTGGTATGCCCTCACCGAGGCTCCCCTCGGCATAGACGCGCTGGCACACAGCTGGCCCCCTGGCCTATGCAAATATACATTTCCCCCAGTGAGCCTGCTTGCACAGACCCTGTGCAAGGTCAGGGAGGACGAGGAGCAGGTCATCCTGGTAGCACCCTACTGGCCCACCCAGACATGGTTCTCGGACCTCACGCTCCTCGCGACAGCTCCCCCCTGGCGAATTCCCCTGAGGAAGGACCTTCTTTCTCAGGGATGGGGCACCCTCTGGCACCCGCGCCCAGACCTCTGGAATCTCCATGTCTGGTACCTGGACAGAACACGGAAGACCTAAGCGGTCTACTACCGTGGCGCCTGTATGCCTTTAAGTGGTGTCTATTCGCTAAGTGGTGTTCTTCCCGACGCGAAGACCCCCAGAGATGCATAGTCGGATCAGTGCTTTCCTTCCTGCAGGAGAGGCTGGAAGGGAGGCCGTCCCCTTCCACCTTGAAGGTGTACATTGCCGCCATAGCAGCACACCATGACGCAGTTGACGGTAAGTCCTTAGGGAAGCACGACCTGATCATCAGGTTCCTAAGAGGCACCAGGAGGCTGAATCCCTCCAGACCACGCCTCGTTCCCTCGTGGGATCTGAGAGCCCCCTTTGAGCCTTTGCAGTCAGCCGAGCTTAAGGCACTCTCCTTGAAGACTGCCCTCCTGACTGCGCTCACTTCCATCAAGAGGGTAGGTGACCTGCAAGCATTCTCTGTCAGCAAAACGTGCCTGGAGTTCAGTCCGGGTTACTCTCACGTGATCCTGAGACCCTGACCGGGCTATGTGCCCAAGGTTCCCACCACCCCTTTTAGGGACCAGGTGGTGAACCTGCAAGCGCTGCCCCAGGAGGAGGCAGACCCAGCCCTGTCATTGCTGTGTCCAGTGCGTGCTTTACGCATCTATTTGGATCGCACGCAGAGCTTTAGAGTCTCTGAGCAGCTCTTTGTCTGCTTTGGTGCACAGCGGAAAGGAGGCACTGTCTCCAAGCAGAGGATCACCCACTGGTTCGTTGACGCCATAACTATGGCATATCTCGCCCAAAACATGCCGCCCCCGGTAGGGCTACGAGCCCATTCTACCCGTGGTGTAGCGGCTTCTTGGGCCCTGGCCAGAGGTGCCTCTCTAACAGACATTTGCAGAGCAGCGGGCTGGGCAACACCCAACACCTTTGCAAGGTTCTACAACCTCCGGGTGGAACCGGTTTCGTCCCAGGTAGTGGCACGCAACACAAGCGGATATGGCCGGGTGTATTGCTTGCACATAGTGCCTTCCACCTCCTTTTGAGCTGAAGACATGCACCGTTAATTCCCAGTAGTGTTCACAAACTTTGTTCCCTGGTTGACATCCTCCGAGCCCTGTGGCAGTCGAGTTTTCGGAGACTCACTGCCGGCCCAGTACACGCGCTAACTAAGAGCACTGTTCTTGGGTAGGTGCTCTGCATGTGGCGGTTCCCTGTAAGGCTAACCCCATGCAATCTATATCTTCCGCTAGTTCGTTTCCCTGCTGGCAAACTGCATCTTCCTTGGGCAGAGCCCCTCTGCCCCAGTCTCCATGTTTGTAGTAACTCCTCTACCATGAAGGCTCTCCACATGGTTGGAAAGACCATGTGACATATTCTTCCACTTAAATATCCCCCCCTCTCTTTGGGTGAGGTGTGGTCTCCGCGGTGTCTTCCCCTTGGGAGGGATACCCCCCGACTAGACCTGGCGGCCCAGTCGGATAATCCCCCTTCTTTTATAGGGAGTGGAAAAAGAGAAGGGGAAAAGAGGCCACGACTGGGTTAAGCCTGTCTCTATCTTTGGGTAGTCGACTTCTACCCAAAAAGGGCCGTTCGACACTCATAACTGTGTTGGGGGAGGTTACGTGTTGACCTGGTGTGCTGGCTATGAGGCACACAGCAAGTCTGCCCACCACACACCGCCAATTCACGTAACACAGTTCAGCCTTGTGGCGTTTTGTATAGGGACCCCTAGTGTCACTACATCGACACCAACGTCGAGTGAGTGACAGATAGGGAATGTCGTGGTTACTGGTGTAACCTCCGTTCCCTGATGGAGGGAACGAGATGTTGCGTCCCTCCTGCCACAACGCTGAACTACCCGCTGAAATGGCCGGACCTTATATCGGCTCCTCAGCATAAAACCTGAATGAGTGGTTGCATACCAGCTCCTTTTATACCCGTATGTCCGGGGGAGTGGCATGCAAATACCACTCGCCAATTTTCATTGGTCTTTTATCAAAGACCAGAGGTGTCTCGGGCTCCCAAGAGTGACACCTAGTGTCACTACATCGACACCAACGTCTCGTTCTCTCCATCAGGGAACGGAGGTTACACCAGTAACCACGATGTTTTTCCTGTCAAACTTTTTTTAAAACATCTGACCATTGAAAAGCTTTCAGCCAAGGTTTAAGCAAAGCTGTTTATTGATATTTAGTTGTGATTAATATTTGAATTTAGCTATATTAACAGATTTTGTCATCCTAATATATATATATATATATATATATATATATATATATATATATATATATATATATATATATATATACACACATATACACAGTGCTATGCAAAAGTTTTAGGCACTTGTGAAAAATGTTGCATAGTGAGGATGTCTTCAAAAATAATGACATAAATAGTTTTCATTAATCAAATAATATCATACAAAGTCCAGTAAACATAAAAAAGCTAAATCAATATTTGGTGTGACCACCTTTGCCTTTAAAACGGCACCAATTCTCCTAGGTACACCTGGACACAGTTTTTCTTTGTTGTTGGCAGATAGGATGTACCAAGATTCTTGGAGAATTCACCACAGTTCTTCTATCTATTTCTTGTCTCAATTGCTTCTGTCTCTTCATGTAATCCCAGACTGACTCGATGTTCAGTGGGGGGTTTGTAGGGACTATGACATCTGTTGCAGGGCTACATGTTATTCTATTCTATTTGCAAAAGTAACGTTTGGGAGTCTAAAATGTATTTTTCCTGTTGACACACTAAAGCTGAAGATATAAATAACCATCTTAAGGCAAATGTTTTTGTGAAACATCTTAAGTGCCTAAGACATTTGCACAGTACTGTGTATATATATACAGTGTATATATTAAAATGTTATTATTGTATTTTGTAATATTTTACCAAGGGTTTAATTTCTATTTTGTGTTCAATGAGTCACTTTTTAAAGTTTAATCCACAATAAACATAGTTTGTGACCGCACCCTCACCCCCCCCAAACAATGGTCCAACACCATTCACCGGCGGTGGTTGACCCTTTACCATTGCGGTAGTAAAAAATTGCCACCGCAAAAGCCCTACAGTATTATTGTATATTAATACAATAATAGGTACGATTCTGATTGCCACTCAGGATGACGGTGCTCGTAACTGCTGGTCTACGATCCGTTTTCCATCCACAAGTCCATACCTTAATTACTAGTGAGAATGGAAAAGCTGACTCCAGATCAGTGGCTGCAGCCAAATGAATCTTTATATCTCAAGTCTGGTTTATTCTCGACACAGCCACTGTTCGTAAGGGTTCGTTCATACAAAGTGACAATCGCACGCTCACAAGCACCCCCTTTGCACCCTCAATGCACCCTTCAGCTGAGCCTGCATCAGTACGAGCTCCACAGTGGACTACTACCCAACAGCCCCCACTGCTGATCCTCTTGACCAATCATAGCGGACTGGAGTTTCCTTGCAAGAGGTAGAAACATGGCGGACGATGCAATGTCAATCGCGGATAAAATTTTGATTTCAATATTTTTTTCCTGATTGTCAACATCAGATCACTTGCTTTTCTTGAATATATAATATCACTAAGTCTGATGTGTATAATTGGTTCAAAACTTTATCCAGTTGTCCAAAAAAAATGGAATTACTCCATTTCAGTTTTTATTTAATAGTTTTTCTTGAGGAAGTTTTACTTTTTTTGTTTTTTTTATTTAAATAATCGAACACTAAACCTTTATTTTCTTTGTTTCAAAGAAGATTTTAGAATTATTGTGAGTCTCTAAAACATAAAGACATGAGAGAGTATGTTCCTGCACATATGGTGCAGCTTTTAATATTCATTATATTTATTTAAATAGCATTGTTCGCTCTACCAGCGACATGCGTATATACCTGCAGAAGTGTGGCTGTGTGTATAAATGTAAAGATGTTTGAGATATTCTGCGGTATGTGAGACTCAAACCAGCCCATCTGGCACCAACAATCATGCCACAGTTCAAATCACTGAGATCACATTTTTACCCTATTCCGATGGTTGATGTGAACATTAACTGAAGCTCCTGACCCGTATCTGCATGATTTTATACTGCACTGCTGCCACACGATTGGCTGATTAGATAATTGCATGGATGATTGTTGGTGCCAGAAGGGCTGGTTTGAGTATTTCTGTAACTGCTGATCTCCTGGGATTTTCACACACAACAGTCTCTAGAAATTACTCTGAATGGTGCCAAAAACAAAAAACATCATGGGCTTGCTGACTAGTGCCCCATCGGTCTGCACTTGCTTACATCAAAGTCTGGACTTGGAGGATCGCAAGGGCTAAAGCCAAATGTATACTTCGGTCAGACGTGAACGCTGAGGATCTGTGTACAGGATACGTGATGCAACTCTCAACATCAGCAGAGTGCGCAAGCACTGAACACACGCATCCCGATCTTTCTAACCGTGCAACTTTGAACGCACAGAATGCACCTGGAGTTATTTGCACTACTCACATTTGAGGCATTGCTGTCACAAAGAAGCCCTCGAAGAAGATGTAATCACTGCTAAGCATCAGAAGATGAAGGTTAAAAACACAACAGTGGATGTGCATGTCAAGGGGAAACCTGCATTTGTATAACTCGAGTCTGAAGGAATATAAAGACATACTTATGTGACTAAAATTCTGAAGAGAAAGTCCGGTGTCTCATAGCAGTCATAGTGTGCATGCGCCAACCACCTGTGTATGCACGCACAGTTATATTGAGTATACTTTGAGAGTTTTGCATTCGACTGTACACTATACTTGTGGCTAGGGTGCCATTTGGGACGGCCTATAAATGCCCTGAGCCAAGAGCTGCGCGTGCAAGACGTGCTGCACTACCAGGTGAAAGTATAAACAAGGCAGTGGATCACTGCATGCATGGAGAATGTCTTCATTTCTGAAATAATTGTAAATTTGTTAAACAAATATTAAATTAATTGTTAATAATTGTAATTATTTGCTGCAATATTCTAATAAATAGGATTTCATAAAACTAAATATTGCAGTTGAAAATGAGTTCATCCAAGTTTGTAAAATTATTATTAATATAATTTTTTTTCCTCCCCTTTTCTTCCCAATTTGGAATGCCCAATTCCCAATGTGCTCTAAGTCCTTGTGGTGGCATAGTGACTCGTTTTAATCCAGGTGGCAGAGGATGAATCTCAGTTGCCTCCGCGTCTGAGACAGTCAATTCACGCATCCTACCATGTTGTTGGTTGAGCGTGTTACCACGGAGATGTAGCTCGTGTGGAGGCTTCACGCTATACTCCATGGCATCCATGCACAACTCACCACACGCCCCACCGAGAGGGCATTTACACACCTTGTCTTTTGCTCCACTCTCGCTGCTGAGATTTATGTGCTGATTGCGGAGTTAATCAAAAGATTTTTTAGAGGGGCTGTAATTAAATTTAAATAGGGTCTAGCAACGCCTTTGATTGTAATGCTTATGGATTGGCCCCATTCACTTCCTTTGTAAGTGACTCACTGTAACACAGATTTCTGCTTTTTTAAATATAAGGAGAGAAGAGTTTAAATTATGTTTTGTGTTAATCAACTGTCACGGGGGATTAAAATGGGAAAGGAGGAGGAGGGAACCGGACGAACCATCAAAGTAATATTTTAATGAAAACTTAAAGACACAAACATAAACACACATGGCAGTTGCATGTGACTCTCTCTCTCCTGAACTTCTGCATCTGGCTCATCTTTATCCCTGTCCTCAGCTGATTAGCCTGGTTAGGGCCCAGGCGAGCCCACTCACGGCCCGGTCCCACCCTCCTCCTCATCACATCAACATTATGCCAAATGCTGTTGATTGAGCTTAGCTTGTATTGAACCTGGAATACTCCTTTAATGGAAAACTTCATTTCTGATTGTGGTGTAAATGATGAAGACCCATCTCAACAGTTAATACAGAAATTGCTTATCTTGTGTAATTGACAGTAAATGTTACAGACGTTCGCAGTAACAATTAGGCCTACTTTACAGACATCTGGAAACAATCCTGTATGGATAGGGCTTTTGAGTATTTTTGCATTTCGCCATCTTGCATATTGTGGATGAAACTAAGTGGAAATTGCATCAACTCTAATGTTGTAGCTGTGTTTGTGCTATTACTACATATTCCTTTTAAATTATGTTTGTACCTTCGGTGTAGCATGTTTTATGCAAGGGTATTCTTTATCATTTTGATAAGCAAAATAGAGAGATTTCTCCTCCATTCATATATGAATGCAAATATAAACTGTGTACTGCGGGAGTGTGTGGATGTTTATGTGTTGTAAACTCACCACATCCACTCTGAACAGAGGAATCAGTGTGCGGTCATGTTTAACAGCAGAGAACTTTGCTGCAGCCGTAACATGAACATCCACCTCAGCAGAGCTAAAGGAAAAGAGTGGTGTCTCTCTCGCATATAACAGCACCTGCATCTCCATGTCGGGATATAGGGTGCACAACTGCACAGAAACCATTGCACATTATTCATCTGAATAGCAGCTTGATGTTTTACCTTATGAATTAAACTACATCCATTCATGGAAACATAGAGACAGAGCATTAGAAAGATGTGATGGAGTTAGAGTCTTAAAACATCAATGATTGCACACATTCAGTCATTTTTCTCTGTAGTTATGCTCATGCAACTTTACAATCAGTGAAATATAATACATACAATGCATGCATTCATAGCAATATTTCAGAATTATCCAATGTCCTGTAGATTCACTGACCTGTGGAATGAATATGCCAAACTGGCTGGTGTTCAGATGGATCGGGGAGCTCTTTGGTATCTACGATTGACACATGAAAACAGAGAAATCTCTTGAATGTTTTACATTTTTATCAGTATCAAAATGAAGACATATTTTAATATTTTCTGTAGAAAATGTGAGTGGTGTTTGCCCAGGCATAAATTCTATGATGTTTTGGATGGTTGTCAGGGTGTTGCTAATGGGTTTTAGCATAGATATATAATATATATGCTATCTGGTTTGGATTTGTCGACTGCTTCAAATACTGGGCTACCATTAGTATATGTGTAATACTTAAACTAATTTTCTGGTAATGTACAGTAGATGTACATATAGATTATAGACAACATTTACATTTATGCATTTAGCAGATGCTTTTATCCCAAGCAATTTACAGTGCAATCAATGTATACATTTTATCAGTTTGTGTGTTTCTGGGAATCTAACGCATGATCTTGGCATTGCTATTGCCATGCTCTACCAGTTGAGCTACAGGAATCCTTACTGCAGACTATAAATTGCACTGTAATGATTTAGTTTCTAAATGTGATAGTTTAATATCCCTTAAAATAATTTAATAACTAAATATATGATTTGAGTGAACAAATACTGTATACTGTATTATGTATGTTTTTTGGAGATTAATTTATGGTTTTGACCTATCCATCCCATTGTGTTTCTGATCACCAGTACCACCTCTTAAGGAAGCTTCAAGCACCGGACAGTACTCTGATTATAAACATTGTTTATAAGAGTGGTGTGGTGGGGGCATAGTGGGCTAAAGCACAGAAGTAGTAAGCAGGAATTTGCCGGTTCAATCCCCACAGCCACCACCATTGTGTCCTTGAGCAAGGCACTTAACTCCAGGTTGCTCTGGGGGGATTGTCCCTGTAATAAGTGCACTGTAAGTCACTTTGGATAAAGGTGTCTGCCAAAAGTAAATAAGAGCATTTTACCAATACACTGTTTAATTGGGATTTTTATATAATCAACTGTATTGACCAGCATTTATGGCTAAACAATTTTTGTGAAAATTGGTTGGAAAATACTCCAGATTGTTGCAGGCCACATCTGTCAATTCACTTTCATGTGTTTACGGACTTCTCTTGACCTTTCTAATATTGCGAACACGCAGATCCACAGGAACTGCTAATGAGGCATCCAAGTATGTATATTTATGGTTTTTAGCACATTGTTGTGCAGTTTGCTAGTGTGTTCAAAAAGACAAAGGCACAAGACTACAAGCCCATGAAGCATTGTGAATGACAATATATATATATATAACTATCGATTTCAGTTTGTTGATTATTATAGAATAAACATACAGTATTTTAAGTTTATTGCAAAATATCTAGGCTAAGTAGTTTTAGAGTGTAGGGAGAGTGACTCGTTTGAGTAATTTGCAGTGCATTGTGGGAGTTGGAGAGCTTTTTTTTTTGGCCAAAATTCCCTGATTGGTGGATCGATTGTCTTCAGGATCATGGACAAAATTTCTTCTCCTGGAATTCTGCTATTAAACACGATTTTAAAACAGTGAAGTTGAAATAATGTGGACTGATGGCTTCAACAGGGGCATATACCATCAGTTAAATTACCTCGGAGCTCGTGGTACATCTGTCATTCAAGGTTTATAAGTTATCATTAGAAATCAATCAATTAGAAATCAATACGATTTTGACTTCCGAAAGCAGACTGTTGTTGTTTAGCATCTCGATGCTGATAATTACTTGTGCTTGCTGCCGGATATCGCTTGTACGTGATGTGTTATTGAGGCAAAAGCACATCAACCGGTTATTCATTGTCCAGTAGTAAACGCCTTTAATAATTATATTAAATTCTTTTTTTATTATTATTATTTAAAGCAGAACTAAGAAAGCAGAACAGTTGAAACAGTTATTTTCTCACCACGTCATCTTTGATGTTAATTTGAAGAAGCCCAGAGCTGAAATATGCATAAGCTGCTGAATTCACAAAAAAGTCAGATGCGGCCAGTGAGAGCGTGTAGTTTTCTGCAGGCTGCATATCAAATGCGCTTGGAGAGAACAGTGGTTCAGAGGGAGAACTGCTGCTGTAAAACTCGCCCTGTCACATCAAAACAACCTTAAAGTGTTAGTTCACTCAATAATGAAAATTATCTCATCATTTACTCACCCTCATGCCATCCCAGATGTGTGTGACTTTCTTTCTTCAGCAGAACACAAAGATTTTTAGATGAATATTTTAGATCTGTAGGTCCATACAATGCAAGGGAATGGTGACCAGAACTTTGTAGCTCCGAAAATCACAAAGGAAACAAAAGTAATCCAGATGACTCCAATGGTTAAATCCATATCTTCAGAACAATATGATAGATGTTGGTGAGAAACAGATCAGTCTTTGTTTGTGTTCTGCTGAAGAAAAGTGAGTAAATTTAATCAAATAACTATCCCTTTAAAAGGTCACACAAAGGTCATTGTAAAAAAAAAAAAAAAATCTTGAACACCTAATGTCTTGGATGCAGCATCATTTAAAATCAATAGTTTTCAGTTTCAGATGCTATTGAAGAAATTTAGTATTTACAGTTAGTCATGATTACTTTAATCAATGAGTGAAAGTGTCCAATAACAGGACGTTTTTAAGCGAGTAGTATTCGGCTGGTCATGTGATTCTAACATGTGTGGACCCTCTCCATGTAGAATAAAACAGCTTTTATAAGATTACTGATATGACTGGAGTCTTCATTTTAATATGAGTGCTCATGAGTTCATACTTACTGTATATTGCAAAATTACAATTCATGTCTTTAGAAGTTAGTTTAATGACGAAAAATTACTGTGTGCACCTTTAAAATCTTGGTTCTCACAGATTTTAAAGGTATAATATTAGCTGAATAAAGAGAAGCTAATGAATAAATTCAACAGAAAAAGAAATACTAATATGAATTTGTCTCATTTATGAAAAAACAAAAATCAGTATGACAAATACTGTATTCAACTTTACCTTCATATCTAGTTCAATGCTGTTATCTCTCACAGAGGGCGAGGATGTGAGAGGGATGTTCATATATATATATATATATATATATATATATATATTGATCCACACGCATGTTCACTAGAACAAAATCAAGATAAATATTTGACAGTGAATACTGTGTTCTTCTAATGAATTGGACTTCCAAGTTGTTGAACAAACAAATTGGCACCCAAAATAATAATTCTATCATCATCTTGTACTCACCCTCATGTTGAACATTCTTTCTTCTGTGGAACACAAAAGGAGGTATTTTAAAGAATCTTTAAGTTGCCATCAAAGTAGTCCATATTTAGGTCTGTTCCTCACACAAAGCTGACTTCATTAGACTTGAAATATAGCACACGATTTGAATGGACATCTTTAATGATGCTTTTATTGAACTTTTTATCCATTTAGGAGCTTGATAGTTGTGATCACTATTAACTGACATTTAATACATACTCAAAATGTAGCTAGCTAAGCTACCAACTACTCAACAGAACAATTAGTTAAGCTAAGCTGAAAGCTGCACTAAAGTAGCTAGTTAAACTACAACATATACACAAAGTAGTTTGCTACAATTAAGCTACTTCCAGGGATGGAAAGAGTACTGAAAAATCATACTCAAGTAGAAGTACTGTTACTTCCCAAAAAATGTATTGAGTAGAGTAAAAGTAGCTGTCCTAAAAACAACTCAAGTAAGAATAAAAGAGTAGCTCATTTAAAAGTACTCATGAGTAGGGAGTATTGAGTACTGAATTGCAAAAGCTATGCCCCATTATAATGAACACTGTATGCCAACTTTTAAAATACATCACTTATCTATGATAAACACTACATGAATCTGATTCTAAAAAATAAAAGGGAGACATGATAACAAATGAAAAGATGAAAAAGTTATTTTCAATACACTGATCACCATAAATCATAATGTATGAAACAATTACATTAAAATCAGTTTATGTGTAGGGTCTAAATTTCCCTTAATGTCGACAGAGAGAGTTATTGTTGTGCATAAACATGTTCAAAACAATGCAAGGAATGCAAAAAAAAAAAAAAAAAAGCTAAATAAGCAGGATCACTTGGCACGTCATGTCCTGCACAACAGAGGAGGTAGAGCAGACATGGGAAAAGTTGTTTGGTACAGGGGCTACATCACTCTTAAAAAGGAATAATTCACCCAAAAATGAAAATTCTCTCATCATTTACTCACCCTTATGCCATCCTGGATGTGTATGACTTTCTTTCTTCTGCAGAACACAAATTAAGATTTTTAGAAGAATATCTCAGCTCTTTTGGTCCATACAATGAAAGTGAATCGGTGCTAAAATATTGAAGCTCCACAAAACACATAAATCAGCATAAAAGTAGTCCAATCCATGTGCCTCCAGTGGTTTAATCCATGTCTTCAGAAGAGATACGAAAGATGTGGTGGAAAACAGATCAATATTTAAGTCCTTTTTTACTATTAATTCTCCTCCCTGCTCAGTCAGTCTCCACTTTAATTTGCACATTCTTCTTCTTGTGTTTTTGGTGATTCACATTCTTCATGCATATCTTAGAAGAATTTCTAGCAAAAATGGACTTAAATATCGATCTGTTTCTCACCCACACTGGGATGACATGAGGATGAGTAAATGATAAGAATTTTCATTTTTGAGTGAACTATTTCTTTAAGTAGCAGATGGGGGGGCCACATTGTCCTCCTTTTGAGATACAATGTTCCACATTGATTTAGTTCTTGTATCTTTTAAGCCCAGAAATAGTTGTGTTCAAATTCTCATGCATGATGCATGAGTTTGTGACTGGTGGAATGTTCTGCCTGAAGTATTGCGTGTACCCGCAATAGCGCACAAACATTAGCTGTCTGTTAATCAAACAGCATGCAGCTACAGACGTCAGGAAATCATAAGTCAATTTTTAATATTTTATCTAGATCAACCAATCAGCGATGCTCTTGCTATCGCAATTGATGTAATGAATACCCATGGTCTAGATGTAGAACATAGGCTAAATATAGAAAATTACTCAAAAATTTGATCGAGGACATATCTTTTTTTCCGATAAACATATAGATCATTTTATTGCCCAGCCCTATTGATAACATTGCCTTAATCTCTCACAGCAGCCCAATAATCTCAATGATAGATAGTTAAATTACAGGCTACATTATAGACACAGAATCTAGTAAGCAGAAATATGAAATTTACCTCGATATGTTTCTTAAAATTAGAGGCATTAATGCTGATATCTGGCTTGAGTAAGTTAAACTCACATGACACAGTCAAGCAATTGGCCTCTTTCACTGTGAAAAGCCCTTTCAGGTGTGGCTGTGATGTTCAGGTGTTGAACTGTGCTTGAGGCATCCGTAACAGATGGCGCCAGATCTGCAGCTGCCGTTCAAGTTTTTTACATGTGATTTGATTTGACGGTAGTCACGAGACTCTCCCTAGCCAATCATGTTGATAGATAAAAATAAAATCAGGACAGGGAAGTAGCGAACACAGACGGTGGGAAAATAGCGCATTAAAAGTACAGTTACAGCACTTAAAATGTATTCAAGTATAAAATTTTTAAACTAAAGTACAATTCTTGGGAAAAAGTAGTTAATTACAGTAACATGAGTATTTGTAATTCGTTACTTTACAACCCTGGCTACTTCATAATTTTCCCCAACCAGATGCATGAAGTACAGTATCTAAAAGACTTATTTACATGACATTTATCAAAGCCATGGGACAGTATAATGCAATGCTATTAGTAATTCTTATGTTTAAGATTTATTGATTAATTTGATAGTAAGTGTCATTTTTTTAAAGTATAAAATATAAATTAGAGCAGGGGCGGGTCTACCGGGGTGGCACGGGGTGGCAACTGCCACCCTGAGAAAAAGCATTGCCACTCCATCTGCCACCCTAGCATTTGGTATCCCAAGATATAAAATATAAATGTAAGTATATTGCAGTTGATGCTGACATTATCTAAGAGTTTATTAACAGTATTTCAAACTGTCTCAACTCTAACCGGCTACAGCTGTTCTTCACTATGGCGGCCGATCGTGTGATTAATTACAGCTGTGGCCAATGGCATGTTTGCTTACTGCAGCACGTGCACAATGATTCTGCATCTGACAGGCATAGTGGCTAAGTCTTCTTATTATTAACAAGTTTGAGCTTGTTTTTTTCATAAATCTGCTTTTAAATATGGGCACTTATGGTTGCTGCTTTTGGGCTTATTTTCAGAATACAGTCTTGAGGCTTCCGACACACCAGCCCATATACCCCCCCCCCCCCCAACTTTCGGCGTTTGCAGTCTTGTGTATACTGCACATTTTTCATTGGAAACTGGAAGTGAGTGACACACGATAATAATGAAAACATGGACATGTAGGTGCTACTGGTTGTTTAAATCAGTTTTACTATCAGAAATAATCAATAATTAATTGTTATTAATTATGGAATAATCAAATAACAATTAAATAACTAAATAGTAATTAAATAGAATTTAATTCATTAAACTCTATTCTCGGGGCACCAAGAGAAAAATGATAGCAAGTTACTGATTGAGTCTCATAAAACGAAATCTACCCTGTAGGTTGAGTATTTTAATTGTTAATCAAAATAATCAAAAAGGGGAAAAACTAGTTAAATTATTGGTATATAAATCTAATTGTAATCTAGTTACAGTTAGTTTCTAACACCAATAACATAATAGTACTCTGAGGTAACTTGGGAGTTCTTCATGTGGCAAAGGTTGGCTTCAACACAACATTCAAACAAAAAAACAAACAGAGTACTTATTATAATATTTCAAGATTTATTATAATCAAGCAGTAGTGAACACAGCCAATACTATCCGAATATAATCCAAAAATAAAATCAAGGATATCCTAAACTAACAGTGGAGCTATATGCTAGTGTGTGTGTGTGTGTCCAGGTGTGGTAACAAAGGAATCAAAATGGAGGATCAGGTTCAAAATGGAGGGTTAAATCCAAAATGGAGCTGATACCACGTGCGGTGGAAATGAGCGGACACACAAAGGAACTGACGAAACAGGCGGGAGAATTTGGTTCACCAGCCTGAGTCGAACACAAACCGAGGCACCGCTCACTCAATGAATATCAGTGAGAGAGAGAGAATGAGAGCGAGAGAGAGAGGAAAAATGCATGTAGTTTAGTTAAGGGTAACCACTCGTAACAGCGGGACTGAATTACTAGTTCAAATCACTCAAAACAAATGTAACCCCAAAATTAACTAAAACAAATCTCCCAACTCGAAGCAGCGAGCAGAGT
The DNA here is from genome assembly GCF_019703515.2 of Myxocyprinus asiaticus. NCBI lineage: Eukaryota > Metazoa > Chordata > Actinopteri > Cypriniformes > Catostomidae > Myxocyprinus > Myxocyprinus asiaticus. Next base: position 41,702,521 of record NC_059382.1, on the reverse strand, counting down.
TTAACATACAAATATATATATATATATATATATATATATATATATATATATATATATATATATATATATATATATATTCAAAACATCAGCATTTAGAATCAAAAATACAATTTAGATTCACAAGACAAATCACAGTTTCTAAACTAAATCTGCCCAGATATCAAGCCTTACTTGGGAAATCCTGTGTGATTTCAGTAGGTTTGTCCGTTGGAATTCCTGTTGCATTGAGCGGTCAGGAGAAACGGTCTGGATGGTTCCTTGTCTTACGCTCGTCAGCGAAAAGACGCGTCTCTGCTTTATTCTTCGGATCCAGCGATGGAGAAGAATGCAGAAGGTAGTCAACGTTGTATGAAAAAGAAGGAGAAGGGAAACTGGTCGCCTTTCCATTTTTCAAAATAAATTCACTGTTGCTTTACAGTGAAACTGAACCGGTTGATATAAGTATACTATAAGACTTGAACAAAGCTAAGTTAATCTTACTCTACCGTGGCCAAATGGTGAGGTTAGAAAAACGTGGTCTCTTTGTTCTCAGTCCAAACGGAGGGAAAACTCCTTCAGTACGTGCACAGTACAGATGTCCCTTAACAGCCAGGCAGAGCTTAGCACAGAGAGGCCGAAATTCATCTGTCCGCGGGTTTTGTTGACGAGATGACGTCGTCGGTCATAGGCCGCTCGACCAATGGCATTTGAGACTGGGTCCATAGGCGGGACTTCGCATCCAGTTGTGAATTTGTGAAGGATCCTGGGAAACTGAGTTCAATGTCTCTCGTTTTGATCATAGAACAAAGGGCCATGCGGTCTCTGCTACCATTTTAAATGGGCCAAGGCCCTACACCTCCCCCTTTGGTCTTAAGGTTGGGGTTCCTGCCACAGTCCTTGAGAGCAACCCAAAAGTTGAACAGTTCAGTCCTTGAGAGCAACCCGAAAGTTGTCCAGCCTATGTGTCCTGGGTTTGCATGAGCTTAGTTCCTGGAAACATTAGCAGTTCATAAAAGCTTTTGATACCTGGGCAGTCATAGTAGGTAACATCTGGGCAGATGAATTCTAACTAGGTTAGCTAACATAATTTCTATCAAAACAGCACTTCACATTGGTAAAACACAAACATTGCAACAACCCTTTTTTATCCCTGAGTTTTCAATGATTATGAAAAGGAAAATGGGAAAGATTGTTACAGTTAGTATAACTGTTTCTGGGCAGAGTTAGGAGCAGTTAGTGGTAGAGGGGTAGACAGGAGCTTGAAACGCTGTGGAATGAGTGTCATTGCATCCAGTCTAGTGTGTAGTGTTTGGATGTGTCTGTGCATAGCGTATGCGATACCTGCCGTGATGATCCAACCACTAAGGAGGAGCCCAAGGGCAGTCAAACTGGGGTGTTCTTGATAAGCCGATAATTTTCCTATACGATTGAAAAATGTAGTCGTGAGCCCAGTCGATTTGAGACTGAACTTTACTAATTTGGTCCCTTCAGCTAGAAGCTATTGTTGAAGGGTGTCGTCAATAGTGAGGTTGTGGCCTCTGAATGCGTCCATCATCTCAATCTCTGAATCGTTTCTCTCTGGACTGAGATGGTGGAAGACAATATCGGCTATATGTACCGTGGCCCCTTGTGGGACCTTCGAGAACACCGTTTGGTTTGGGATTGTTAACTTAGTGTTTGTGTCATGATGGTCGTATGACATTAGGATCTCGGTGGCAGGGGTACTGACAAGCCATCGACTACCAGCTCTTTCTACCCTAGATTCTGTCCCTTCGTCTTTAACAGACATACTAGCCTGGCATTTTTGCTCTGGGGTGTCAGCCCTCAGACCGCACAGGTGGTTGGTTATATCTCTGATAAAGGGGTTGCTGGGGCAAACCCAATGTATGTCCTTGGTGTTCGTACACATGCTCAGATTGGGAATAAGGTAGAGAGAGGGGTCATCATCGTGGTAGGCAAGCACTGGTGGTGTTTTGATATGTACATGTACATTATTCTTCCAAAACCCAATGTTCAATATGGATTTCAGTCGGTAAATTTTCTGTTTCTCTATAATGGGTAAGTTAAGGATAAATCCTATCTCTAGGTTCTGAGGATTTACATGGATGGGTATTGCACTGCCAAGGCTGTATGCCAGGTGTATCTGAGAAGTTTGCACAATGGTGGTAGTGGCCGATCTAAGGATTTGTTCAAGCATGTTTAGGGGAACTAGGTAGGATGGGATCTTTCCCCCACTCAGGCTGTTAACTGACGTGCTAATTTCCCTTACAAGGTCACGCAATAGATCTCTAACCATTCGCACATATGTTATGTCTGATCTCACAACTTCTGACAAGGCATCCAGAGCATGCAAAGTGTTATTTAGAATTGCTGAGTGCATGTTTACAGTGAGTATGGTACCCTGTAGGGTTTTACCCAGATCTTGTAACTGTTCTTGTTGTAACAGGAGTTTCTCTTGGATTTCTGGCATTTCATCGTTAAGTTCACCCATTTGTCTTTGGAGTGTACCGAGACTGACGGAGTTGGCAGCCGAAAGGCCGATAGAGAACAGGGAACCAATGGCCGATGCTGCTAATAGCAGGCCACCGAGGAACCGCTTTGGTCGTTTATTCTCACTGAGTTCTTCCTCTGTGACTAGGAATTTCTGCAGTTGTTCTAGGATATGGACAGTTGTCAATTTGGCATGTTCAACTGTGTCCTGGGTTTGGGTTCCGCTTACCCTGCCCTCCGTCATCTGTGGATGTAACTGGATGTGTTTGCGATACACATCCCAAGGATCTAAACAAACATATATTCTTTGGGTGTAGAGGTGGCAATGGGTGATTAAGAGCCCAGGGGTCTCCTGTAGGACAATACCGGTTGGCGGGCCGGTTTCTACCACCTCATTGGCTTGTGCGAGCTGTAGGTTGAGGAAGATGCCAAGGATCCAAAGGAATTTCATCCTGAAACATACAAGAGTCTCGTTACCTTGTGTTTGCGGGAGTAGTCTTAATGCTAGTGTATGAGTAAAGCATGCTACACCCAACTACAAGAGACACTATTGTTGTGGGTCCGCTCCCCTTTGGAGTGGAGACTGTTCAAAGGGTTTGATCTGATTTGAATGGACCCATTTGTACATTGGTGTTTGGTTTGGCTTTGAGATACGGATTTGGTAAGCTACCGGAGAGAGCTTCCCTATAATCTCAAAAGGGGCCTGACCAGTTTGGTAGGAACTTTTTGGCGATTCCCACCGGTTTAGCGAACTTGAAGTAGAAGACTTTCACCTAATTTATATTCGCGGTCAGACGTTTTCCTATCGTAATAGGCCTTTTGTCCTTTGACACTGGTTTCCAGGTTTGTTTGGGCCCAAGCAAACATAGTTTGGAGGTGTTTGTGTAACTCGGTCATGTACTGATGTGCAGTATATGTGGTTGCAACACTGACGTCTTCTGGACAGTACAGCAGATGCAGTGGGAGAGTCATTTCCCTCCCAGTCATCATTTCAAAGGGTGTGACCCCTGTGGTGTGGAGTAGACCTGATGGCCATCAGTACCAAAGGGAGTTTCACGTCCCAATCTTTGCCATTGCTGTTGACATACTTCTTGAGCATGCTGACAATGGTACGGTTGGTTCGCTCAACCTGACCTGATGACTGGGGGTGGTATGCAATGTGGAATTTGGCTTCCACACCCAACATTTCCCACATTGTTTTCATCACAGCCGCTGTGAAATGAGTGCCTCTGTCTGAGTCGATTGAGAGAGGTAGCCCCCAATGGCTGAACACATGGTTCATCAGCATGAGTGCTGTGGTTTCAGCCGTGTCATTGGGTGCTGGCAAACACTCCACCCATTTTGTAAATGCACAGGTGACAGTGAGGAGGTATTTGTTTCCTCGTGCCGACTTGGGTACTGGTCCGATCCAATCCATCTGCAGATTGGACCAAGGAAACGTGATTCCCTTGACCTGCAGTGGAGCTCGATTCAGTGGTCGGGAAGGACGGAACTGACAACAGATCAAACATCCCTTTACGTAGGCATTAGTGTCTTTGAGCATAAATGGCCAGTACGCAACCTGTTGGAGGGTGTAGTAGGTAGCTTTGTAGCTCCTGTGACCTCCAATGGGAGCGTCGTGGGCATGTATTAGCATCACCCCCCTATGGTCGGTCGGAACGACCCACCGGGGTGGACCTGGACCATCGGGAACATAGACCAACAGGCCTTTCTCAAGTTTCAGGTGTTGTTGTACCTGACAAAGAGCTTTTAGTTCTTTTGAGTCCTGTAAAGAGGATGGTAGGATCTGTTGTGTTTGAGGTTCCCTCAACTGCTGCCGGATTGCCTGGATCACCGGGTCCCGTTCCTGCATGGCACTCAAGTCTGTGTTGCCCGGTTGTCGACCCAGGTTCACAGTCTGTAAGCAGTTTTGGGGATTTTCCCGGTTCTCTCTTGCCTGTCTACGGGTGAGAGCATTCATCGAGCAAGACAGTGGTTTAGGGAGCCCATAGTGGGCCCTCTACTGCACCTTGCTTAGCTAAACGATCAGCTTCGTCATTGCTCTCTTTGTCGGGGCCAAGAGTTTGTGAATGACCTTTGACCTTCTTCCAATACACAGTCATCCCTCAGTCAGTCCACGAGTTGGTCACACGCCAAGAAGAGTTCAGAGTGATCTCTTTACCTCTGGCATTCTTCATGCCATTTTCTTTCCACGTGGGGAAGTGTGAGACGAAACTGTGACGGGCGTAGTTAGAGTCGGAGCAGACTACCAACTGCACAATAGCCGACCTAGCGGCTTGTTGCAACACAATGAGTGCTGCGGCAATTTCCGCGTACTGGCTAGTCTTTGCACCAAGTTGGTAACTGTCTGGCGCATGAACGACGTAATTGACCCAGACTATGCCCACTCCAGCTCGGGTCTGGCTCTCATGGTGAAAAGAGCAGCCATCCACGTAAACCTTCGGGAGGTCTTGACAGACGGTTTCATCATAGTAATGATGATTTGAGGGAAGAGGAGTGGTAACGAGGAAGGGCGGGGAACCTGTCTGTCCTTCGCAGTCACAATGATGGCACTCGGCCAGGCCCTGACCCAAAGCCATCTTGTGGTTCTGAGCGTACCTGACTTCGATGTCGTAGCCTTGTAGTGCCATCATCCATGACGCGATGCGACTGTTGGACACTCGTCCTTCTCTTAGCCGCTGGCTATTGAGGAAGGAGACAGGCTGGTGGCAAGTTTCGATGATTACCTTCTGACCCCCGATATAGCTGCGAAAGTGTTCCAAAGCCCAGACTGTGGCTAGGAGGGCTCTCTCACAGTCAGAGAACTTCAGCTCTACACTGCTCAGAGGTCGGCTTGCGTAGGCAACAACTCTGTTCTCTTTGTCATACCTCTGTGCCAGGGCGGCGCTGAGGCAGTGGGAGGAGAAGCTCGCCTCTAAATGAAACTCCTTATCCTTGTCTGGGTAGGCAAGACAAGGAGCTGAACAGAGCTTTACTTTCAGTTCTCTGAAAGCCTGCTCTTGAGGGTCTCCCCAGTCAAAGACCTTGTCTTTTCGGAGGAGCTCAGTAAGGGGCCTGGCTATCTCCGCATAGTCCTCGATGAACTGTCTGGAGTAGTTGCAGATGCCCAAGAAGCTCCTGAGTCCCGACACGTCGGTTGGGGCTTTGATGTTTTGGATGGCTTGAACTCTCCCTGCTTGGGGTTCAATGCCATTGGCACCCACCAATAAGCCCACATACTCAACCTTGGTGCAACACCACTGACCCATGGAGAGGGCCAGCTTGGCTCCTGCGCTGGAAAGCTGGCTGAGCACGTATCATATTTCAGTCAGATGTTCTTCAAATGTCTGACTTCACATGAGGATGTCATCCACATAGATCAGGTTGCCACGGGCAGCAGCATCACTCATGGCTTTGTGCAAGAAGATATTAAACTCAGCTGGAGAGTTTGAATATCCGAATGGGCATCGGTTCCAAGTGAACTGTCGATTGCCAAAAGAGAAAGCCAGCTTGTACTGATCTACTGGGTCGACTGTCATTGTCCAAAACCCATTGGACACGTCGACGGTCGAAAAGAAACAGGCTCTTTTCACTTTCGCAAGCTCCTGATCCAGGTGGATCATGGGCCATTGTGAAAGAGGGACCTGTTTGTTCAGTTGTCGATAGTCAATTGTCAAGCGCCACTTTCCATTTAGCTTCAACACCGGCCACAATGGGGAGTTGTATGTGGAGTTACACTCCCGAATAATGCGTTTCCTTAGCAATGTGTCAAGGATCTCTTGGATTGACTTGTAGGCAGCTAAAGGAATTCTGTACTGGCGTACGAATGTGGGTGGTGCATTTGGGTCAGTTGGGATATGAACTGTATGGAGTTCGGTGATTCCACAGTCGTTGGAATCCCTTGAAAAGATCTGTTGGAAGTCGTAAAACAACTTCCGCAGTTCTTGTCTTTGACCCTCTGTTGTTAAGGCGTCTGCCTTAGTGAGTTGTTGTGCTATTTCATCCTCGAATCCCGGATAAGGTTCCTCTGGTGGGGAACCGGCTTCGTCACCAGTTGAAATCATGTCACCCGAGTGAGCAGTGAGGGCATACACAATCATGTCCGTTTCCGTGCCCAAGGCAGTACTGCAGACTTCTTTATTGTGTAGCCCCTCATGACAAGCAACTGTAATCATTTTGTTCGGGAAGGTGAGAAGGAGGGGTTCGAGGTTCTCCCCCCTCGTCAAGGATGGAGGCAGCTCTCCAATCACGGGCACTGTCAGCTCGGAATCATGAAACGAGCTGTCGATCAGTAACCCTAATGGTCTACGTGCCTTCACAACAATTGGTATGTTCATTAGGTTCTGGACAAGCAAGTAAGCTGAGTGGTTGAGCTCAAGCAGAGGTGTACCACAGACAGTCAGGCTGAGCTCCCAGAAGTATGGCAAGGGTTGGAAGAATGCCTGTGAACCAGGTATCATCTGTCCCTTGAGGATCATGAGGCGGACAGGGGCACCTGCAGTTCTAGCTGGGATAGTCAGGTCAAACTCGCTTGCTGCCTGACACGCCTGAGGGATGGTCTGATCAGACAACATGTGTTCTGGATCAACCACTGCCGGATGGTTTTCAATGCTTGCCTGAGACCATAGGACCAGTGTCCAGTAGAGCACCTAACCTAACAAGGATATCAGCCCCCACAAGGAGTGAGGAATCAAGTTGGGGAAAAAAAAAATCACACTCATGAAGTGTGTAAACCTCTTCTTTCCAATTTGAATGGAAAGAGCACATATCCCAATAGCCTTGATGGGCCTCTGCAGTGACTCTGCAGAAAGAAGGCAGTGACTTTTGCATACGAAAGACAGAGAGGAGCTGTTCTGACACAACTTGTTGTACAAAGCTTCACTAACAGCAGACTTCTCAGACCAGAGACCGTTAGCATGCACACCTCCAGCTATGCAGGGGCTGTACAAAGCGGGGTTTGAGTTTTCTAGTGAGCAAAGGAATGATTCATGGGTGCTCACGGGTCCGCCAAGCTGTGGTGTCGGTGGAGTCACATAACTCAAGAGGCTCAGAGCCAAGATGAGTCTGGATGTCTGGGTAATGACAAAGCGCTGACTCAAGAACAGTGTCACAAGTGGTCTTTCCTGACTCTTGGATATAAGTGACCCGGTCGTCTGAAGCGTGACGGCTGCGGGCTAGACAGACCGGATTCGGGGTTGCGACCTGGGGCCACATGTGCCCGTGAAGGCAGTCGATAAGAAGTTGTTCTGTGTCAAAAGCACAGATGTAAATGGGATGATTTAGGGTTGTCTCCTGGAAGGTGATATCAAGCCAAGCACGTTTTGTGATGGGGGCTCTGTTTTGTGTGTAGCTCACAAGGCTCACATCACAGGACTCTGTCTGCAGTGGTTTACCATGAGAGAGCATTGCCCTGGCGACTTCTGCGAAAGTCTCCTTGCACATTAGGCTGATTTCAGACCCAGTGTCCAGTAACGCATGGATGTCTATACACCTTCCTACCGACACTGAGGTGTATATGCATCTGGCATTACCTTTGTGGACAAGGTCTCCCAAAAATTTAAAAAGCGGAGCATGGGTATTGTGCATGACTGCCACTGGGTGCATCTGGGTCTTCCCTGTGTTCTTCTCCCAGCCTACAAAGTAGACTTTGGGGAAAGAACAGGGAAGTGTATGGGCTAGTCACGCTGACGGACTATCACCATTGGGTTTTTTGTGGCCATCGTCTGACCCTTCGATGTGCTTTGTCACATCCGCTAAGCTTTTCTGGATGAGGCTGAGCTGACGCTTCAGATCACTCTTTCCAGGAGGCTCCGAATGATTCCCTTTGTTTCCATTCCACTGTCTGGGGCTTTTTACAAACCCGACATTCTTTTTCTTTGGAGAGGGATTCTGTTTTTTCTGTTTTTTCTGACCCTGGGAGGGACCCTTGTGGTCATTCCCTTGGTTTCTCCAACCCCCCTGTGGGTAGTTGGGCAAACGTTTTGGGGCTGCCACTTCACAGCTTACTCTAGGCTGAGGTATTTCATAGCCTTCAAGCCCTAAGTCTGTCCTCTCTGAAGACTGGATGTATAGGACTCTGACATAGTCTTCTGGTTTATCAGTCGGACGCACGACTGTTTCCCAAGTCATTTGGGCCATCTTCCTAATTCCCTGCATGGTCGGTCTACCCTGTTTACACATCAGTGTAACGTGGGTTCGCACACAGGGGTGGAGGTTATGGAGGAAGAGAGACCTGAATCCTCGCTCTTCTTCCAGACCTGGCTCATTACTTCCTTGGAATTATGCATTTCTTAAATGCCTATAGTACTCCCTAGGAGGCTCCAACTGCTTCTGTTGGATGCGGATGGCACTGAGGGTGGCTGATGTTTCATCAGTATATGGCGAGTACTCCTCGCGCAGAACCCTGCAAAGCCTTGGATAGCTGTCACGAATGCACGGCGGTTGAGTCTCGACGAAAGCGTGGACACTTCCGGAAGTTGTTTTCCAGATGAGTTTCAACTTCTCACGCGCTGAGGCATGAGGCAAGTCGGCAAGACAATGTTCGATTTCCCTAAGGTAATCGTTGACATTTGAATCTCGGCTTGCTGGGTCGAAACGTTCTATGTCCTTCACAAAGGAGTCAAGCTGGCGCATGCGTAGACCTGTGTCTTGGTCCCGCTTGTATCCATCTGACTCGTCAGAGGATGAGTACCAGTGCCTGCCCCCATTGCCATGGCGTTGGGTGAGACCACTTCCTCCTTGTGGGGAGGAAGGCATCCTGCTGGGGCGGGGCCTAAAAGACGCCTGAGGGGAAGATTGCCGAAATGTGGCCTTGCCCCTGAAACGTGGTGGACTCACGTCCCGAACAGGGATGCGCTCTAACTCCGGGAGTTGGATCAACAGTTTTGAAATATTACCTGAACCAGGGGTAGGGTATTTCGCTGTAGCGCCATCCTCTGATTCTTCTGCCCCACTCTGGTCAAAGATGGGGTAGCGGAGCGCTTCTTGAGCTTTAGCCCGTATGTCTCGACTTTCTTGCCGGACTCGGTCGTCAGCGACCTCTCGGCTTTCCTTTTCAGCCGACTGGAGTCTTTCTACACACTCCTCCAGCATAGTATTTGTAGTCTGGAGGTCTTGATGTAAAGCGCGATTGCTTGCATCAAGCCGACTACACTGGGCTGTAAGTGTCTTTACCTCGCCCTTGAGTGTTGCTATTTGCAACTGGGACTTGTGGTGGTAAAGTAGAAACAGCCTACCAACTACCTCCTGGATAGTGGTTACCTTACCTTGAGGATCGTGTGCATTATCTACCACGGCGGCCATTTCAGCATCACACTGAGATGGTGTGTAGCTGTTAAGCTCCTCCCTTTCTTCTCTAGAGACAAGGAGGAGGTCAGCGACCCAGGTGGACAGTGAGGTTTCCTCACCTGACCTGGGAGCTTCAGCTCCGGATGCTGATGGGGACTGGCTACTCATATCTCCCTGGTTTGACAGGTGAGAGGGTGATGTCCAGTGAACCCCTATAGGAACTCTTTATGAGTTCAGAATTCTGAAACTTAGCTGAGTTTTGAGGGTGGCGACTTATGACACCTGTTGCTCTGTGGAAAACACTGACACACCAGTCGTTATCCTGAGGAAAGAATGCACAGGGAGAACCACTTACCTGTCATTCACGAGCAACTGCTTTGTATTATTAACTGTTCCTTGAGCTGCTAATTTAGGTGAAATAATCACAGTATGACTATCAGCACATCAGACTACTTTGTTAGTATCTAGTGACTGAATCTCTCAAACACAAACAGAAGGAGTAATGAATTAGTACCAAACTAGCAACCACTAACACAACACTTGCAATGATTCACAACCACAACCGGCCTTGTGTCTTAGCAGTTTGAACTTCCTGTAGAAAAAGGAAGCCAAGAGGGGAAACCTTTGGCTACTCTAAAATATTTAGTTATTTGCAAGAATATTGGAGGAAGCCAACAATTATCACGGCCTCACACGGGGCACCAATTATTATGTAGGTGCTACTGGTTGTTTAAATCAGTTTTACTATCAGAAATAATCAATAACTAATTGTTATTAATTATGGAATAATCAAATAACAATTAAATAAATAAATAGTAATTAAATGGAATTTAATTCATTAAACTCTATTCTTGGGGCACCACTCTTTGAAAAGAGAAAAATGATAGCAAGTTACTGATTGAGTCTCATAAAACAAAATCTACCCTGTAGGTTGAGTATCTTAATTGTTAAATCAAAATAATCAAAAAATGGAAAAACTAGTTAAATTATTGGTATAAAAATCTAATAGTAATCTAGTTACAATTAGTTTCTAACACCAATAACATAATAGTACTCTGAGGTAACTTGGGAGTTCTTCACGTGGCAGAGGTTGGCTTCAACACAACATTCAAACAAAAAAACAAACAGGAGTACTTATTATAATATTTCAAGATTTATTATAATCAAGCAGTAGTGAACACAGCCAATACTATCCGAATATAATCCAAAAATAAAATCAAGGATATCCTAAGCTAACAGTGGAGCTATATTCTAGTGTGTGTGTGTGTGTGTGTGTCCAGGTGTGGTAACAAAGGAATCAAAATGGAGGATCAGGTTCAAAATGGAGGGTTAAATCCAAAATGGAGCTAATACCACGTGCGGGTGGAAATGAGCGGACACACAAAGGAACTGACAAAACAGGCGGGAGAATCTGGTTCGCCAGCCAGTGAACACAGCCAATACTATCCGAATATAATCCAAAAATAAAATCAAGGAAATCCTAAACAAACAGTGGAGCTATATGCTAGTGTGTGTGTGTGTGTGTCCAGGTGTGGTAACAAAGGAATCAAAATGGAGGATCAGGTTCAAAATGGAGGGTTAAATCCAAAATGGAGCTGATACCACGTGCGGTGGAAATGAGCGGACACACAAAGGAACTGACGAAACAGGCGGGAGAATTTGGTTCACCAGCCTGAGTCGAACACAAACTGAGGCGCCGCTCACTCAATGAATATCAGTGAGAGAGAGAGAATGAGAGCGAGAGAGAGAGGAAAAATGCATGCAGTTTAGTTAAGGGTAACCGCTCGTAACAGCGGGACTGAATTACTAGTTCAAATCACTCAACAAAACAAACGTAACCCCAAAAGAAACTAAAACAAATCTCCCAACTTGAAGCAGCGAGCAGAGTTTAACACACAAATATACTCAAAACATCAGCATTTAGAATCAAAAATACGATTTAGATTCACAAGACAAATCACAGTTTCTAAACTAAATCTGCCCAGATATCAAGCCTTACTTGGGAAATCCTGTGTGATTTCAGTAGGTTTGTCCGTTGGAATTCCTGTTGCATTGAGCGGTCAGGAGAAACGGTCTGGATGGTTCCTTGTCTTACGCTCGTCAGCGGAAAGACACGTCTCTGCTTTATTCTTCGGATCCAGCGGTGGGGAAGAATGCAGATAGTCAACGTTGAATGAAAAAGAGGGAGAAGGGAAACTGGTCGCCTTTCCGTTTTTCAAAATAAATTCACTGTTGCTTTACAGAAGCAGCACCTGCATCATGCCACGATCCAAATTACTGAGATCACATTTTTCCCCATTCTGATGGTTGACGTGAACATTAACTGAAGCTTCTGACCTGTATCTGTGTGATTTTATACACTGCACTGCTGCCACACGATTGGCTGATTAGATAATTGCATGGATGATTGTTGGTGCCAGATGGGCTGGTTTGGGCTGATTTACACACACAACAGTCTCTAGAATTTACTCAGAATGGTGCAAAAACAAAAAACATTCAGTGAGTGGCAGTTCTGTGTACAGAAACACCTTGTTGATGAGAGAGGTCAACAGAGAATGACCAGACTGGTTTGATCTGACAAAGTCTACAGTAACTCAGATAACCACTCTGTACAATTGTGGTGTGAAGAATATTATCTCTGAATGCTGTTCTGAGATGCAGGTTGACGCTGTTTTGGCAGTATGAGAGGGACCTACACAATATTAGGCAGGTGGTTTTAATGTTGTGGCTGATCGGTGTATATAGCAAACACAAACAAACCAATAATAGTTACTGTGTCATATACAAAAAGATCTTATCACGGTTGTCAATGAGAACAGTAGAAAATAGCACCCTCAGCTGGCAACTATTATGAATCTGAATATGACATGAAACCTGAATGTTCTACTTTAACCAGTGGCATAGCCAGAAATAAGGCTCTGGGTGTGCCATAGGCAGAGGCATAGCTAGACCCTGGCTGATAGGGCTAAAGCCCCAGATTTTTTGTTAATAGCCCCAAATGTTTTTTTGTGATTCAAAAAAATAATAAATAAGGCTTAATGTTCATTACATCAGGGTACGAAAGCAACAAGGCAGGCAGCAATTCTGGCTTGAAATGTATATTAATTCCGATCAGTGAGCCCAACTTGCATTATTTGACAGTTTGCACTTTGCTTTTACTTGCTGTTCCTGCTCAAGTTCATCAGGCGAATTATGAACACCTCCTGTGGGAGCTTTCTATGTTCTCTCACAGGGGTGCAGCTTTTCTGTATCAGAGGCACAGCGGTTTTATCGCTGTCATAATATTTTGCGAATAAAGTAAAAATTATAAGAATAAAGTTGTAGCATTAGGATATTAAATTTCATATGAGAATAAAGTCATAGCATTTTGAGGTTATAGTCATAATATTGTGAGAATAAAGTAACACATTAGAGAGAAACAAAAATCTCAATATTAGGCTAAACAGAGCATCATTATCACAACAATAGAACGGATGCCAAGCCAGCAGCTTCATTAATGCAAGAGATGGATGTGGAGGATGTAGTTAAATTATACTTTAGTTTAGGATTTAGCAATAAAGAAATCCTTGGTCTTTTGGCTCATCAGCACAGTTATTAGGATCCGGACACTGCAGAGGTTATGTAGGAAATGTAATATATTCAGGAGAAAGAACCAGTCAGATTCGCGCAGTCCCGCTCGGTGTTGGGTTTTCCTCTCTAAACAATACTGTAACTGAGGGGAAGTTACCATACAATGTCTTGAAATGGATCTACTGTATATAATTCATAGCAGTTCCAATTATTTTTCACTTCACTTGAGTGTGAGTCACTCCCTTGACAGGCGCCCACATGTTGAAAACTCCTGTATTAATGCACACCTCTTTTATGAACAGAGAGCTTGCAAAAAACTTCCCACAAATTCAGCTCGGTTGCATAGCCAAGTTATCTCCTTGGTTAGTGCTGTTGTATGTAAAAACCCAGTCACTCCACTTTGCATCACTTTCCTTTCAATTTATTCTCAAAATATTATGACTTTAATCTCATGATGCTTCAACTTTCTTGTAATTTTTCTCAAAATATTATGATAAATGACAAATGCAAATGTCAGTTGTTAAATTACTTTGATTTTATTGTTAGCGTTAGTTTCTGCACAATGAACAAATGATTGACGTGTGCTCATATACATTTCTGAACCGGTGTCAGTGTTGTGCACTTAATATAGGCCCTAAATGTTATTTGACAGGTAGGATGGTCATTTTTGTAGTCATGGAAGGAAGGATTCTTCTTATTTTTATATTATAATATGGCCTGTGGGCTAAGCCCCGGATGTCACTTAAGTCTAGCAACGCCCCTAGCCATGGGAAAACAAGGTGTGCAAGAAACTCAAGCACAATAAAGTGACATGTACCATTAACAACCATTGCATTCATCTCTAGCTCTAAATTATTTTCCATCCCTGTTACATTATAATGACTTAATGTAGGCCTATTTAACGTTTTTTTTTATTATTAATACTGTTTTTTTAATTTTTTTATTTTTTTATTAAGTAGTAGGCTTATATTAAGTATATTTAGTCATAAAAACTGAATTCTGTCACAAATCGATTTTATTATTTTGGAACAATTCATAATAATTTTCCAAAATATGCTGAAGACACTTAATGTAGCCAACATAGGGCGGCAATTTACACTGTATGGGACTATTGATTAAAAATACACAATATTGATCTGTTTCTGACCTACACCTATCATACAGGGGCGGATCTACCGGGGTAGCATAGGGTGGCAAATGCCACCCTAAGAAAAAGCATTGCCACCCCAACCTTAGTATCTAAATGTATTAAATATAAATATAAGTATACTATAGTTGATGTTAACATTGAGTAGGGGTTTATTCATGTTAAACTCTCACCGATCACACTAATGACTACACACCCATAGCGTGATTGTTTACAGCAGCTGCAGCGGCCAATCACGTCATCAACCGATCACCTACCAACTATTGCAGTGTGTACAGTGTTTGGGCTCTCATGTGTTGATGAGTTTATTTCCTCAACAACAGTGACCACATGGACAAATACGTGGAAAAAAATAGGTAAAAGATGAATTTCTCAGTTGTTTCCAAATATTCACTGAATGATTATTAGATGCATCGTTGTCAGTCATGGGTTGAGACAGGTGAGACGTGTCCTCACCACTTTCTGAAATAGCTTTCATCAGGTATGTGTATAATCCAGATGAAACATCTCCAGTTCTTGAGTTGGAGTTTCTATTTCATCTGTGTGTGTTTTGATTGGTGATCCGGCACTGGAATGTGTTATTTTGAATGTTATGATAAATGTTTGTTGCGGCTGTTATCAGTGTCGTTTAGTGTCAGCAGTTTTTCTGCAGCTTGCGCTCTTTTCCGTGTCCTCCATTGTGATGGCCTTCTCGACTGTATTGTTTGCATGTATGTAGAGTGTGTGTATGTAGTGTGTTGTCGTCTTTTTCTCTTTCTCTTCATCTCTCTTAATCGCTCTCAGGTGTGCGGTATCCAGGTGATCTGATTGTTGATGGGGCACAATGAGTGTGTTTCCTCCCTATATAAATTGAGTATTTAATGGCAGGATTGTGTGTTGGGAGATGGGTGTTCGTGAGCTGTATCATCTCGGTCACGGGCGCTCAGGCGCATACTGACTTTTTTCCTGGGTTCCTGCTGCTGGTGCGGAGAGTTTGTGGTTGTCACTATCTGAAGTTTGCAGTTCACTGTTCTTTCATATACAGAAATGTCAATAAATGTGTCAGTGTTTTCTATACTCTCGTCTCCCCGCATCTTCTATTGCATTTTATTTTTAAAGTGTAACACCCATCCACTGATGTACAGATGCAATCTTGTTTTATTAAAATAAAAAGTTATATTTGTGCGAATTAGAATCCAAAACCTCTAAAAACTAAAGGCATAAGTTACTTCTATCAGTCAGTCATGTTCTTAATCAAAGTGCTGATCTATGTATTCATCTACTGACTAACAATATCCCAAGACTGATAGTGGCAGATGTAGAGATTCAATTAACATATTATGTGAAATATTTGGGTGCTTGAATCGCTCATTAAGAATGACTGCTGATCGAATCATGTAATTTTAAAGAATCTTTTACTGTTTTGCAGCACTACCCCCCAAAGTACAATTTTCTGTACAGTTTATTTTTATTTAGACCTAACTAAATGTGCTGTAATGACTTATTCCAGCTTTCAAATGACTTATTCCAGCTGTTACAGATGTGATAGACCTACAGGACTTTATTAGCAGAATAACATGGGATATGCATACATTTTCCATCCATATTTACACTTAACAAAATAAAAATATTTGGTGGTGATGTTTAGCCCAGATTGCCGTTTCTACTGTATATGTGAAGTTTAGGAACATTTAGAATTTGTAGATGTGTTTAATAGATAATGTCTTGGTGCTCTGTTGATATAAATTTTGTTACTTATTTTTTATTATCATCATGGTTACTTGTGTAACCTCTGTTCCCTGACGGAGGGAATGAGACGTTGTGTCGATGTAGTGACACTAGGGGTCACTCTTGGGAGCCCAAGACACCTCTGGTCTTTGATAAAAGGCCAATGAAAATTGGCGAGTGGTATTTGCATGCCACTCCCCCAGAAATACGGGTATAAAAGGAGCTGGTATGTAACCACTCATTCAGGTTTTATGCTGAGGAGCAGAGACAAGGTCCGGCCATTTCAGCAGGTTGTTCAGCGTTGTGGCAGGAGGCACAAAACGTCTCATTCCCTCCATCAGGGAACGGAGGTTACACTAGTAACCATGACATTCCCTATCTGTCACTCACTCAACGTTGTGTCGATGTAGTGACACTAGGGGTCCCTGTACGAAATGCCACAACTGGCTGAACTGTGTTACGTGAACTGGCGGTGTGTGACGGGCAGACCACTGTGTGCCTTGTAGCCAGCACACCAGGTCGACACGTAACCTCCCCCAACATAGTTATGAGTGTCAAACGGCCCTTTGGGGACAAGTCGACTACCCAAAAGATAGAGACAGGCTAACCCAGTCGTGGCCTCTTTTCCCCTTCTTTTTTTCCATTCCCTAAAAAAGAAGGGGGATTGTCCGACTGGGCCGCCAGGTCTAGTCGGGGGGTGTCCCTCCCAAGGGGAAGACACCGCGGAGACCACACCTCGTCCAAAGAGAGGGGGGATATTTAAGTAGAAAAATACATCACATGGTCTTTCCGACCATGTGGAGAGTCTTCAAGGTAGATCCTACCCAACGGGGGAGGAGTTACTACAAACATGGAGACTGGGGCAGAGGGGCTCTGCCCAAGGAAGATGCAGTTTGCCAACAGGGAAACGAATTAGCGGAAGATATACATCGCATGGGGTTAGCCTTACAGGGAACCGCCACATGCGGAGCACCTACCCCAGAACAGGACTCTTAGTTAGCACATGTACTGGGCCGGCAGCGAGTCTCTCCGAAAACTCGACTGCCACAGGGCTCGGAGGAAGTCAACCAGGGAACAAAGTTTGTGAACACTACTGGGAATTAATGGCGCACGTCTTCAGCTCAAAAGGAGGTGGAATGCGCTATGTGCAAGCGATACACCCGACTGGCTATCCCGGGCTTATCCGCTTGTATTGTGTGCCACTACCTGGGACGAAACTGGTTCCACCCGGAGGTTGTAGAACCTTGCAAAGGTGTTGAGTGTTGCCCAGCCTGCTGCTCTGCAAATGTCTGTTAGAGAGGCACCCCTGGCCAGGACCCAGGAGGCCGCTACACCCCTGGTAGAATGGGCACGTAGCCCTACCGGGGGTGGCATGTCCTGGGCGTGATATGCCATAGTTATGGTGTCAATGAGCCAGTGGGCAATCCTCTGCCTGGAGACAGCGCTTCCTTTCGAGAGTTCCCCCACCCTGAGGAATCGGGGCCAGGCAGTAAAAGGTGCCCTCCACGATTTCGTCAGTTCCTCGTGCACTTCCGGGAAGAAAGGCACTGGAGCGGGGCATGGCTGCTTTGAGCGGCGCCACGAGCCCAGGAACCAATCATCGAGCCGCGAGGGTTCAGGGGAGAGTGGAGTGTTCCACTCTAACCCGACGCTCACGGCCGCCTGGGAAAGCATGTCCATCATTTCTGCATCAGCCTGTGACTGGGCAATCGTCCCCGAGGGTGGGAGCCCAGCTGAGGCTTCTGCGTCTGACTGGACAAGCCCGCTCTCCGATGCTGTGCTCGAGAGCTCATCGTCTTCACGGGCTCTGAACAAGAGGCCAGACTCGCCGTGAGACGAGCCGGCGGACTCATCCGGAAACCCGACTGGGTGCTGGAGAATGGGAGGTCCGCGGGGGGATACCAGGCGGAGGCGATCCCATTGGGGTCCCCAAATTGCCCCCAGTGCTAGCCGTGCTGGCCTCATACCCGTAGGTTTCTTACGAAAGCAAGCCGCAACCGCAACATTACCATGGTCATGTTCTCGCAGTGAGAACATGAACCATCCACAAATGCTGCCTCTGTGTGGGTCGCGCCCAGACAAAAAAGACAGCGATCATAACCATCCGAAGTTGAGAGATAACGACCGCAACCAGGAATAACACACAATCGGAAAGGCATCTTTAAAAAGACGCATCTTTAAAAAGATGTTCCGTGTGTGCTACTTTTTTAGAGAAATATACTCTTTTAGAGGAAAAAGCTCTTTCAGAAAATATACTCTCTTTTTTTTTTGGCCGAAGCGCCCAGGGGCGTTCTCTGCAGTGCACCAGTGCAGAGGAGGGAGAAGATGCTGAAATGCGCTGTCAGATCCAGCAGAGGTGAATGAACAGTAGAAATTCAGCTCAGTGAGCATGACCGTTCGGCTCCGAAGAGGAAAATCTGAATGAGTGGTTGCATACCAGCTCCTTTCATACCCGTATGTCCGGGGGAGTGGCATGCAAATACCACTTGCCAATTTTCATTGGCCTTTTATCAAAGACCAGAGGTGTCTCTGGCTCCCAAGAGTGACCCCTAGTGTCACTACATCGACACTACATCGACACAACATCGAGTGAGTGACAGATAGGGAACCATATTTCTTTTCATGTTGCAAAATGGTTACTATGTGGTTCCTGTATCGCAATTTCATGGGCATTTGTAATATGAAAGTGACTCCAGTTAATGAACTAGTATTTGTTGCAATGAAGCTTGGTACATTAATCCATAAGAACTATGCGTGGGCGCTTGCTTTGGTGTTGCCACCCCTCATAATCTGCATGCCACCCCCTTGCCACCCTATAAAAAAAAAATATCTAGATCCGCCTCTGCTATCATATCACTTCTGAAGACATGGATTTAACCACAGTCATATGGATTACTTTTATGCTGCCTTTATATGTTTTTTAAGCTTCAAAGTTCTGGTCACCATTCACTTGCATTGTATAGACCTACAGAGCTGAAATATTCTTCTAAAAATCTTTTTTTGTGTTCAGTAGATGAAAGAAAGTCATACACATCTGGGATGGAATGAGGGTGAATAAATTGAGAGAATTTTTATTTTTAGGTAAAATAACCCTTTAGCTAATAGCTTCATTCATAATGAAGCTGCAGTCCATCACTGCTGAAGTTATATAGGAAAGAGCTGTTTGAAGATTCTTCAAAATGTTACCTTTTGTGTTCCATACGTGTTTGCAACAACATGAGGGTGAGTAAGTTTGAATAAATTGACACTGCTGCCAAAATAACTCTTGTCAGTACCAGAAGATTCCTGTAGGTGTCTCTCCAAGTCAACAATTGCTTGTTCAGTTGCCTGGCAAATCTAAGAAAAAACAGAAAGAGGAAGGAAAAGACAAATGAAAACACAACAACGAAAAGCATCATTAACAGGCAATAGTGTTAATTTGGTGTATCTGTCTTAAAAATCATAAACAAACCTTCTGACGTAACACATCTGAAATGTGTCCACTGAACTCACTTTCAAATGGCTGGAACAAAATGCTGCACACAAAACACATTTAGAACAGGTGTAAAGGACTGTAGATCTTATCAACACTTGAAATTATCATGATCGCTTCACTCACAACTGCAGGGATATGGAATAACTCCAAATCCAAACAATTTGAGATAATATGGAAAATGCAAAAAAATAAAAATAAAAAGTAATTTGTATATTCTATTTACCCTGTGCTATATTGAAAGCACTACAACACATTATTTGATGTTTTACCTTGTTGATTTAATTTATTTATTTTAATATCATATACATTTCTATATATCATTTCGAATCAGGTGATTACAACACACTCCAAAAAAGTTGGGCGTCGAGTTTTTACGACTGTGTTACACAATTATTTCTTCTAATAACACTTATTAACCTTTCTGTTTTGTTTCAAATTATAACAGCTGTGATGTTTGGGTCACAAATGACCCATATAGAGTACAATAGATTACCAGTAAATTTACAGCACACTAATCTATTGATTATAACCGTGAAAATTGGCATAGGCTTACCTACATGTTTTGACACTGAACTCAGGTTTACTGTATATTGAAGAATTTTGACTGGAAAGAGAACCATCTATATATCAGTCGTGGTACTATTCATGTTAAGTGTACAGTAGATATACAGTACATCTTTAGTTTTACTGTAAGTAATTACAGTACTTAAACTAAACTGATACTGAGATGACTTTTTATGAGTTATGGTTTAGATTTTGAAACATTTGATTTTCAAAAGTCGGGATTGTGTGTTTAAGCCAGCCGCCACTAGGGAGAGCAAGACAAAATGGACAACAAGGTTTTGGAGCACAAGGACAACCTTGTTAGCGTTGCTCGAGTGCAAAGGAAACTCCAGCCTTCATTGTTCAGTGTAGGAGAGGGGAGTGGGTACTGCTGTCGTGCCAGAAACAGGTCTATCTTTTGGACTGGTTTTCAATGACCTTGGTTTTATTTGCTATTAAAGGGGTCAAGATATGGAGAATAAAAGTTCCCTTGATATTTATACATATAAGAGGTAACTGTACAATAAAAACTTGCTGTAAATTTCAGAACTCAAACTTCCTCCCCAGTATAAAAAAAAGAGCATTTATAGTTGCCACCCTGCTGAAACATGTCATTTTGAAATCTCTGTTTGTGACATCACAAGACATTGCTCATTTGTATTTCCACATCCCATAACATGCGTCATCACACCCTTGGTCCCACCCACTGGCGTGCAGTTCAAGTCAAGAGAGCAGGCCTTGTGTGACTTACTATTCCTAACATAACACAAAAGGAGACCCATCTGGACTACAGTATTTAGAATTATTTTGTATAGAAACATGAACTACACAGACTCTTTGAACGCTGTCATGTATGTCGGTGCTTTTAAAAGATGTGGTGTCAAGTTACAACTCTGAAAGGGAGAAACAATTATTATGACGCATTATTTTGCCAATCTGTGCTATTTTTAATTGTTGGTATATGTAAACATGAATTAGATGGACATCTTTGGAAACAGGAAATTATATTAAATCTGAATACATAGTTGTAAATTATGAATATATAGTTGTTAATCTGAATATATAAATATGAATATATAGTTGTAAATCCTGAATATATAACTTTATGATCAGGCATGATCGTAGACAGATGTGCTTAAATAAAATTAAAAGTAGGTCCTATGTCTAAATTATTCAGTATTGTACAATGATGATCCAAATCAGTTATCCAGACCAATTTGAGTCTTTTTCTGCTTTACTAAATTGAAGGCTGGCCGCAACATAAGTTGTTAAAGGGGTCATGTCATGAGGACTAACATTTTCCTTGATATTTTGACATATAAGAGGTCTTTCTACTATAAAAACCTACTGCAAATGTCAGAACTCAAAACTTAATCCCCAATGCAATAAAAGCATTTATTGAAACAAAGCTGCCAAAATACCTCATTCTCTACTCCCGCGACTTCCCTATGTCATTAGGGGTACACTTTAATTCATGACTGCCTCTACAGCAACAACATCATCGCACCCTTGGCCCCGCCCACTGGCCCTGGGGCTCAGTTCGTACTCGAGAGAGTTAGAGAGAGAGCAGGGCAGATATTGTAGCCTAGTGTGGTCTTACTATTCTTAAACACCAAATGGGACCCATCTGGACTGTTTTGAATGATTTTTGTATATAAACATGGACTACACAGATGTCTTTGTTGTCATGTCTCTAGCGCCACTTTAAAAAGATGCGGTGTCAAATTACAACTCAGTTTTAAGCCATTCGGTATCATTGAGCTGCTACCACTTGTTGTGTGCACAAATGCAACATGCTTTTCTTTTGCCCATCTGTGCTATTTTTATTTGTTGGTGTATTTAAACACACACTAAATGGATGTCTTTAACCATTTTGATGTGTTTCTGGCAATGTGCACCTCAGTACAGGATGATAAAATGGAAAATGGATGTGTGCATCTTCATTGTGCTTTGGACTATGAATGTGTGTCATGTGGATGTGTCTTCAGCACATTTCAGTGTGGATTGCTTGTGAACCAGTCATAAAATGATTCAGGTTTTGCCATGGAATTGTCATTGAAGGATGGGGCAGTTAAACACACTGTTGGACCCGATCAAAAACCTAAGTAAATAGTGTCATTCATGAATATTTCAAATGTTTATGGTACTGAAACCTTGTCTACACCGAGCGCATCCATTGATGTGATGGCTTGAAGCTGTCTACACCGTGCGCATCAACACAAACTTTCTAAACCGTTTATTTGTGTTGTTGTTGGCAGTAGTAGCCAGTGCATACAGCGCAAAATACAACGGGAGATCTGTTTACTGTTTACTGCAACGGATGCTTCTATGGAAGACAGCATCATTGATTATAATGGGTTCTATTGCTTTTGACGCGACACGCCTCTCGCATCCAGTTGTGCTTGAAATGAACAGTTTAATATATTCGGATGCAATGTGTTGGATGTGCATTATGTGTGAACCCTGAAAAGTAGTTTTATAATATTGTGGGGTTGTTCATTCTTTTCCGATTGAATTTCAAATATTTCTGTATTTGATGGGCTGCACGATGTTAGCCAATCAGAACAGTGGGTGTTTACGTTGGTGTTTAAAAGAGGAGCTGAGGCCAAAACAGAGCATTTAGACAGAGGACCAGAAACAGGGTGGAAAATGATCATATATTACTAAATAAAAATAAAACTATATTTTAAAAAAGAGCATTTCATGACCCCTTTAAGAGATCTAGCACATTTCCATTTCCAGCTAGCAATCCATTAAGAGTTCTCATGAATGCCATAATGATATTGATATGGTCTTCAATGTGTCTTGAGGGTCTTTCTGATATGCACATATTAATTTGTCCTTGTGAAAAGCGATAAAGGAAATTTTGTAATTCTACAAAACAAATACAGAAGTCTGGCATTTTGAACTGACTGTGACGAAGGACCCGTTGGACTTACAAACACTGCCCCCCACCGAATTAGGAAGCAATATTCTGGATTTACAACTATATATTCGGATTTATATTTATACATTCAGACTTGCAACTATATATTAAGGATTTACAACTATATATTCAGATTTATATTTATATATTCAGAATTTACAACTATATATTTGGATTTACAACTATATATTTGGATTTATATATATATATATTCAGATTTAAACTATATATTCAGATTTATATTTATACATTCAGACTTGCAACTATATATTCAGGATTTACAACTATATATTTGGATTTATATTTATATATTCAGATTTACAACTATATATTTGGATTTATATTTATATATTCAGATTTACAACTATATATTCAGATTTATATTTATACATTCAGATTTACAACTATATATTCTGGATTTACAACTATATATTTGGATTAATATTTACATATTCAGGATTTACAACTTTATATTCAGATTTATATTTATACATTCAGACTTACAACTATATATTCGGATTTATATTATATATTCAGATTTACAACTATATATTCAGGATTTACAACTATATATTTGGATTTATATTTATATATTCAGATTTGCAACTATATATTCATATTTATATTTATACATTCAGACTTGCAACTATATATTCAGAATTTACAACTATATATTCGGATTTACATCTATATATTTGGATTTACAACTATATATTTGGATTTATATTTATATATTCAGATTTAAACTGTATATTCAGATTTATATTTATACATTCAGACTTGCAACTATATATTCAGGATTTACAACTATATATTCGGATTTATATTTATATATTCAGATTTACAACTATATATTCTGGATTTACAACTATATATTCGTATTTATATTATATATTCAGATTTACAACTATATATTCTGGATTTACAACTATATATTTGGATTAATATTTACATATTCAGGATTTACAACTTTATATTCAGATTTATATTTATACATTCAGACTTACAACTATATATTCGGATTTATATTATATATTCAGATTTATAACTATATATTCTGGATTTACAACTATATATTTGGATTAATATTTACATATTCAGGATTTACAACTTTATATTCAGATTTATATTTATACATTCAGACTCACAACTATATATTCAGATTTATATTATATATTCTGGATTTACAACTATATATTCGGATTTATATTATATATTCAGATTTACAACTATATATTTGTATTTATATTTACATAATCAGGATTTACAACTATATATTCATATTTATATTTATACATTCAGACTTGCAACTATATATTTGGATTATATTTATATATTCAGATTCACAACTATATATTCAGATTTATATTTATATATTCAGACTTGCAACTATATATTTGGATTTATATTTATATATTCAGATTCACAACTATATATTCAGATTTATATTTATACATACAGACTTGCAACTATATATACAGGATTTACAACTATATATTTGGATTAATATTTACATATTCATGGTTTAAAACTTTATATTCGGATTTATTTTTATACATTCAGACTTGCAACTAAACATTTGGATTTACAACTATATATTCAGATTTACAACTATATATTCTGGATTTACAGCTATATATTTGGATTTATATTTATATATTCAGATTTGCAACTATATATTCATATTTATATTTATACATTCAGACTTGCAACTATATATTCAGGATTTACAACTATATATTCTGATTTACAACTATATATTCTGGATTTACAACTATATATTTGGATTTATATTTACATATTCAGGATTTACAACTTTATATTCAGATTTATATTTATACATTCAGACTTACAACTATATATTCAGGATTTACAACTATATATTCTGATTTACAACTATATATTCTGGATTTACAACTATATATTCAGATTTATATTTATACATTCAGACTCACAACTATATATTAGGATTTATATTATATATTCAGATTTATAACTATATATTCTGATTTACAACTATATATTCTGGATTTACAGCTATATATTTGGATTTATATTTATATATTCAGATTTGCAACTATATATTCATATTTATATTTATACATTCAGACTTGCAACTATATATTCAGGATTTACAACTATATATTCTGATTTACAACTATATATTCTGGATTTACAACTATATATTTGGATTTATATTTACATATTCAGGATTTACAACTTTATATTCAGATTTATATTTATACATTCAGACTTACAACTATATATTCGGATTTATATTATATATTCAGATTTACAACTATATATTCAGATTTATATTTATATATTCAGATTTACAACTATATATTCAGATTTATATTTATATATTCAGATTTACAACTATATATTCAGATTTATATTTATTCATTCAGACTTGCAACTATATATTCAGGATTTACAACTATATATTTGGATTTATATTTACATATTCAGGATTTATATTTACATATTCAGGATTTGCAACTATATATTCATATTTATATTTATACATTTAGACTTGCAACTATATATTCAGGATTTACAACTATATATTTGGATTTATATTTAAATATTCAGATTTACAACTATATATTCATATTTATATTTATACATTCAGACTTGCAACAATATATTAAGGATTTACAACTATATATTCAGATTTATATTTATACATACAGACTTGCAACTATATATTCAGGATTTACAACTATATATTTGGATTAATATTTACATATTCAGGATTTATATTTACATATTCAGGATTTACAACTATATATTCATATTTATATTTGTACATTCAGACTTGCAACTATATATTCTGATTTACAGCTATATATTTGGATTTATATTTACATATTCAGGATTTACAACTATATATTCAGATTTATATTTATACATTCAGACTTGCAACTATATATTCAGGATTTACAACTATATATTTGGATTTATATTTATACATTCAGACTTACAACTATATATTCTGGATTTACAACTATATATTTGGATTTGTTTTTATATATTCAGATTTACAACAATATATTCTGGATTTACAACTATATATTCGGATTTATATTATATATTCAGATTTACAACTATGTATTCGGATTTACAACTATATATTCGGAATTATAACAATATATTCAGAATGACAACTATATATTCAGAATTACTAGTATATATTCTGAATTACAACTATATATTCAGATTTACAAGTATATTCTGATTTACAGTTGAAGTCAGAAGTTTACATACACTTAGGTTGAAGTCATTAAAACTCATTTTTTAACCACTCCACAGATTTCATTTTAGCAAACTATAGTTTTGGCAAGTAGGCCTGTCACAATAACTACTTTTTTTGGACGATATATTGTCCCAGAAATAATTCCGATAAATGATATTATTCTCATTTTAAGACAATTTTATGCCACTGATATAATGATAATGTAATAGCATAATAATGCAAGTACACCCTTTCAAAGAGCAATTAACTTTTAATTCTTAAGAATATTCAGACATTGTATCTGCGGTTTTTGTTCCCAGCTCTGAAAACTGGATGTGATGGTTGTTTTCAATGAGCTTTTAGGTTAGTTGTATTGCCACGTTTCGTTACCACTGTTTTTAAACAAGTTCGACATACCGGCTCGTTCACGTTAATGGGCTCTCCTCTCTCATTCAGCCAAAATGTTCCCACACCGGAGCTGTGGAATGCGGCTTTGAAACCAAGTCCATTTTATCTTCCAAACTTTCTGGCTGGAATTATGCAGTCTTTGGGGAAAACACCTATTAAAACA
The DNA here is from genome assembly GCF_019703515.2 of Myxocyprinus asiaticus. Lineage (NCBI taxonomy): Eukaryota > Metazoa > Chordata > Actinopteri > Cypriniformes > Catostomidae > Myxocyprinus > Myxocyprinus asiaticus. The sequence goes on along the minus strand of NC_059382.1, from coordinate 41,675,609 downwards.
CATAATAGCCTCGAGTAACATGTAATCTTCAGCTGTTGCTGTCCACTCTGTGTGTGTGGAGGAGCTGCCTAAGCCCCACCTCCGATGAGAGGACAGAAGCAGCGCGACTGGCTAAAATGTTGGTGATATTCATTTTTATGTAAACAAACACGCATGTAAACACAATGGGCAATATCGAGGTCAGCAAAAATGATCGAGGTCATGTCCATATTTCATACGATAAGTTGATAATTGGGCTGCAACTAATGACTATTTTGATAATAGACTAATCTTACGATTATTAGAAAGATTATTTGACTCTTCGGCGATTATTGCAACAATTAATCATTAGCTCTTAACCGATTATTCAGCTTGTGCCCCGACTTAAAACGTTGTATTAAACATGCTTGCTAACAATAAAGAGGACACAATCATCTTTTAAAAATACCTCTAAATGACATTCACTGAATTAAAGGGAAAAAAATACTTTTTATTAAGTTTAATTCAGTAAAAAAAAAAAAAAAATTCACTTCAAAAAAATCCTATTATTATCAAGTGTTTTTGTCTTGTTTTCCATTTAAAATTTAAAATCCTTAAAACAAGATATATTTACTTGAGAAGCAACATATAAGATATTTAGACTTGCTTTAAGAGAATATATCTTAAATATAAGTGTATTTTATATATGTGTATTTTTTCATTTGGTTATACTTCTGCGAGTGCAGTGTAGGGCTTTACTGGTTGTTTAGATCAGTGTTACTATCAGAAATAATTAATAATTATTTCTGTAGTTATTAATTAATATTTAGATTAATCAATTGAATCTAACTCATTAAAACCTCATATGGGGCTCCAGTAAATGTAGTGTGCTACGTTTAGGAGCGGGTTTGGTTATTAGCAATAATTAATAATTATCAAAGACAATTATTAATTATTAAAATCAATAGAACATTGATGAGAATCAATGTTAGCTTTTTTAAATCCTTTAAATCAACAATTATCAAAGATAATCGTTAATTGTTAACATCGATGAAACAATTAAAATTAACACTAGCTTATTGATCATTCAAATTCAACAATCATCAAAGATAATTATCAAAAATCAATAGAATATTAATAAGGATTAACATTGATGGGGCACCACCCTGGAATCAGGGACTAATAACCAAATAGTAAAACAGTCTCAATATTACATTGTTTTCTTAGGAAAATCGACATCCGAAGAATATCGATTTTCGGGGAAAAAAAACAATGAATGAAGGCTTGAATCCGAGCACTGACATCCCGTCAGCATGACAAAGGCGTATGCAAAACAAACCAAAACACTTCTCTTTGTAATATAAACAAAGTTTATTTATGCAGTAATATCAATTAATAATTAATACAATGCAGTCAATAAACTTCTGACTTACAACTACAAACTAAACAGTGATATGATTAGATATGGAAATAAAAATAATTCTATAACACATAAGGTGTGTGTGTGTGTGTGTGTGTGTGTGTGTGTGTGGTTAGTACGAGAGAGATAGAGAATTAATTAATTGACAGCCCTAAAGCTGATTTCGCGATAGTGGGAGAGAAAACAACTGTCAGTTTATCACTCAGAGACGCGGTGGACGGCTCGCAAAAGTCCTGCGTTATTTGACTCTTTAATGGATAAACTCAGTTTACCTGTCTCACCCGCGATGGCGAAATTGCACAACAATCCAATTTGGTTGGACCACAATACAGCAAAACAAATTTGTGATAATTAATACCCTGAGTATTAATAATGAGTGGACATGGCGGTCCGTAAACTGTACAAGCAAAAACCTTGAAACACAAGAATAACACACTATAATATTCTATCTCTGCCCAGGCGTAAATCTCTTACTTGAATCGCATGAGGACGTAGAATGTGTGTTCATCCGTCCTTTAACTTTGACCCGGTTCCTTGAGGCTCGGGTGATGACGGGAGGCCGTTTCCTCGCTCTGTCGGCGGGCGGTACGGCTGTTGATTCTCGGCGGGCTGGAGAAATCAGAAATGTCGACTTGATTGAAGATGGAAGAGAAATCTTTAATCTCTTCACTTCTGTAGGCAAACGGTTGAAGATGTGGATTGCTCGGCGGTCTCCTTTGGATCCGTTAGAGTGTTCGGTTGAACACAGAGTAATCTCAACTCATCCAGCGAGATGGAGATTGTATGGCTACAGTTTCAAGTCGGACGTTACTTCCTTGTGCCACGAGGTTGCACCGGAGAGCAGCGAAGAGCTGCGTCCACACGCTGCAAACAAAGTTGCTGGAAGCAACTCACGAAAGCATTTCAGAGGTATTTCAACTCCTGATGATGTCATGTTTGAGGTGACGTTCTGTTGTGTGCCTCATCCAATAGGAGTTGAGAGTTTGATCCTTTAGTGAGCAAGGCTTCATGGATTTGTTGTCTGTTTTGGACTCCCTTTGTTTGATTTTGGCACGATTTGTATCAGTAAGATTTACGACTTGGAAGGTGGGGGCTTGAGTTAGGTTTTTACGACTGTGTTAGGCCTGCCTTTGTCTTCTATCTGAATACATGAGGCCCAACAGCAGTAAAGACAAAATATACTTGTATTCAAGATCTATTCTCTAAAAGCAAATCTAAATATCTTATATGCTGCTTCTCAGGTGAATGCATCTTTTTTTTAAAGGATTTTTAGAATATATTTTAATATTATATTCAACATTCTCAGATAATATTTTTTCTGCAGTATATCTGCTAAAGTAAATGTACATTGTTTTAAAGGAGTTTTAGATATTTATATTGGAAAACAAGCCAAAACAAAAACAAATCAAAAACATATTTTGTTGCGGTGTATAATGGGGTGAAGACTAACCTTTCTCACCTTTCTGTTCACTTCAATCCATCTCTAACTCTCTCTTATTAATAAAGCTGCTTATTGACAATTTTCTTCACGATAATAAACACAGTGACACATATATTATGATTCAATAACTTGCGAGCCATCACGTTATAATCTAGCTGCAGCAAGCGCGCATGAGGGATGAGCGTCCGGTTACAGAGTGTGCATCAGCCGGTGCAGTTTCAATCTCTCCCCCTTAGATCGGGACATTCACACAACTCATAGAAGAGGCGTTGGCCGCACAGAGAAATACCAGTAGGGAGTTTGTAGTTATTTACATGATCTGCTTTCATATTATTTGAACTTTAATAAAGCTATAGTTCATTAAATATAACTGCATTTAAAATGTAACGCCGAGGTGTTTCCTTTAAAGACACTCGACGCACAAGTTTTGCTCCAGCTCCCCTTATTCCACAATGAGAGTGCTTCCGTATTTACTTATTTTGTATTTTTGCCTTATAATTCCCTCATACTTTGCGATCTAAATCACCTGAAGCTGTTTGGAAAGTTTAGAGTGCATCTGGACTGTAAGCTGCTTAATTCTTCCTCTCCTCAGTCAGACGCGAGCTGCAGTGCTGCTCTCACGCATCATCATGTAGGTGCTACTGGTTGTTTAAATCAGTTTTACTATCAGAAATAATCAATAATTAATTGTTATTAATTATGGAATAATCAAATAACAATTAAATAACTAAATACTAATTAAATAGAATTTAATTCATTAAACTCTATTCTTGGGGCACCACTCTTTGAAAAGAGAAAAATGATAGCAAGTTACTGATTGAGTCTCATTAAACAAAATCTACCCTGTAGGTTGAGTATCTTAATTGTTAATCAAAATAATCAAAAAGGGGAAAAACTAGTTAAATTATTGGTATATAAATCTAATTGTAATCTAGTTACAGTTAGTTTCTAACACCAATAAAATAATAGTACTCTGAGGTAACTTGGGAGTTCTTCACGTGGCAAAGGTTGGCTTCAACACAATATTCAAACAAAAAAACAAACAGGAGTACTTATTATAATATTTCAAGATTTATTATAATCAAGCAGTAGTGAACACAGCCAATACTATCCGAATATAATCCAAAAATAAAATCAAGGATATCCTAAACTAACAGTGGAGCTATATGCTAGTGTGTGTGTGTGTGTGTGTGTGTGTGTGTGTGTCCAGGTGTGGTAACAAAGGAATCAAAATGGAGGATCAGGTTCAAAATGGAGGGTTAAATCCAAAATGGAGCTGATACCACGTGCGGGTGGAAATGAGCGGACACACAAAGGAACTGACGAAACAGGCGGGAGAATTTGGTTCACCAGCCTGAGTCGAACACAAACCGAGGCGCCGCTCACTCAATGAATATCAGTGAGAGAGAGAGAATGAGAGCGAGAGAGAGAGGAAAAATGCATGCAGTTTAGTTAAGGGTAACCGCGGGACTGAATTACTAGTTCAAATCACTCAACAAAACAAACGTAACCCCAAAAGAAACTAAAACAAATGTCCCCACTTGAAACAGCGAGCAGAGTTTAACATACAAATATATATATATTCAAAACATCAGCATTTAGAATCAAAAATACGATTTAGATTCACAAGACAAATCACAGTTTCTAAACTAAATCTGCCCAGATATCAAGCCTTACTTGGGAAATCCTGTGTGATTTCAGTAGGTTTGTCCGTTGAATTCCTGTTGCATTGAGCGGTCAGGAGAAATGGTCTGGATGGTTCCTTGTCTTACGCTCGTCAGCGGAAAGACACGTCTCTGCTTTATTCTTCGGATCCAGCGATGGAGAAGAAAGCAGAAAATAGTCAACGTTGAATGAAAAAGAGGGAGAAGGGAAACTGGTCGCCTTTCCGTTTTTCAAAATAAATTCACTGTTGCTTTACAGTGAAACTGAACCGGTTGATATAAGTATACTATAAGACTTGAACAAAGCTAAGTTAATCTTACTCTACCGTGGCCAAATGGTGAGGTTAGAAAAACGTGGTCTCTTTGTTCTCAGTCCAAACGGAGGGAAAACTCCTTCAGTACGTGCACAGTACAGATGTCCCTTAACAGCCAGGCAAAGCTTAGCACAGAGAGGCCGAACTTCATCTGTCCGCGGGTTTTGTTGACGAGATGACGTCATCGGTCGTAGGCCGCTCGACCAATGGCGTTTGAGACTGGGTCCATGGGCGGGACTTCACATCCAGTTGTGAATTTGTGAAGGATCCTGGGAAACTGAGTTTAATGTCTCTCCTTTTGATCATAGAACAAAGGGCCATGTGGTCTCTGCTGCCATTTTAAGTGGGCCAAGGCCCTACAATCATTAGAGTTTAATGTGATCTCATGTTACGTTAAATGAGATCAAACGACTATTCGACAACGAAAATTTTTGTTGACAATTTTTTACTGTCAACGTTGTTGATAACGCTGACTAATCATTTCAGCCCTACATCATACCACACAGGAAGGAGACACATAGAGATGAACGTAGTTTAGTGCGAAATGTGCAAATCAATCCCAGAACAACAGCAAAGGACCTTGTGAGAAGCTGGAGGAAACAGGTAGACAAGTATCTATATCCACAGTAAAACGAGTCCTATATCGACATAACCTGAAAGGCTGCTCAGCAAGGAAGAAGTCGATGCTCCAAAACCACCATAAAAAACACAGACTACAGTTTGCAAGTGCACATGGGGACAAAGATCTTACTTTTGGAGAAATGTGCACAGGAATACTAGATTGTGATTGTTGAAGGCAGCATTTTTGTATAATCATCACTAACTGACTATTGTTTCAGGCAAGTGTTTTCCTACATAGCTGTTCATTTCATGTCTGCTCTGCTCTTCTCACATAATAAAATAATTTACACTCAAATCAATTTATTTATTAGTAATATTATTATTAAGCGAGATAATGAACAGTCAATCCTTATTGCAAAATAAGCATTTGATCCTCTGTACTAAGGTGCAGGGTTGTGCACCATGCAGAATTGAATTTAAGCTGCACTATGTAAGTTTTTTGGTTAAAAATGAACAAACTGCCATTATTAATTGAGTACATAAACAATCAGTGTTCAAAACAATGTCCATATTCCAACTCACTGTGGTGTACCTATAAAAATTAAATTTTGAGCTGTCGGGTCGGATTTGCCGCAAAATCGCTGGCTTATGTCATTCATCCTTATGTCATTACGTCATGTCCGTAAACACAGGAAAGAAGTACCGGCTGTCACATTTTCCAGCTGGGGAAGCTACACTGTTCAGTTCAGTCAGTCACACTAATGCCATTCAGGACAGCATCACTGCAGTCTGCATGGATGTTAATCTGTTATCCGTTTGGTGCAGGTGAAGTTGTTTATCTGCTATAATGCTCGAATATGTTGTCTGGTAGTGTTGTTGAAGCTGATATTGCTTGTCATGCTTGTATGAATCGAACATTACTTGTGTGTTAACCAATCACAACGTATCTACGTTGTCGGGGGAAGTCAAGGTGACATGTTTACTAAAATGTATGACTTCTGAAATTTACTTCTTGTAATTGTTATATTGCATATTTAAGCTTCTTATATTCATGTTTAATAAAGTATATTGTATTCCCATCATTATTGAATCCTCGTTTTATCTTTTTAGTTTACTATGTTATTGTGTGTATTGCGTAGATATACTATTGTAGTATTACGGTTCACTTGCATTATCAACCGAGTTTTAGTTCATATTTGCTATTAACCGATGTTGCCCTAAAGCTCGATAACACTGATTATTTTTCAGAGTGACTATTTACACACAGATGTAACCCCAATAGTCTATTGGCAATATAGAAATATACAACAAATTGCGTTGAGTGTCGTGGGGTGCCTTTGCCTGTGTCTGTACGACCAAGGTTTGGTTCCGCACTTGGCACTTTATTTTTCCCCTTCTGTTTCTTGTCACCACTCTTAATATTTTTTTTAATACTACTTATAATACATACAAAATTTATATAAAGATAGTTTTACTTTAGTAATTTAGTAGTAACCATGTTTTTTGGTGGAAAATATAGATTTAACAATGGTGTTACTACAGTAATATGGTGTAAATAAAGTAACCATGTTTAATTTTTTTGTTATAATTATTTTACTACAAAATACCATGGTGATACTATGATTATTTTATCTCTAGGGGAGTTCAGAACAGATCAGTTTTCCAATCAGTTTAGTGTATTATTTAGGACTTTATTGAAATCTTTTAACACTTTTTAAGCACATCAAGACATTTTTCTAGAAACTTTTTTTTAACAGACATAAGTTTTAACATCCAGAGCATCAGCGAGGTGTTTAAATCTTTAGTTTGAGCTGAAAAAGGTGCAGTGGGGACTCACATGTTGCCAGGCAACATCAAACATGATCCATTAGATTAGCAACATACATTGAAAAACTATATTTATAAAAAATAAATGTAACAAAAACAAACAATTTTATAGAGCTGAGTCGAAAGCATACTGATAAACAGCTGCAATTACCTAAATAATTTATTTAAAATAATTTATTTATTTATTTATTTATTTAACTGCTTAATTCATATGAACTGACCAAACGAATCACCAGGACACATCATTTTTAAAAAAATCGACTACTGTCCCGTGCAACCGCATTTGCGCGCAAGTACGCAGGGTTATCTCAGTCAATGGGCAACAATAGGTCATTTTGGCTACTTGTTTTTCTGTTCTTATGATGTTGGCTTACATTAATGTCACTATTTAGACCTAAGCCTACTGAGCATGTCCACACTAATAACAAACAAACTCAGTAGGGCTTTATTTTTAATATATTAATTAATTCTGGCATTCTGTCTATTCATTTCAATAGCTGCCTGTCCTATGCAGGGTGGCGGGTAGTGCTGGAGACTATCCCAGCTGTCTCTAGCCGAGGGCAGGGACACACCCTGGACAGGTGGCCAGACCATCACAGGGCAAAACACACAGACATACACATACAAATTCACACTCTAACTCACACCTACGGGCAATTTAGGGTTTCCAATTAACTGAACCTGCATGTTTTTGGACTTGTAGGGGAAATTGGAGCACCTAGAGGAAACCTATGCGAACACGGGGAGAACATGCAACTCCACTCAGAAAGGACCAGTTGAGCCAGGACTTGAACCTGGGACCTACTTGCTATGAGGCGACAGTGCTACTCAGTGAATTCTGGCAGTTTGTTGATCATTTACACTGACTTTATATTGTCGCATAATATTTGGGCGCAGTGTTTCAGTGAAAAAAAGACATTCAGATTTCAAGCTCAAACTGATAATGCTTTGTTAATTTGCGCTGATCATATCGTAGATGAACAAGATCGAATCTCCTGCCTCGCTAATTTTATTTATTTTTTGTCTTGCATCATTCTGCTGTTCAAGCAAATTCATGTTCATTATTTATACGTCACGGAGCTCGTTGTTTTGGTTCACTCAGCAGCATCATCACAATACAATGTGACAAATAGCAATAATGTTTCACACTTTTGTGAACTACACTCACGCTATTGTACTGTATAATGTAATTAAGTTCAATCATAAACTGTATCGTGTAATCGTGAAAGTTGCCGCCCTATGCCCCTGTACCACCCATGATTTTACCTATGAATGAATGAACTTTACATTCATACAGCACTTTTCTGACACTACTCTCAAAAGCACTTTACACAGTAAACAGAAGACTCTCCTCAACCACCACCAGTGTGCAGCATCCACCTGGATGATGTGACACAGCCATAGTGCACCAGTACACTCACCACACACCAGCTATTGGTGGAGAGGAGAGAGTAGAGTTATAGAGCCAATTAGTGGATGGGGATTATTAGGAGGCCATGATTGAGAAGGGCCAGTGGGGGGAATTCGGACAGGACACCGGGGTCACACCCCTATTCTTTACGAGAAGTTTAAAAATGTATTTTTTAATGACCACAGAGAGTCAGGACCTCAGTTTAGTGTCTCATCCGAAGGACGGTGCCTTTTTACAGTATAGTGTCCTCGTGGGCCGGGTGTGATGGGCCGGCAACTGGACCAGAAAGTCCAGGGGCAGCTTTTAGTCCCACTGTCCATAAGACTTTTCCCAGTGGGCCAGCCGCAAAACGGGGCCAAATGGGGCCGAACGGGCGGTGATAAGCTAAAAGGGGTGCTGCGTTATGCTGAACAGGCCGCAAGTGCCTGTAGAGGGCTGCAAAACAGTGCCGCGATATGCAGAAAAGGACAGCGACAACCCAACCCAATAGATAATAAATGTAATAAATAATGTTTGAAATGCCACCAACAAAAATCTGCATTGAATTCATTTCACTATATTTAATATTTTATTAATATATTTATATTTTCATTTTATGGACAATGGTGTGCTAATTTACACAGTATGTCATATAATACACACAATTCCATTTTTTATCTTTTTATTTTTATGAACTTATCTGAAAACAATGTGGTGGATTATTTTTGTGCAATATTGCAAAATGTAAATCTGTTTTGACTGTTAATATTACTTTAAGTTTAGAGAAATATGTCTAATCAGTAAAAAAATATTCTACCAACCAGGGTAATTTTATGAATTAGTATAAAGGCATAATTATTAAAAAGATAATAAATAAATAATGTAATTATTTGTCAAAAAATTCAATTAAAATTCCAACTCAAGTTGAAAGAGAGCCAATTGTGAAATTCAGAATTTTTGCCCAACCTTGCTAAGATGATTGGTGTGCAGTTGTTTTTGGAGGGTTCTAGAGTGTGTTGTCTGTGGCATTATATTTGAGGTGAAATGATTTGAATCTTCATTTCCTGATATACTGGTGCACTTACATGATACCAAAGTGTGTCGCCCAGCTGCCTGTGACAGCCAGTAAGAGTTGAGTGACTGTCACAGATACACCTGTTCCCTTGACAAACACCAGCAATGGCTCTGACATGCTGCACTGCACAATCCACATGCTGTACACACCAAAAACACATTTATGGAACAAATCCTCATAGTGTGGTGCTGTTAGTGCATTTGTGTTGAGTGTTGCATATCTAACACTTTGACACTTCTGCAAGTGTTTTCATTCATTCATTTGGTTTGATTTCTTATGTACTGACTTTGAAAGGGCAAAATCTATAGTGCCGATCCCGATGTCCAGCTCACCACGAAACTCTGGGAGTTCAGTAGTCTTCAGTGTGTTTACAATCCAGACTGACATCAGCTGAGACACTAGAAGAAAAAAAACACACATACAGCAGCATGTTTAACATCACGTGTAAACATATGCAAGACAGCAAAACCTTAACTCAGATACAGTTTTTCCAATTCCTCCAAACTATTGTCAGTTCTTTCAAAACAATTCACACATCCAACGAAGCACACTCTTAAGTTTGCAGAATATTGAAACACTGTATTTGTTGCTGATAATGCATTTAACAGTACTTTCTTGTAATTAAATATTGAATACTGAATATTCAGAATTTTATTGTAAAATCAAAATGCCACAAATTGCTGTAAAATATTAATAATAATAACAATATCGCACTGCATTATGATAATAGTGGGAACTTTTACATATTTACAATGATATTCCCCCAGCTGGTACAGTTGTGTTATAGAACACAATTTGTCGCACTGTGTTACATGGAGAAATTTTAGCGATTAACTCTAAAGTTGGATCATTAATGTATAGTTCTGTACATGAAAATAAAGGAATAATATATGTTTACATAAATAATTGGGGAGGGATGTTTGCAATGCTTAGTCTTTTTGGTTGTTATTGGTTCTTATCTCTAATTAAATTTGTGTATACCGGTAAATTGTAAACTAGGCATGCACAGACATCTAACCTCGGCATATAAAACTCAACAGCAGTGACAATTAACAAGCATTGTATATAAAAAAAATAAAAATAACAAATAAAAAAAATTATAATTGTGAATCTACAGCACTGCTACTACACAGTAATTTCCCGGTCCTGTTCACTGTTAAGTCACAGTATACAGTTGTCTTTTAATTGTTAGCATATACTACAACTGTGTTTGTGTATGTATATATATATATATATATTAGGGGTGTAACGGTACATGTATTCATCCCAAAACATCATGGTACTGATGTCATGGTTCGGTGCATGCAGTCAGACGAAGAACACATCCGAGTCAGTCACAGGCGATCCACTCCAATCCAGAAGGGGGCGCGCGTGATAATGTCATACTGTTTGCTAACCGCCACAACAGGAAAAAGAGTGGAAGAAGAGACCATCTATGCACCAACCCAAAACAAGAATGGCTTCTCCTAATGCACAAGTTTTATTTTTCATTATTCTATTTATTTTGTACTTTTATAACACAAGAGATGCTTTTCAGTTTTGTAGCTGATTGTGACCAAATACCTTTTGTTTTTTATCAACCCTACAAAAAAATATGGCCTATGCAAGAGTGCATTCTGTTTACTGCTTAGTGCTTAATACACTAAAGGAGGCTGTACTGTACCACCTACCTCAGGGGGGACTAAATGCCGCTAGGTGGAACAAACTGTATTTTGCACTACTGTCTGTTCAAAATAAATGAAAAGAAACCTAGCATTTGGGATTTATTGCTTTTTCCTGTTGTACCGAACTCGTATCGAACCATGACCCCACAACCGAGGTACATACCGAACCGTGACTTCTGTGTACCGTTACACCCCAATATATATATATATATATATATATATACACACATACACATACTGGCGGCCAAAAGTTTGGCATAATGTACAGATTTTGCTCTTATGGAAAGTAATTGGTACTTTTATTCACCAAAATGGCATTCAACTGATCACAATGTATAGTCAGGACATTAATAACGTGACAAATTACTATTAAAATTTTAAAAACATGTTGGAAACGCCTTGTTGATGAGAGAGGTCAACAGAGAATGACCAGACTGGTTTGAACTGACAAAATCTACGGTAACTCAGATAACCGCTCTGTACAATTGTGGTGAGAAGAATATCATCTCTGAATGCTGTTCTGAGATGCGGGTTGGTGCTGTTTTGGTGGCACGAGAGGGACCTACACAATATCAGGCAGGTGGTTTTAATGTTGTGGCTTATCGGTGTGTGTGTGTGTATATATATATATATATATATGTATGTATGTATGTGTGTGTGTGTGTGTGTGTGTGTGTGTGTGTGTGTGCTTATTTTGTTGTTTTTAAATTATATTCCTTTAAAGTTACAGTGGTTGGTGTGAATTAGTTTAAAGCTCAAGTTCTTTGAAAACACATGTGGACTGATAGTTCAGGGGCTGTGCGCTCGACTCTCATATCAACTACAAATACTGCCAGATCCATGATAACAGTTACGAGTGTTTCTTAATTGGGTATGCAATGCACATTATCCATCAATATGTCCATGTTAACTTCAGTGCCTCAGGTTCACAATATGATGGTCTTGCCAGATTATGACATTGTATAAAATCTGAACGTCTCTTTCTGCCGAAAAACTGCTCCCAAATATTATGCGACATTATAAAATCATCAGTTCAATTGAATGAACAACAAACTCCCAGAATTAATAAAGCCCTACTGAGTTTGTTTGTTATTAGTGTGGACATGCTCAGTAGGCTTAGGTCTAAATAGTGACATTAATGTAAGCCAACATCATAAGAACAGAAAAACAAGTAGCCAAAATAACCTATTGCTGCCCATTGACTGAGATAACCCTGCGTACTTGCGCGCAAATGCGGTTGCACGGGACAGTAGTCGATTTTTAAAAAAATGATGTGTTCTGGTGATTCGTTTGGACAGTTCATATAAATTAAACAGTTAAATAAAAAAACATAGATTCTCTTTAGCCCTTTAAAGTGAACTGCGCTGTCATACTTTTTTTAATACAATTATTTAGGTCATGAAAAATCATACATAATTTATGAGTTGGCTATTTCGTATAGTCTCGCATGATGTTGTTTGCATAAACTCGTACGACTTCATCACGGATCACCAGGATCACCCGGATGTGTAATGCGGAAATAAGCGTGAGTTCCGCGTGCAAGGCGTTAAGGACAAACTTATTGATATTATGCCCTTACCCAAACCCCTTATCTAAACCTAACCGATCAGTAGAGTGTGTAAACCTGATAGGAAGCTGTTATGTGTGACAGAAGCAAGTGACTGTTGTGTATTAGATGGAAGCAATGTCCAGCGACGTCATTGGCTGTAGTAAAATTCATAGGAATATAGTGCAGTCGCATGATATCATACGAATTAGCCAAATTTAGAAAAATCCTGACGATTTCGCCGTGAGAGTGTGTTGGTCATTGCAGCTGTTTATCAGTATTTTTTTTTTTTTTTTTTTACTCAGTTATATAAAATTGTGTGTTTTGTTACATTTATTTTTTATAAATATATTTTTACAATGTATGTTGCTAATCTAATGGATCATGTTTGATCTTGCCTGGCATCATGTTATTACATGTAGAGTAAAACTCAAATGCATGTTTTGAGACAAATATTATACAAATAAGGTGGTCACAATACTTCCAGCCTAATTCATGAAATGGAAAATTGCATTTCTTATTAAAAATATTTACAATATTTCATTTGATGATAATACTCCCATAAAGACTTATTCTGTTCACTTTTTCTTCAGTTTTTATTGCCAGATGAATATCACATAATTTGACACAATGGTATACATATGAATGGATTTATTCACATTTGATAATCCTCTTTAAAAACAGAAAATATGGGCGAGCCTATCAGCACAGGTTTAGAGACAAGAAAGCACAGGTTTAGAGACTTGACCGTTTTGGAAGTTACAATTGTTTGAATATGAGGTCTAGTGATGCTCGCTCATAACGTCTGTGCATATGTATAAAAAATACTTACAAATGATAATTATCTCTAATGAAATGTGAATGAATAAATGCAAACAAAACCTCTCCGATCTGTGTGCGTCCTCATGAACGCTGAATGCTGCAGGAAAGTCTTTATCATGCATCTCAATTGCAGCGTCTAGCCAGCAAATTAATTTTGTGGTGTTTTTACGTTTGTTGTTGTTCTTCTTCTTCTTCTTACTCTTTTTCTTCTCTTTTATGGCGGTTGACTTTCGTTACATTGGGAGAAAGAGCTTTGTGGCATTAAGCTCTGGCCTGTTGAAATTCTAAGGTTATAGTGTCCCTTAGCGGTTAAGATCTGCTAATGACACATTCATGCTGTGATCGCGGCAGAATGTCACATATTCCCTGTTTTTTGTCTTGATTTTTATGTTGCAATTCTGGTTTAGTTCCCTGTTCCTGTTTCCTGTTAGTTTTGTAGTCCTTTGCAGTTTCTTTTCATGATTGGTTTTCGCCTGATTGTTTCCCCAGGTGTTCCTCGTATCTTTGTTTTCCCTTGTGTATTTAAGCCCTTGTTTTCCCCTGGTTTCTTTGTCAGTCTTCATCTGTGTTATGCTGTGCTTTGTTCCCTGTGTTTTGTTTCATTATGTTCTGAGTTACCTGGTTTACTTTTGTTTTATTAAAAAAGGCTGCATTTAGATCCTCATTCCTCTCCTGTCTCGTCACAGAAAGACTGACTAAGAAACGGATCTAGCGGCCGTCAGGATTCTACTCCTTCAGCAAGGGAACCGTCCAGTTGAGGATCACGCCCGTGAGTTTTTAGAGCTGGCAAATGTAGTGCACTATCCAGACCGCTCTCTGGTGGTTTTCTTCCGGGCCGGTCTGAATAGTGCACTGAGGGAACTCATGCCTCCGGCTGATCCTCACTGGACGCTCGGCGATTATGTGGAGAAGGCTCTGGAACTTAGCGGTTCCCCTTATACAGTGGATTATGGCAGGAATCCTGGGAAACCTGCGTCCATGGCCCCTGTCTTGAAGCCTTCCACGGCCCCTGTCTCCAAGTTGCATGATCTGCCACTGATGTCAGTGCGTAGGACCATGAATACCCTACCTCAATAATTGTCTGCACCAAAGCCTGCCACGGTCAACGAGCCAGCGCCAACGCCTGCAAAGGTCAATGAGCCAACGTCCATGCCTGCCACGGCCAACGAGTTGCCAGCCTCGTCTGTCCCAGAGCCAGCGTTGCCAGCCTCGCCCGTCCCAGAGCCAGCGTTGCCAACTTTGGTCATCCAGAGGAGGAGGAAGAGAAGAAAAGTTTCCGTTCCCAAGACTCTTCTCATGTACACGACCACGGAGGTATTTTCCGAGTCTCCTCCCATGCCCATGACCACGGAGGTCATTCCCAAGTCTTATCCCATGTACACGACCACGGAGGTCGTTTCAGAGTCTCTGCCCATGCCCACGACTACGGTCAAAAAATTTTTGCATGACAAAAAAGGATGAACTCAAGTTTCGACAAGGACAACGACAAACTTTCCACTCCGGGAGTGATAACAGTGATGCGCTCGAATTCTGCATAAGTAGGATGATTCACCTGTCACCCAATTGCACCCTCCAGCAATGGACCACAGAGTTTATATAAGGTTAAACACACTGCGGCAGTTGTTAGAAAATCATCCCATATTTAGATATTAATATATCATTCGACTGCACATTCTGTGCTTGTGTGACAGACAATAACCCCACATCACTATTATATGTCATTATCCTTTCTCAGGCAACCGCGAAATACGTCCGCTTTTTGCTAAATATGGTGGATTGAACTTTATCACACATCATCACATCAAATAAATGTAGAGGATTATCCTTATATATTGAAAATCAGCTTGCTCAGTGTTGATTCCAGGCTTGCTTATTTGTGAATCAAGTCTACAGAACAACAATCTCAAAAGGATCCTCAAATGTAAAAGTACATTCATAGACACACATTCACATTCTCAAAGCACAACAGCAATAGAAAAAGGCTTGGCATTTATTTGTGCATTTGTGGATTGTGTTGTGAGCAAAGACAATAGAATACTTGTGTGTTCTGTTGCGTGTATTTGTAAATGTAGTGTGTGTGTGCATCTGGTGTGTGCATTTGTGGAAGGTTTTTGAGACTGTTTTCTTTTCATATAAAAGCATCCGTCTGACACATTAGTAGGCCTACATCAGTAATTAAAAATGGTGCAGACGGCATTATGCCAGTAGCATCGACATTTATGTTCATAGAAATAAAACAAAAATGTTGACTTTTAATGCCACTTTTTGTATTTTCTGAATGCATGTCTATTATATGTATTTTATGTACTGTATATGAATGATCTGAATTATAATATTTATTATATATTTATAATTTTAATTTATATTTTAATTACTATCACTAAATTATCTTTTTTGGGGGCCTTTCTCAGTAAATATCGATATGCGATTCACTTAATTAATCGACACACAGTCATATGAACATGTCAATTCAAAGTTAAGGAACAAAAGCAATTTAACAGACATTACAAGATGCCACAGTAAAGACTCAAATGTTATTTCAGATGAATGCAGTGTCCCTGGTGTTTTGTGTATGTGGAGATCTCATCATCTGTCAGACCCTTCTCTGACAGAGCAACTTTAAATGCAGGATACTCTGCAAGTGTGTGTTTGAACATCAACAGGAAGAAAAGAATCAGATGCATCCTTCAGTTCCTGCACACAAACATAAAATATACCCATTAAACATCTGTTGCATTAGTTTTATTACAAAACATCATTTGTCAGATATTCTCAATGAAATTATGCCAAAAGATCTCCGAGGCCTAAAAAGTCTCACATTGGAGACATGAATGTTTTTTTTTTTTTTTTTTTGCAAAAACCAACTAACCATAATTTGTCAAATATTATGAAGAAAGCTGATGGAGAACAACCTTCTCCAAAACTTTGGAGAGAAAAGAAAGTTTTGAGATGGGCCGATAATTATTTAAAACATAAGGATCAAGGTTTGCCTTTTTAAGCAAGGGCTTGACCACAGCATGTTTAAAATTGGATGGGAAAGTACCATTAATTAGACAACTGTTTACTATAGAGAGAATGCTGGGGCCAATAGTGTCCAAAGCTTCCAAAAGAAGATAAGGAGGAACTTGAAGTTTATCTTTTTTCCATTTCCTCTCAGCCTTCCGCCACTCCTGTCTAGGCGCACGAGTGTCATTATTAAGCCAGGGTTGTGCTCTAGTTTTAGGTTTCTTAATTTTAAAAGGAGCTATAGAGTCCAGGATATCAGAACAGACTGAGTTAAACATGCAAACCAGCTCATTGGAACCAAAACAGGGAGGGGGGGAAACTCAACAGTACAGGCATGTGGAGAAGGAACATAAGCATCAACAAAATGCTTGGCTGTTTCTGAATTAATAGAACGAACATGACAACCAACAGGCCTGGAGTTCAATAATGGATTAGAGAGGACAGTTTTAAACATAATGAACTTATGATCAGATAGAATCATATCTTCTATGTCTAAATTAAAAACAGGAAGGCCTAATAATAAATGTTTGACCTTGATGATGTGTAGAACCCAAAACCGACTGTGTCAAATTAAAAGCACTACAGAACAAATTTATACTCCTAAATCCCAAACTGGCATTATAAAAACCATAGGAAAATCAAGATGGAACCCATGGCGAATTCTCTCATGGGTTATTGGACTACAACTTCATCAGCTCTATTCATTGAGATGCTATAAAGTGAATTACAGTGCACTCAATGTACATGTATCAGTTTGGATGTGCACTGAAAATCAACCCATGACTATACAGTAACTTATACTTCATTTTTGAAATATTTGATTTCATTTTGTTCATGTCCACTGAGACACGTATTGAACTTGAAGTCTATGTTTAGCTGACATAAGAGCACTTCTGTCACCTCTGACTGCTGGAAAGTCACTTCCTTACATTTTACAGAAGTGAAAGACCAAGATATATTTGCTCATCTAATTTTGAGACCAGAGGGAGTTATATATTTATATAGCAATGTGTTTATGGCCACAGTGCGGTTTCAGTACTGCATTCCAACAGTTAATGTCTAAAACATAAAATTTAATAAAAAGGAGCCTTTTTATCATTTTCTAGCAATTATTGGGCCCTAATTTATGGGTGGTTTCACATATAGTACGCTTTAAGTGAACCAAACCTAGTTGGGTTAAAGTGAACCAGAAAGGGAACCAGCTGCAAATGACCTCAGTGCTTTTGGTGTTCACAGTGGACTTAAAAGAGGACCCAGTTTCTTTTTTTGGTCTTCTTCACATTAATGTGGTCTCAGACCCCTTGTTGTTCACTCCACAGCTCCTTAAGGACTCAGACCCCACTGCAGCTAGGGCTGTCCCAATTATGAAATTTGGCTGACAATATTTTTTCATAAATAATTGTGATTATTATAAGCAATTGTCATACAAATTGTCATATTTCTTAAAGTTCACGTATGCTTATGACAGATAGGCCTAGTAAGTAGTAATTTATTGATATTTAACTTGAAATAATATAATAAAACTGGGTTATAAGATTACTTTTAAGGCTTTAAGAAATATTTAATTTTTCATTAAAAATTATTGCACAATTATTCTCACATTATGTTAAGTCTGTCTGAAAAAACCTACAAGCTCTTATTTCGCATGAAGGAAAATATTTGAATTTCTATATTGATTTGAAAATATGTTTCTTTATCTATCATCTCGAGAGTAATGGAGCAAGCAGGCGTCTCCTCCTGTGTGTCATTTACATTGTGTGTATGAGCCAAGAACATTCGCCATTGCACAAATAAAATGTAAGTGAAACTATAAAAATCCTTGCCTGTATTTTTGTGGGAGTTTGGCGTGAACTTCCGTAGACGGTACGCCCATCAGAGCACTTTAAAGCGGTTCATCTTCACGTGCTGCTCTGCTCTGAATGCGGCCGGTCCGTTAATTTTAGGTGCTCAAATAATACAAGAACGGAATATGAGACACAAAAACACGTCATGGTAATCATGGTATATTTGTGTTCGCTTAAAATTCTCATATGTGGACAGTAAATTGTGACTGGAATATGAAGTATGTAATGCAGCTATGTATGGCAAGCCACGAGGTACTTATTTCATAAAATGCAAAGCGGACTGGTACCTTTTCACTTTGCACAAAGCAATCGAACCACAAAAGAACCCACAAACGATCCATTCTAAGACCACTTCCTGAGGGATCGAGGGATTTTTGCACGTACTTCACTTCTACCAGTTGATTTTGAAAAATTGTATTAATTTATTGAAACATGAAAAAATGTGACTAAATTATAATACACTTCAAATGAAACAAAAAAATAATCAAAATAACAAAGTGGTAAAAAAAAAAAAAATCATACCAAATTCCACTTTATTTTTAGAGTTTGGAGATGGACTTTGTTACCACCTGCTGGTGGAATCTCCAAACTTCAAACCAGGAACTGAGTTTAGACTTTGCGCTGAAAACAGACCTGCTTTTGACATGTCTAATTACTTATTTCTCAAGAAAATAGCAAAATGCGCTTTGTGCCACTTCATTAACATACAATACACCCGTTTGAACACATACACCCACAGATACCATCCATGAAAATTGCACTGAGAATTAGTGCAGTGAGAATTTGGATTAGACGTTGTAGCGTGGTCATAGTGCATAGTATTGTGGACTAAAATGTGGAACATCTTGTCTTTGCTTTGACACAAAATGCATTGAATGACCACATATTTGTAGTATATGTTATATTAAATACTGTATGTTGTATGGATATGCGAAGACACTATTTGTTTTTGATTTTACAGTATTCAAATTACTGAAGTTAAATTTTTTGTATGTTTAATTTACCCCATGAAAAAGTAAAGAATATTGAAAGATAAAAAGGACACTTGTACTGTTAAGTGCTGCAGTATATACACAACACATTTACAGTATATTTTATAAAGGAATTCGGTTTCTGTAAAATCCAGAATACTTCAAAGTCCATTACAAGGCAAGTCAGTCCACTCTGCGACCATTTTCCCATGCAGCTATTTTCTATGGATACAAGTGGCATGAAAGTACAGCTCCTATCCACGCCAATGGGGAAAGGCCGAAATTTTAATAATGGTTGGTCAAGATTACGATAAAAAAAAACCAAAAAACATATTTCAAATCTGAAATATTATACAACAATACAACAATAGTATCAATTTGTGCTTCTTCAGCTCAGATCATTCTAAAAACGCTATTTTTCAGGCTGGTTCAGCTAATGCTCATTCACGTTCTCGAGTTAACTGACAGGCGACCTCTGTTTGTAATAGATTATTGTTTCTTTTACCTGTAGGCGGGACTTTTTTTTCAAAATCCACCATATTGTGAGTGCCAGTTTCTTCCACTGATTTTAATAAAAGCAAATTGTCTCGATAAAAAATACTTCCTATGGATCTATAATCTAGTGTTTGTAAGGTAATTGTGTTATGAATGAAGGTATTTTTGGCAACATAGTCACATGACAACTATACTAATGTACAAACTAAGAGTTTGTACAAGATGGCAAAATTGTAAGATCTCGTACACCTTGGCTCATCTGACTTTTAGACTAACCAATCATATAGGCTTCCCTAGTTTTGTTCCAAACCCTGATATATTTTTTTTTCTTCCATAGTACACAAAATTATTTTCCCATTAAAATAATGGTTAGGTTTAGGATTTGGGTAAGGGAAAATAACTTACAGTGCACTCAAAATACATTCTTTTCCTGGACACTCAAATGCTTCTTATACGGTTTGCTTAAAAAGTTCAAAATCACTTCATCCTCCAGAATGATATAGGCAATGTCAACTTTAAACAAGGATTATCTGCCATTTGAGTAGCACTATTTATGTGCCACTATGAATATAGTAATTAAGTAATTTTTTTTACATGTATTAATTTGTTAGAATCATTTTATCTAAAGCAGCTCACAGTGCATTCTATGTGTACATTTTATTCAATGACATATTTTACACATATATGTATACACTGTTATAAATAATATGAAACTGATAGAGCATACCTCAAAACATTGAGCACAGCTATAGGTGTCTGTCAGGGAAGGAGTTTCTTTATGAATGTTTCCTTAAAATCACTTTCGAATGAACACCATTCAGTTCCTGCTTTGGGTGTGCACGTTCATGAATATTTACATTTAATCATTTAGCAGATGCTTCTATCCAAAGCATGTAACAAATTAGGAACAACTCTAGAACTTATCATAGAGGAACCAAAGTTACTGTATTGGCTGACTCAAACATCCTCAAACCATTTTAAAAACAATGAAAAGTAATGTTTATTTAAACATTTACGTATACGTTTACAGCCAACAGGGAACCAAAAAGGTTTGTGGGCAGCTTAGGTTTTTTCATTGTCATTCATATCAAATGCATGAAATATATATTTAACACATCCATACGGTCTTCTAATGAGTCGATGGTCTAAGTTGAAGAGCTGTAAATCTTTTCGCTGTAAATTTACAATAAAATACTGGCAGCTGGGTTGCCAGCCACTTACAGTATTTTTACAGGTCTACTACTGTAATCAACATTTACAGTATAGAACTGTTATTACCAAATACATATCCTACTGTAATATCATGTAATTTTACAGTACTAAACTGTGTTGCCTTCAGCAATATATTGTATTTTTACAGGGGAATACTGTAATTACTGCTTTTCATACTGTATATTTACATTAAATTATTTGTCATTAAATAATAAAAAATATCATACTTGATATTTTTAACAACAGTACTGGCAAAAGGAAATGGAAAACAATATACTTGAGTTTTTAAAAAAAAAATTCAGCTGTAATGTTGTATAAAAACAGTTAAAATGCAATTAACAGTTAACAATTATCAGTGCAGTAAACTTATTTACTTTTCAAGGTTCTTACAAATGTGAACAGATAGTACAAGTGAATTGAGAATGGATAAGTTTTTCAGAAATATATTTTAAAATTACCCAGTACATACACTGACAAGGTATCACTCTCACCTGCCTTCTGCTTTAAAACATCCTCCCAGTATCGGTATAGCAAGTTGTAGGAAACATTGGTGCCAGTAGTGTTTTCTAGTGTAAACATTATGGGACAAATGGCATCTTTAACCTTCAACAGACTAAAACTATATAATAGCAAGATGGATACTAACAACAGTACATGGCTAATATGACATTATCGAACAATACAGTTACTGGTTAAGAACACAGAGCTACTGTAATATCTTCCCACTGTAGGGCTTTACTGGTTGTTTAGATCAGTGTTACTATCAGAAATAATTGGTAATTATTTCTTTAGTTATTAATTAATATTTAAATTAATTAATTGAATCTAACTCATTAAAACCTCATATGGGGCTCCAGTAAATGTAGTGCGCTACGTTTAGGAGCGGGTTTGGTTATTAGCAATAAATAATAATTACCAAAGATAATTATTAATTATTAAAATCAATAGAACATTGATGAGAATCAATGTTAGCTTTTCTAATCCTTTAAATCAACAATTATCAAAGATAATCGTTAATTGTTAACATCGATGAAACATTAATTAAAATTAACACTAGCTTATTGATCATTCAAATTCAACAATCATCAAAGATAATTATCAATTATCAAAAATCAATAGAATATTAATAAGGATTAACATTGATGGGGCACCACCCTGGAATCAGGGACTAATAACCAGATAGTAAAACAGTCTCAATATTAGATTGTTTTCTTAGGAAAATCCACATCCGAAGAATATCGATTTTCGGGAAAAAAACAATGAATGAAGGCTTGAATCCGAGCACTGACATCCCGTCAGCATGATACAGGCATATGCAAAACAAACCAAAACACTTCTCTTTGTAATACAAACAAAGTTTATTTATGCAGTAATATCAATTAATAATTAATATAATGCAGTCAATAAACTTCCGACTTACAACTACAAACTAAACAGTGATATGATTAGATATGGAAATCAAAATAATCCTATAACACATGAGGGTGGGTGTGTGTGTGAGAGCGAGTGTGTGTAAGGAGGGACGTGCACAAAATGGCGGACATGACTCTCGTGGAGAGTATGTCACGCGAGACTTCCGGCCAGAGAATATGACCGCGAATGTGAGCGGAGAGAGACCAGTCAATGGTGTCTACCAGTTACCGCGTGTATCCACTTGTACGATAGCTTAGGGACAAAGCTGAGCTTTAGCACAAAGCTATCTACGAGCCAAAAATGTGTGCCAGAATGTTTGTGAGGGGTCGCGTGTGTGTGTGTGGTTAGTACGAGAGAGAGAGAGAGAATAAATTGACGGCCCTAAAGCCGATTTCGCAATCGTAGGAGAGAAAGCAGCTGTTAGTTTATTGCTCAGAGACGCGGTGGATGGCTCGTAAAAGTCCCACGTTCTTTGATTCTTTAATGGATAAACTCAGTTTGCCGGTCTCACCCGCGATGGCGAAAATGCACAACAGTCCAATTTGGTTGGACCACAATACAGCAAAACAAATTCGTGATAATTAATACCCTGAGTATTAATAATGAGCGGACATGGCGGTCCGTAAACTGTACAAGCAAAAACCTTGAAACACAAGAATAACACACTATAATATTCTATCTCTGCCCAGACGTAAACCTCTTACTTGAATCGCATGAGGACGTAGAATGTGTGTTCATCCGTCCTTTAACTTTGACCCGGTTCCTTGAGGCTCGGGTGATGACGGGAGGCCGTTTCCTCGCTCTGTTGGCGGGCACGGCTGTTGATTCTCGGCGGGCTGGTGGAGAAATCAGAAATGTCAACTTGATTGAAGTTGGAAGAGAAATCTTTAATCTCTTCACTTCTGTAGGCAAACGGATGAAGATGTGGATTGCTCGGCGGTCTCCTTCGGATCCGTTAGAGTGTTCAGTTGAACACAGAGTAATCTCAACTCGTCCAGCGAGATGGCGATTGTATGGCCACAGTTTCAAGTTGGACATTACTTCCTTGTGCCACGAGGTTGCACCGGAGAGCAGCGATGAGCTGCGTCTATATCCGGTGAACAAAGTTGCTGGAAGCAAATCCTGGAAGCATTTCAGAGGTATTTCAACTCCTGATGATGTCATGGTTTGAGGGACGTTCTGTTGTGTGCCTCAACCAATAGGAGTTGAGAGTTTGATCCTTTAGTGAGCAAGGCTTCATGGGATTTGTAGTCTGTTT
This sequence comes from Myxocyprinus asiaticus, assembly GCF_019703515.2. Lineage (NCBI taxonomy): Eukaryota > Metazoa > Chordata > Actinopteri > Cypriniformes > Catostomidae > Myxocyprinus > Myxocyprinus asiaticus. The sequence continues at coordinate 41,651,728 of NC_059382.1, read as the reverse complement.
TGGACTCCCTTTGTTTGATTTTGGTGCGGTTTTTATCAGTAAGATTTACAACTTGGTATGTGGGGGCTGAGTAAGGTTTTACAACTGTGTTAGGCCTGCCTTTGTCTTCTATCTGAATACATGAGGCCCAACATTCCCCCCTTTGGTCTGAAGAGTTGGTTGTTGTCCAGCATCTTTAGAGCAACTGAAGGGCCGAACAGTTCTTGTCGGTTCACAGTAACCTGTGGGTTACGCAGTCCATGTATTCCTGATAGGAAAGAAAATGGTTGCACAGTCCATACAGTTCATTAGAGTTTACAGAGGTTTTATCGTCTGGACAGAGATTGAGGCACATCTGGGCATAGAACTTCTAGCTAAATCTAAAACTACATTCATCACACATAAACATTTCAAGTTATTGGAAGGCACAGCATTAACCACAACACAATCCTTTGTTGTTCTTTGGCCATAACACAAAATCAAAGTAGAACCTGACATTGGTTACAAGGAACAAAATGGTAGAGGAAAGGAGGGTTAAAGGTTAAAATGCTTATCCTTGGAAATGATTGGGGTTATCCTGTGGGATGGGCTCAGACTGGTGTGTAAAACGCGGCTGTATGAGGAGGGAGTCCAGTCTGGCCTGTAGGTGTTGAATGTACCTGTACATGGTGTGTGCAATAATTGCGATGAGCCAACCACTAAGGAGGAGCCAGAGGGCAACCAAACTGATAGGGTGTTCTCGGTAAGATGACGACCTGCTTATGTGACTAGGAAATATAGTGGTCAAGCCAGTCGGTTTGAGACTGAACTTCACTAATTTCATCCCTTCAGCCTGAAGCTGCTGTCGAAGTGTGTCATCAACGGTGAGGTTGTGACCTCTAAATGCGTCCATGATCTCAATTTCTGCGTCATGTTTGTCGACGTTGAGATGATGGAGGACAATATCGTCAATGTGTACGGTGGCTCCTTGGGGAACCATTAAGAACACCGTTTGGTTTGGTAGCCTTAGTTTAGTGGCTGTATCATGGCGGTTGTATAACATTGGGACTTCGGTGGCTGGTGTGTTAACGAGCCAGCGATTGCCTGCTCGCTCTACCCTTGTCTCTGTTCCTTCATCTTTGATGGACATGATACCATGACACTTGTTCAGGGAATTCGGCTCTTAGGCCTGTTGGGCCTCATGTATTCAGATAGAGGACAAAGGCAGGCCTAACACAGTCGTAAAAACCTAACTCAAGCCCCCACATTCCAAGTCGTAAATTATACTGATAAAAATCATGCCAAAATCAAACAAAGGGAGTCCAAAACAGACTACAAATCCCATGAAGCCTTGCTCACTAAAGGATCGAAAGATCCCACGATCGCGAAATCGGCTTTAGGGCCGTCACTTAATTCTCTCTCTCTCTCTCTCTCTCGTACTAACCACACACACACACACACACACACACACCCTCGCTCTCACACACACACACCCTCATGTGTTATAGGATTATTTTGATTTCCATATCTAATCATATCACTGTTTAATTTGTAGTTGTAAGTCGGAAGTTTATTGACTGCATTGTATTAATTATTAATTGATATTACTGCATAAATAAACTTTGTTTGTATTACAAAGAGAAGTGTTTTGTTTTGTTTTGCATACACCTGTGTCATGCTGACGGGATGTCAGTGCTCGGATTCAAGCCTTCATTCATTGTTTTTTTTCCTGAAAATCGATATTCTTCAGATGTCGATTTTCCTAAGAAAACAATCTAATATTGAGACTGTTTTACTATCTGGTTATTAATCCCTGATTCCAGGGTGGTGCCCCATCAATGTTAATCCTTATTAATATTCTATTGATTTTTGATAATTATCTTTGATGATTGTTGAATTTGAATGATCAATAAGCTAGTGTTAATTTTAATTAATGTTTCATTGATGTTAACAATTATCGATTATCTTTGATAATTGTTGATTTAAAGGATTAAAAAAGCTAACATTGATTCTCATCAATGTTCTATTGATTTTAATAATTAATAATTATCTTTGATAATTATTAATTATTGCTAATAACCAAACCCGCTCCTAAACGTAGCACACTACATTTACTGGAGCCCCATATGAGGTTTTAATGAGTTAGATTCAATTAATTAATTTAAATATTAATTAATAACTAAAGAAATAATTATTAATTATTTCTGATAGTAACACTGATCTAAACAACCAGTAAACCCCTACAGGCCGCAGAGGTAGTTAGTCACCTCTCTAAGGGTTGCGTTTTGACAAACCCAATGAATGTACTTTGTCTTGGTACACAAAGTTTAGGTTAGGGATAAGGTAGAGCGAGGGGTCCTCATCATGGTAGGCGAGTGTTGGTCGTGTTTTGAGGTGAATGTGTGCATTACCTCTCTGAAAACCAACATTAAATACGGATTTTAGTCTGTATATATTCTGCCTATGACGGTAGATTGAGGATAAATCCTATTTTGAGGTTCTGAGGATTTATATGGATTGGAATTTCAATGCCAAAACTATATGCCATGTATATCTGTGAAGGTTGCACAATGGAGATATTAGCAGATCTAAGGATTTGTTTGACAAGGTCTAGGGAGACCAGGTAAGCTGGAATCCTTCCACCACTCAGACTGTTGACTGAGGAACTAATTTCCCTGAGGAGGTCCTGCATTAGATCTCTAACGCTACACGCATAAGTTGTTTTCTCTGACAAAGTCCCTAAAGCCTGCAAAGTGTTATTGTTAAGAACGGATTGCAAATTTACAGTGACTATAGTACCCTGAAGGGTTTTACCCAGGCCCTGTAATTGTTCTTATTGGAGTCGTCGCCTCTGCTGGATTTTTGGATGATGGCGACGTGTGCATCTGAAGCTGGCGAACTGTTTTCTGGACCAAGTGGTCTCGGTATGTCAACCTGAGCCCACATGTGTCCACGACGGCAGTCAATGAGTGGAGCCGATCGGTTCAGTAGCTCCTGGCTAATTAACAGTGGTTCCGTATTAATGGGACATATGTAAACAGGGCCTATTAGCATCATCCCTTGAAAGGTGTCAATCCAGGCCCGTTTTGTGATAGACAACCTATCTTGCGTGTAGCTTGTGTTGCTTACGTTGCAGGTCTCTGTTTATAATGGTTTGCCAAGGGAGAGCTTTGCTCTAGCCACCTCTGCGAAGGTGTTGGAACCCATTAGACTATTTCGGAACCGGTGTCGAGTAGTGCGTGGGAGCTGAATGATCCATGTGTCAGGCGTTGCCCTTACGGTACAGATCGCCCAAGAAGGTCAGAAAAGGAGGGTGTGGCATGTTAGGAGTGTGTCTTCTATCTGAATACATGAGGCCCAACACCACTAAATCCCCAAATCACTGACTGTTACTGTAAGTCTATTAGATTTTGGTCAAAATCCAGTTGAAACCCAAATTTAAACATCTTCAGAATGTGTCTTCTTGTGTTGAACCCATTTCATGTAATATGAAACATCCAGAAATTACCCAGAAACTTAGAGCCTGAAAAAAAAAACAAAAAGCTCTAAACAAAATCCTATTCAAAGTCCATTAGTTTTCGCAGAAGAGAGGAAACGTGCAGGTTCACAAAACCAGAAAAGGGAAAGAGAGAGAGAGAAAGAGAGAGAGAAAATTTAATATTATGTATATGTACAAAACATGGATCCAAACACAAACATCCCATTTAGTTATCAAACTATATTTTTGCATCCAATCAGGTCATCTACTTTTAAGTAACTCTCACGTAATCAACTACGGTAATAAGAGGAAAATGCAATAACATTTTAGATGTGGTAATGATGAATAATGCAATAAATTATATGGGGTGTCCAGTTGTATACTGCAAGTATAGACCATAAAGTCACATGCTGAAATTTGCTGTTTGTTGAATAATGTTTCAAATACTCACTCTTTTACACATTTATTTTTGAAAACAACCATCCTGTGGCTGTTTAACTTTTGGAAGTCAGGTTGCCAGATTTAAAGTTTACTGTACGTCTTCGCTGTCTCCTTATCACACCATTTGTTTATTTTTTTATTTTATTTATTTATTTATTTATTCCCTTTTTCACCAATTCCCAGTGCGCTTTTTAAGTCCTCATGGTTGCGTAGTAATTCACCTCAATCCGGGTGGCGGAGGATGAATCCCAGTTGCCTCTGCGACCATCAACCCATGCATCTTATTATGTGGCTTGTTGAGTGCGTTGCCACAGAGACATAGCGTGTGTGGAGGCTTCATGCCACCCACTGCGGCATCTGCGCTCAACTCACCACGCGCCCCACAGAGAACGAACCACATTATAGCGACCATGAGGTGGTTAGCCCATGTGACCCTCTCTATCAATGGGCCAATTTGGTTGCTTAGGAGACCTGGCTGGAGTCACTCAGCATGCCCTGGGATTCAAACTAGCGAGCTAGCGAACTCCAGGGGTGGTAGCCAGCTTCTTTTACCACTGAGCTACCCAGGCCCCCTACACCATTGGTTTATTAACAGTATTGTCTGTGGCACTCTGTGACTTTAATCAAAAATAAACATTTGCTGATAATATACTCATCCTCAGGCCATCCAAGATATAGATGACTTTTGTTCTTCATCAGAACAGAACACAAGATTTTTAGAAGGAAATCCCAGCTCTTACAATGCATAAAATGCAAGTAAACGTATGAAGAACATATCACTGACCCGGAAATGAATGCCACGTAAGCACGCACATAAGCAATTATGTCAGGTGCTTATGTGCATGCTTACGTGACGCTCATTTCCAGGTCAGTGATCCACATTCCTCATAAGATAACGGGAATACAGATGCCACAGATCAATCACATTATGACCGGAAGTGATTGTTTATAGTTAAAAACATCTTAATTATAGATTCGTTTTTTTACAAACACGTAGCGTTTCACTTCAGAAGACATTAATTGAGCAACTGGATTCATGTGGATTACTTTGATGCTGCCTTTATCTGGTTTGGACTCTCGAATTGATGGCACCCATTCACTTACATTGTCTGCACTGTAAGAGCTCGGATTTCCTTCTAAAAATCTTCATTTGTGTTCTGATGAAGAAAGAAAGTCATATACATCTTGGATGACCTGAGGAGTGAGAGTACATTATCAGCAAATTTTCATTTTTTGGTGAACTATTCCTTTAATTTTATTGTATACTTTGCGATGTGTGCATCACATAAATTACTAGATGAAAATGTTAAACATGCAATATATTGTTCAGAAACAACTGTATTAAACTTTTGTGAAAGAATACTGAACTTTCTTTACAAACAAGGCTAGTGACAATTCACACTACATTAAAATATATGGTTGGCAAATATGCTAATGTCTATCCTTTGAACAAACTCAAGGGTGCACGCTGCTTCTTCCTGATACTGGAGGTTGAAATTGTAGAATGCGGCAAACAGCGCTACAAGGCCAGAGACAAAGTTAGGCTGTGCTCCTTCACACACAACTTGACCTTCCATGCTCAACATCCACTGCTGGTTGCTTTGAGGTTGACCTGAAAATGAATACTAAAAATACTTAAATACGATAAGCTATTGTGGGTTCCATTGTGACGTAACTTAAATATCAGAGCTTGTGAGTTGAAACCACGATGTACCGATTATTTAATACAAATGAAGTAGCAAATTAACATTTATTTTATATTTCTCACACTATCAGTGCTCTCTCCCTGCCTGTCTATTTGTGACAGAGACCCTGTCTAAACACACAAAGACACGCAGTTATGTGCTATAAAAACAGTTACATTTAAAAACACATGTAGGCAGCGCATTAGACTGTGTATTAGTAATGCACATATAAATATGGATTTAAGAACATATTAGATGATTAAACACTAGCATTTTTTTATCAAGTAAATAGTGTAAACTGTGCATTTTTTTTTATGAACCAGGTCAGTGAGCTTTCATGCACAAGTGTTTTTAAAGTGAGTGAAGTGCTCCTGCATGCTTGTCACAGTGCGTGACAAGAGTGCTGCTAAGATGACCTGCAAAAAGGAGCAAATAAGAGCTATTCTATAATTAAATTTGTAAAAAGAGAGTTAAAAACTAACTGTTTGCATCACATCGTATCCAGTCAAATTGTGTTATAATGCATCGCCTCATTTTAGAAAAGCACTGAATCATATCGTATGGTTGTTTTCTTGAAATTTGTTCTTGGTTTTTTTTTTTTTTTTTTTTTTTTTTATTGATTCATATGCACATGACAGAGAAAAACTCAACACATATACAAAGAATCAACATTTTACATTTAAACCCCACAAATGCAAACCCACCCTGACCCCCAACGAACACACCCATGGTTCCACATAATAACACACACACACAACCCAAAAAATAAATAAATAATAAACATACATGATTAAACTAAACTACACTCTCCACATCCCCTCTCCGAGAGTCCCCCCAAAAAAACTAAATATTTGCCCCATTTTTTTATCAAATAAGTCCCTAAACCCCAGCCTTCTACTTACCACTTCCTCAAATGCAGCTACCCTCCCCATTTCCTCACACCACTCTGAAAAAGACGGTGCTCCATTTGACTTCCAACCACTTAAAATTAAATGCCTGAGACCAAACGCATAATAATAAAACAAAATCTTGGGTAGGCCTAGCCCACCTTTGTCAATCGGCTTATGTAATTTGTTGAAATGTAATCTGTGACGCTTACCATTCCAAATGAAGGACTTTGCTATGCTATCAAATTGCTTGAAATAAGAGAGGGGTACATCTATAGGGAGTGACCATAGTAGGTAGTTGAATTTTGGAATACAGTTCATTTTAATATCATTAATAAATATAATGAAGCCCACCTGTCCACATCGCTCAAACCTTTTTATTAAGAGGTCAAAATTAACACTAACTAAATCAGACAAATTTGCTGGGAATAAAATACCCAAATACTTAATGCCCTGTTTGGGCCACTGAAAAGCCGTTACCGGGCAGTATGCTGTCAGAGCCAAAGCTTTAGATTTAGACCAATTTACTTTGTATCCTGAGAGCTTAGAAAAGGAATGAATAATTCTGTGGAGGCAAGGCAAAGATCTAGTAGGGTCAGAGACGAATAATAAAATATCATCTGTGTAAAGCAGAAGATTATGCGCCATACCTCCCGCAACCACCCCTGGAAAATCTTTCTCCTTTCTTATCGTTCCAGGGCAAGACAGAACAATAATGGGGAAAGAGGGCAACCCTGCCGAGTGCCCCTATCCAGAGTAAAATAATCTGAAATTAATCCATTTGTTTGTACCACTGCTACAGGGTGTCTATAAAGTAACTTAATCAAACGAATAAATGTACTCCCGAACCCATATATTTCTAAAATCTTAAAAAGATAATCCCATTCTACCATATCAAACGCCTTTTCGGCGTCAAGTGAGATGGCATCGACTGGAGTCGGATCATTCACCACTGACAACATGACATTGATGAAACGCCTAATGTTATCAGAAGAGCTGCGGTTAGCCAACATTTTTACATTTAACTGGATCAGGGAAATTGGACGGTAACTCTTACACTCGCTTGGATCTTTGTCCTTTTTAAGAATCAGACTGATCCGGGCTGGTTTTTGTTAAATTAATTGGATCATTCATAATGTATCAAGATGTGGATTGCATCAGGCTGAGAGACAGAGATGAACTTTCCTAATGTTTACACACCAAGAATTATAAGTCATGGACTCCCTTGAAGATGTAGAGTTTGCTGGACGTCAGACGGAGTTGCGAATTCCTGAAACAAAGTTATAAAAAAGACAGCACACCCATCATTAAAAGACAACCAAGTGTGGCGTGGCGGTCAGGTAGGGACAATTACAGGGAAGAAAACCAAAACCATTAATGAGATACTCTATAGTCGACTAAGCCACCCGGAATACACCTGGAAATAATCAGCCCTATATAGGGGCACACAGGTTCGTTAGCCAAAGGTAGGGTGAGCACAGGGATGTGGGCAAGAGAGTATACAAAGAGGACCACTTTATTGAAGCATACAAAATTTTAAAACATTCAATCCCTTTATTTAAACAGTTTCAACATACACATCACAAAAGACTGGTACCAGACATCACATACAAACCCCAGTTTACCAGTAACAAATCAAAAGGTAAAAGGAGAGGGAAGGCTAGCCACAACCCCCCAGTTTCCACCCCACACTTAATACCCACAGCGCAGCACACACCTATAAATCTAAATACAAAAATATTACACAGCACTCAGTGAGGACACACTAAAGGATCACAGCAGCCAACCCCTCCCACTCCTATGAATACACCAAACAAATAAAAAAACAAAAAAAAAAAAAAAAAAGAAATCACATACATAAACACCAATGATTAACCAGTGCTAACTAGAACCAAGTAAATCAGTGGTTTAAACAAAAGAAAACAAGTCTTAAACCAATTTACACAAACACTCAATTTAACAAATTAAACAAATAAAGTAAATGTGATCAATTTCGACACGTGCAAAGAAAGCACGTCACCAAAATAATTAGCATTACTCAATTCAAATAGAACAAAAAAATAAACCAATTCAGTGTACAAATCACAATACAACAAAAACAAGAAAGAAAAACAAAAGCAGACAATCACAGACTCATAAGAGCACCACCGGCACAGCCAGAAGGGAACAGAATGGCCAAAGAACAGCCAACTAATTCTGTTCTGTTTGACAATTTACTTCTCAAAACTTGCCAAACATAAGCCAGTGTGGTGTGAAAGTGCTCTTAAGGGTGAATTAGGGGTTGGTAAATTTACTATAGTCTGCTTAAAACCTGCTGTTGTTGTTATTTAACTCCTAACGCTTTCATCTAAATGATTCAAAGAGGTGCCAAGTCACTTCATTGACGTCCACCAAAGAGAGAACACAGTGAAATTTGCACATTACATAACAGTAGACCGTAAGCCACAGGTCAAAGCCTCTCAACTGTGCTTTCGTGTTAGCATTATATCAACTGTAAAACAACAAGCTGTCAGAGCCACTATCACAAGAATTTTTACGGCCCCAGTAAAATGAGTCACCAGTCGCCCTGCGTGACTGGAGCTGAAGCTCCACAGAGGTTAGTCGACCCAGCACTGCAAGATGTAGTTGCTGCTGTCCTTCATCTCTCCATAGAGGAGAGAGATAACCTTAACGGCTACAATATTAGTCGTTGTGATGAAGCATTGCAGGAACTAGTTGATTATGTCAACAACCCGGTCGGGAAGCCAATGCGCACAATCCTGGATCTTGTGGGCCAAATGTTCCTTCTTCATCACCGCAAAACCCAACTGTAAACCGCAGAGCACCAGGCCCAGCTCACCCAGCTGCAGAGCAGCTACAATGCGGTGCAGAGGGAAAATCTCAGCTTGCACCAAGAAATTAGGTGCACTCAAGCTGAGAAAGTCCAGGCACAGGAAGATAATGCCTGGATGCAGGAGGAAAACGAAACCCTGCACAGGCAGCTTCAAGCTGCCCAGCTAAAAGTAGAGTCAGATCAGGTAAGTGCAGCTGAAACGCACTGAACGACATCTGACATAGAAGAGGGCTCCCTTTTTAGCGATACGCATAGAAATGTGCCCCTGAGAAACCCAGGGACACACGCTAGGAGCCGAGCTGCCCCTAGTGGTACAGTCTCTGACTTCGTACTCCAAGACACCTTTCAAAATCCTCCAGCGGCCCGCTGGTTGGATGCAGGTGCCCCTCCTTATAGTTGCCCTCCTCAGTCAGTTTTCAGTCACGCCACCGTGCGTTTCAAACCGACTGATTCCACACCACGAAGGGGGGACGATTATTTTCAAGCCCAGAGTGGTGTAAGCGGCTCAAATATCCCATTAGCCAGGGAGCTGTACGCAACCCGGGGTCCACCCCCACACATCAACTGGACTCCTTCCCCACCACGAAGGGGAGGAAGTCGTCCTCATCGCTATAGCGATCCGAGTGACTGTGATGTTTTGGATGACTCGGATGACCCGTGGTCATACCGACACCAACGCTTGCGCATCTGACAACTCGAGTCCCTCGCAGGGGACATAGAATGCTTTGACCCAAGTAATCAAGATTCAAACATCGACAATTATCTTAGGGAAACTGAGCACTGCCTGATTGACTTGCCTTACCCTTCGTCGCATGAAAACTCAAGCTCATATGGAAGACCACGGTAAGGAGTGTCCATGCGTTCATGGAAACACTACCGACTGGTACATGAAACCGCTACTCAGCTCTGTGTAAAGCCCTACGCGAGGAGTATTCGCTGTATATCGACAAAGCCTCCGCTACCATAGTTGCTTTCGCCATCACCCAGAAGAGGCACGAGCCTCCACGTGAGTATTATAGACGCCTGAGAACCACGTACTTCCAAGGAAGTAACGAACCAGGCCTGGAGGAGGAACGAGCTTTCAAGTCTCTTTTCCTTCACAACCTCCACGAGTGCGTGCGATATGATGTCACGATGCACTGTAGAATGGGCAACCCCACCATGCAGGAAATCAGAAGATATGCACAACTGGCATGGGAGACACGCTTGCGCCCTGCCCGAGGGCACGAAGGCGATGCCAGACCCCTGGGGATCCAAGCCTCAGAATATGCAGACCTAGTGCTTGAAGGCAACAAAATGCCTTGCGTTAAGGTGAATGCTAGAACCGGACCCCAGAGGCGCCTATCACCCCACCAGCAGGGTAGGCAACAGAACCAGGGGTGTGGTAACCAGACACACCCCCAGGGTCACGGCAGGCTTAAACAACAAAACGTTCGCCGGCCGAAAGGAAATGTGCAGTTTGAATGAAAACCCAAACAAGAAGGTGAGTGGATAAGCAAGGTTTCAAATGCCCTCAGAGAACAAGATTTGAGAGAGGAAATGGAGGATATAAGGAGATGCTTGACTGAGTTAGTATCTAAGCTTGACGTGCTCTGTTGTTCACCAGGTCTGCCGACCTCTTCAAAGGAACACGGCACTGAAACCCCATCAGTATGACTAGACGATGTACCCCCTCCCGTTAATGCCAAAGTTTACTTTGTAGGTCGGGAAAAGGGGAACAGTGTCCAAGTTGCTCCCCAAAACAGTCACTCCTAACATGCCACACCCTCCTTTTCTGACCTTCTTGGGCAATCTGTACCGTAAGGGCAACGCCTGACAAATGGGTCATTCAGTTCCCACACACTACTCGACACCGGTTCCAAAATGGTCTAATGGTTCCAACACCTTCGCAGAGGTGGCTAGAGCAAAGCTCTCCCTTGGCAAACCATTATAGACAGAGACCTACAACGTAAGCATCACAAGCTACATGCAAGATAGGTTGTCTATCACAAAACGGGCCTGAATTGACACCTTTCAAGGGATGATGCTAACAGACCCTGTTTACATATGTCCCATTAATACGGAACCACTGTTAGTTGGCCAGGACCTACTGAACCGATTGGCTCCGCTCATTGACTGCCGTCGTGGACACGTGTGGGCTCAGGTTGACATACCGAGACCACTTGGTCCAGAAAACAGTTTGCCAGCTTCAGATGCACACGTCGCCATCGTCCAAAAATCCAGCAGAGACGACGACTCCAATAAGAACAATTACAGGGCCTGGGTAAAACCATTCAGGGTACTATAGTCACTGTAAATTTGCAATCCGTTCTTATCAATAACACTTTGCACGCTTTAGGGACTTTGTCAGAGAAAACAACTTATGCGTGTATCGTTAGAGATCTAATGCAGGACCTCAAGGAAATTAGCTCCTCAGTCAACAGTCTGAGTGGTGGAAGGATTCCAGCTTACCTGGTCTCCCTAGACCTTGTCGAACAAATCCTTAGATCTGCTACTATCTCCATTGTGCAACCTTCACAGATACACCTGGCATATAGTTTTGGCATTGAAATTCCAATCCATGTAAATCCTCAGAACCTCAAAATAGGATTTATCCTCAATCTTCCATCATAGGCAGAATATATACAGACTAAAGTCCATATTTAATGTTGGTTTTCAGAGAGGTAATGCACACATTCACCTAAAAACACCACCAACACTCACCTTCCATGATGAGGACCCCTCGCTCTACCTTATCCCTAACCTAAACATGTGTACCAAGACAAAGTACATTCATTGGGTTTGTCAAAACGCAACCCCTTTGTTAGAGAGGTGACTAAATACCTCTGCGGCCAAAGAGCCAAATTCCATGAACAAGTGTCATGGTAGCATGTCCATCAAAGATGAAGGAACAGAGACAAAGGTAGGGTGAGCAGGCAATTGCTGGCTCGTTAACACACCAGCCACCGAAGTCATACGACTGCCATGATACAGCCACTAAACTAAGGCTACTAAACTAAGGCTACCAAACCAAAAGGTGTTCTTAATGGTTCCCCAAGGAGCCACCGTGCACATTGACGATATTGTCCTCCATCATCTCAACGTCGACAAAAATGACACAGAAATTGAGATCATGGACGCATTTAGAGGTCACAGCCTCACCGTTGATGACATCCTTCAACAGCAGCTTCAGGCTGAAGGGACGAAATTAGTGAAGTTCAGTCTCAAACCAACTGGCTTGACCACTATATTTCCTAGTCACATAAGCAGATCGTCATCTTACCAAGAACACCCTATCAGTTTGGTTGCCCTCTGGCTCCTCCTTAGTGGTTGGATCGTCATCGCAATTATTCCACATGCCATGTACAGGTACATTCAACACCTACCGGCCAGACTGGACTCATTTCTCATACAGCCGTGTTTTACACACCAGTCTGAGCCCATCCCACAGGTTAACCCCATCATTTCCAAGGATAAGCCTTTTAACCTTTAACCCTCCTTTCCTCTAACATTTTGTTCCTAGTAACCAATGTCAGGTTCAACTTTGATTTTGTGTTATGACCAAAGAACAACAAAGGATTGTGTTACAGTTAATGCTGTGACTTCCAATAACTTGAAATGTTTATGTTTGATGAATGTAGTTTTAGATTTAGCTAGAAGTTCTATGCCCAGATGTGCCTCAATCTCTGTCCAGATGATAAAGCCTCTGTGAACTCTAATGAACTGTATGGACTGTGCAACCATTTTTCTTTCCTATCAGGAATACATGGACGGCATAACCCACAGGTTACTGTGAACCGACAAGAACTGGTCGGCCCTTCAGTTGCTCTAAAGATGCTGGACAACAACCAACTTTTCAGAACAAAGGGGGGAATGTTGGGCCTCATGTATTCAGATAGAAGACAAAGGCAGGCCTAACACAGTCGTAAAAACCTAACTCAAGCCCCCACATTCCAAGTCGTAAATTATACTGATAAAAATCGCGCCAAAATCAAACAAAGGGAGTCCAAAACAGACTACAAATCCCATGAAGCCTTGCTCACTAAAGGATAGAACTCTCAACTCCTATTGGATGAGGCACACAACAGAACGCACCTCAAACCATGACATCATCAGGAGTTGAAATACCTCTGAAATGCTTCCGGGATTTGCTTCCAGCAACTTTGTTTGCAGCGTGTGGACGCAGCTCTTCGCTGCTCTCAGGTGCAACCTCGTGGCACAAGGAAGTAACGTCTGACTTGAAACTGTGGCCATACAATCTCCATCTCGCTGGATGAGTTGAGATTACTCTGTGTTCAACCGAACACTCTAACGGATCCGAAGGAGACCGCCGAGCAATCTGCATCTTCATCCGTTTGCCTACAGAAGTGAAGAGATTAAAGATTTCTCTTCCATCTTCAATCAAGTCGACATTTCTGAGTTCTCCGCCAGCCCGCCGAGAATCAACAGCCGTACCGCCCGCCAACAGAGCGAGGAAACGGCCTCCCGTCATCACCCGAGCCTCAAGGAACCGGGTCAGAGTTAAAGGACGGAGGAAAACACATTCTACCTGTGTCCTCCTGCGATTCAAGTAAGAGGTTTACGTCTGAGTAGAGATAGAATATTATAGTGTGTTATTTTTGTGTTTCAAGGTTTTTTTGCTTGTACAGTTTACGGACCGCCATGTCCGCTCATTATTAATACTCAGGGTATTAATTATCACAAATTTGTTTTGCTGTATTGTGGTCCAACCAAATTGGACTGTTGTGCAATTTCGCCATCGCGGGTGAGACAGGTAAACTGAGTTCATACATTAAAAAGTCAAAGTACGCGGGACTGTTTACGAGCCATCCACCGCGTCTCTGAGCGATGAACTAACAGCTGCTTTCTCTCCCACGATCGCGAAATCGGCTTTAGGGCTGTCACTTCTATCTCTCTCTCGTACTAACCACACACACACACGCGCGCGCGCAGGCACGCGACCCCTCACAAACATTCTGGCACACATTTTGGCTTGTAGATAGCTTAAATGCTAAAGCCCAGCTTTGTCCCTAAGCTATCGTACAAGTGGATACACGCGGTAACTGGTAGACACCAGACGCCATTGACTGGTTTCTCTCCGCCCCCATTCGCGGTCATATTCCCTGGCCGGAAATCTCGCGTGACATGCTCTCCACGAGAGTCACATCCGCCATTTTGTGCACGTCCCTCCTTACACACACACACACTGTCACACACACACCTTATGTGTTATAGGATTATTTTTATTTCCATATCTAATCATATCACTGTTTAGTTTGTAGTTGAAAGTCGGAAGTTTATTGACTGCATTGTATTAATTATTAATTGATATTACTGCATAAATAAACTTTGTTTATATTACAAAGAGAAGTGTTTTGGTTTGTTTTGCATATGCCTGTGTCATGCTGGCGGGATGTCAGTGCTCGGACTCAAACCTTCATTCATTGTTTTTTTTTCCCCGAAAATCGATATTCTTTGGATGTCGATTTTCCTAAGAAAACAATCTAATATTGAGACTGTTTTACTATTTGGTTATTAGTCCCAGATTCCAGGGTGGTGCCCCATCAATGTTAACCCTTATTAATATTCTGTTGATTTTTGATAATTGATAATTATCTTTGATGATTGTTGAATTTGAATGATCAATAAGCTAGTGTTAATTTTAATTAATGTTTCATCGGTGTTAACAGTTAACGATTATATTTGATAATTGTTGATTTAAAGGATTAAAAAAGCTAACATTGATTCTCATCAATGTTCTATTGATTTTAATAATGAATAATTATCTTTGATAATTATTAATTATTGCTAATAACCAAACTTGCTCCTAAACGTAGCACACTACATTTACTGGAGCCTCATATGAGGTTTTAATGAGTTAGATTCAATTAATTAATTTAAATATTAATTAATAACTAAAGAAATAATTATTAATTATTTCTGATAGTAACACTGATCTAAACAACCAGTAAAGCCCTACAGGCACAAATCCACCCCCGATGTGACAGTCTCCATGGGTCACGAGGACAGGCCTCTTCCTCCCCTGTCCCAGGCTGTTCCGGGATGGTCACAAGGAGCCAGGTAAGTACTTCGATGTCCCTGAACTTAGCACGGCCACGACGCGGTTTGGCACCTCAGGTTCCGCCCCGCCGCGAGGCCCCACCCGGCAGTACGTCTGACGAGATTGTCCCTCCGGCCGAGATGAAGAAGGGGTTTTACAGCCCCTACTTCATTGTACTGAAAAAAGGCGGTGGGTTGTGGCCAATATTGGACCTGCGAGTACTGAACCAGGCTTTACACAGACTCTCGTCCTAGATGCTGACACAAAGACGCACTCTAGCGAGCGTCCGCCATCAAGATTGGTTTGCGGCGGTAGACCTGAAGGACGTGTAATTCCACGTCTCGATTCTAGCTCAGCACAGACCCTTCCTGCGGTTTGCATTCGAGGGTCGGGTGTATCAGTACAAGGTCCTCTCTTTCGGTCTGTCCTTGTTCCCTCGTGTCTTCACGAAGGTCGCAGAGGCAGCCCTTGCCCCGCTATGGGAAGTGGGTATTCGCATCCTCAACTATCCCGATGGTTGGCTAATCCTAGCTCGCTCACGGGATGTGTTGTGTGCACACAGGGACCTGGTGCTCTCACACCTCAGCCGACTAGGGCTTCGGGTCAACTGGGAAAAGAGCAAACTCCTCCCGGTTCAGAGCATCTCTTTTCTCGGTTTGGAGTTGGACTCAGACTCGTTGACGGCACGCCTCACGAACGAGCGCGCACAGTCGCTGCTGACCTGTTTGAAGGCATTCAAACAGAAAACAGCGGTTCCACTAAAACTCTTTCAGAGGCTCCTGGGACATATGGCATCCTCAGCGGTGGCCACCCCGCTCGGGTTGATGCATATGAGATCGCTTCAGCACTGTCTTCAGACTGGCTTCTGAGGAAGGACCTTCTTTCTCAGGGACGGGGCACCATCTGGCACCCGCGACCAGACCTCTGGAATCTCCATGTCTGGCCCCTGGACAGGACATGGAAGACCTAAGTGGTCTACCACCCGCGGTAGTAGACACGATCACTCAGGCTAGGGCCCCCTATACGAGGCACCTATATGCCTTTAAGTGGCGTCTGATCGCTAAATGGTGTTTATCCCGACGGGAAGACCCCCAGAGATGCGCAGTCAGATCGGTGCTTTCCTTCCTGCAGGAGAGGTTGGAAGGGCGGCTGTCCCCTTCCACCTTGAATGTATATGTTGCTGCTATAGCAGCACACCATGACACAGCAGATGGTAAGTCCTTAGGGAAGCATGACCTGATCATCTGGTTCCTGAGAGGCATCAGGAGGCTGAACCCCTCCAGACCGTGCCTCGTTCCCTCATGGGACCTTGGGAGGGACACCCCCTGACTAGACCTGGTCTGCCCAGTTGGATAATCCCCCTATTTTTTAGGGAGTGAAAAAAAAGAAGGGGAAAAGAGGCCATGACTGGGCTTGCCTGTCTCTATCTTTTGGGTAGTCGACTTGTCCCCAAAGGGCCGTTCAACACTCATAACTATGTTGGGTGATGTTACGTGTCGGCCTGGTGCGCTGCTACGAGGCACACATTTGTCTGCCCATCACACACCGCCAGTTCACGTAACACAGTTCAGCCAGTTGCGGCATTTTGTATAGGGACCCCTAGTGTCACTACATCGACACAACATCGAGTGAGTGACAGATAGGGAATGTCATGGTTACTTGTGTAACCTCCATTCCCTGATGGAGGGAACAAGATGTTGTGTCCCTCCTGCCACAATGCTGAACTACCCGCTGAAATGGCCGGACCTTGTCTCGGCTCCTCAGCATAAAACCTGAATGAGTGGTTGCATACCAGCTCCTTTTATATCTGTATGTCCGGGGGAGTGACATGCAAATACCACTCGGCAATTTTCATTGGCCTTTTATCAAAGACCAGAGGTGTCTCGGGCTCCCAAGAGTGACCCCTAGTGTCACTACATCAACACAACGTCTCGTTCCCTCCATCAGGGAACGGAGGTTACACAAGTAACCATGATGTTTTTAAACGTATTAAATAATTACAAATTTGAAAATTAATTAATAAACAAATTGGATGGCAACAGTGTAAGTAATTGATGAGAGAATTTTCATTTTTGTGTGAACTTTTCCTTTAAAATAAAAATAATAGGGTTTAGGGCTGGGTAAAAATACTGTTTTTACAGTTAATCATGATCTTCATTTGAATGCAGTATGTGAATGTGAAGTTCAGCAGTGAGATCTTTTCACTGTATGTTAAGAGTAAACGTTTGGTTTGAGTCGTTCTGTGTAATGTGTGTCTAAAGACTGAACAATTTCTCTTTTATTATCCTTTCTGTTCTTTACAGTCAGTTGTAGATCAAAAACAATAAAAATGTTAGATTTAATTCTAACCACACATCGCACAGATGCTGTAAAGAAGCCGTTCTTCTCCACTCTTGTTAAAGCTACACTATGTAACTTTTGGCTCTCTAGCGGTTGAAGGATAAAACTGTATGTTACTTGTGGAGGAACACTTTACATCAGCTGTGATTTGGCACCGCTATTGTGGCAGATGAATCTCATGGTTTGAGAACTCTGAGATATTTACTTTCAGAGCAGAGTCATGACGAGCTGCATTCATATTGATATTATGCTATTCACTTAAACATTTATAACAGATATATTACTTACTTTGAGGAAGATAAACAACACGAAACTGCAGCAGTAAAATACTAAGAAGTCATGAATTTAACAGAAACTTCACAACAACAAAAAAATAATAATATTATAAACACATTGTGATTGTCGCACATAAGTAATGTTTGATTCATTAAAGCATATCAACCAAAATAAGCTTCAACAACCCTACCAGAAAACATACACAAGCATTACAGCAGGTCACCTCCAGTTTGCACACCGCCCAAAGCGCTCTACTGATGACGCCATATCCCTTGCCCTTCATCTCGTCACATCTGGAGAAGAAGAACACTCATGTCAGAATGCTGTTCAACACAATCATCCCTCAAAACCTCACAGAGAAACTAAGCTCACTCAACATCAGCACCTCCCTCTGTAACTGGATCATGGACTTGTTTCTTTTTGAGGGGCAATAACTGGTCCGACACCATCACACTGAGCACCGGAGCCCCGCAAGGCTGCATACTCAGCCCACTGTTGTTCACCCTGATGTCTCATGACTGTACTGCCAAAAACAGAACAAACCACATCATCAAGTTTGCAGATGACACCACGGTAGTGGACCTTACAGTGAGGAGGTAGAGCTTTTAGTGGTCTGAGAGTGATTTCACACAACTGTTGAACAGCTGTTGCAATCGCTTCCCCGACACTCACACGCCACAGTAAACACGTAAACACGCAAGGATGAATAACGTATGCCTGAGATTTCACACCAAATCCATCCTGACAGCTCTAAATAAAAATCTCTATTGTAGACTTAATATAGTGAATTGGGGGAAGACAAGGACATGGTTTTGAACACAGATGTTTTATGTACTCCCTCAATAATGAACTTTTGTTAATTGTAGCCGAACTGCCGCATAAACATATCAATGAAATAATTCAGGTAATATAAACTAACCCTAAGAAAAGTTCTTGATATGTGTGATTTAAAAAATCATATTCGTAAAAAATATAGATATTTTTACCTTGAAAATTATATTTTTGAAAACATGTTTATGAAGAATTGTCTGAAATCAAGTTAATAATGAATAATTGAAGTCTAGGAAAGTATTTAAATATCTTTTACTTGATGGTTACACTATTAGACATTCTTCAAGTCATTAAATCAGTGTTTCTTTAGAAAATGTTATAAATGTTTTTCAAAATTGTATGAAACCAACATGATACAAAGATTACATTTCTACGAGCTTGACACGTGTGTTTTAAACTAGATTTTTATCATCTTGGACAACATTTTGTCACTGACCCTTACACAATCACACTTCACTGTGAGATGTTGTGAGTCAGTGATGTCTTCTCTGTATTGTTGTGATGAGATCCAGGTTGTTCACATAATGTACAGCAATAGTCTGATTATTAACAATGATCAATGGAATTATTACAGATTAAGATGTTCACATGACATGAGAAAACCTGTTTAGATGCTGCTTGCGTCAGTAATTTCCTTCAGAAAGTCAACGTGTGTGATTATGACTGTTTTAAATCAGCTCCAAATGAACAGTAGCACTGCTTTAATGACATTATAAGAGTGCATGTTAACCGACATGTTACTCCGCATGTGTTTCATGTTGTACTGCTCATTGACCAGTTATAAATCAGTTTTATGAAGACAATGTGTGAGACAAAATAAAAGTGGTAATAATAGAACAGCTAAATAAAGTAATATATGTTTTGGGTATTAAAATATAACACTCTTGCTGTGTTCAGAATACTACTGTAATGCTTACTAAACAACCAAAAACAATAAACATGGTTGTTAAGCATTTTCTGACAGTTATCAGTAATCCCTGCATAGTGTGCTAGTAGTGTGTCAGTATACTATTCCGAACATAGTCACTGAAATACCACATAGAGATAAAAAAAAATTAAATGTAATTTACTTGAATAGAAATAGATGCAAAAGAATAGAATACGTGATTAGAAATTAAATGGAAACGGATGGTGTCCCTGGCACATCGCCCAGACATCTATTTAATGAGTCACTGATTCTGGAGATAAGGGACAAAACATGACTTACATACAAAAGTCATCTTTACGTTAAAAATTAAGAAATTCATAATAATAAAAATATTGGAAAAGTTAAATGTAAAGGAAATGTGTATACTCAGGACATTTATTACTTATATATATATATATTTTTTAATAATTTCATTATAATGTTTTTAAATGCATGCTCTATACTTGGAAGCACATGTAACTTAAACTTTCCTCAGCAAGAGGTCGCAATGTTAAACTTACAGAGTGTTTAGAAATTGTTTGGGCGTCTGCAACACGTCTCCTCTCGGATGTCAATAAGACATTCAGCAGATGTTTATGATTTAAAATGTTTGTAAATCTGATCTTTTTAAATGTATAGCAGATGTTAATTAGATTGGGATGCTTTCCAGATGAACCACTCTTAAACACATCTCAGAGACATTCATGTGCTTTCTGTGGTGTTAATTAATATATTCACACACACGTGACGTGACCCCAGTGAGTTTGACACTGATGCTGCGAATCACCTTCAGTCAGTGATGACCAGTGACTTCATGACGTGGTCCATTTAAAGACCAATGAGAAACTGCGGCGCTTCCCCTTTAACAGCAGCTGCATTGGCTGGAGAATGGATGAGCGCGCGTCATGTATTAAAGTCTCTTTATATCGCACTCATATGGATCATACAGCGATGCGATGTGCGGGATCACTGGAAGAACATCACTGATGTCTGATGCGCTGACTCATTTAACGGAGGTGAGAATGAACGACACGTTTGATTTACACAGGACGCGTTCAACAACAGCTCGACGCGACGCCAGAATGTATATGGCGTTAAATGTGTGTTTATATGTAGTAACTGATGGATTGAGTGATAATGTGGGTCACACGCGCTGATTCTGCTGCAGTCTACGTCTGTATCGCGCTTGCATAATAATAATAATAATAATAATAATAATAATAATGACTGAAATGTATGTGTTTCATGGATCTATAGGCCCTGTGCGTGCGTGCGTGCGTGCGTGTGTGTGTGCGTGCGTGTGTGTGTGTGCGCGCGCGTGTGTGTTTGTGATGCTGCGGTGTGTGTGTGTATGTGATGCTGCGACACACACGCGACAGGAGTCTCCCACACACATCACTTTAATTATTTATTTCACATTTAAGGAGAGGGTGAATGTGTGAGGAGAAATGTTAATATAAACACCTCCAAACAAATGAGGCAAAGAAAATTATTTGAAAAGAATAAACGTCTATCTGTCTGTCTGGATCAGTGTTTATTCTCCATGTCTATTTAGATTGAGATCTTTAGATCATGTCTGATATATATTTGATATGCATCACTGTATTATGGTACTGCAGTATAATTTTGTTTGGGATGTCACAGTGAGTCACACGCTGCATTTGAATATTCATACTTTCCTATTATATAGTATGCCAGAAACAGTATGCCAGTGGAGTAGTATGTGTTACTCCTCAGTATTCATAAAACAGTGAGTGTGAAATACCCGGATGACCAGCGAGATTCTGAAGTGCTGATGGACTGGACACTTTACGATCCCATAATCCCTCGGGAGCTGACGTCACACTCAAAATGCTGGATTCAAAAGAAAAATGCATAAATGTTTTCCTTGCAAAGTTAAAATGAGTCCAATTCAGTTCACATTTTGTTTCCAGATGTCCCGCAGTTGTTGTTGTGCTTGTTTTCTTAATTTACTATCCTGACTCTGGGATTCCCCCAGCGCACTTGAGCGCATATGCATACTCTGAAGAGCACCGATTATGCTTTTACATGGTCTTAGAAGCAAAAACCTGGGCCCGTATTCACAAAGATTTTTATCTTACCACTAGAAGTTCTCCAAAGTGTTCCTAACTAGGAGTTTTTGCTTAAAAGCTATTCACAAAACTGCTAAGAGCAAGTTTTACCAAGGAAATCTTAATGTAAGAGTAAGTCGGAGTTGACCTCGTTGCTATGGATGTCACATTTTATGAGCATGCTCTTTTAGATCTCCCAATGTGATTGGTAGACAGGGAAGCACAATTTCTCTGCAAATTCCTCATACACAGATAGCAGAATATATTTAACATATATAATATAAGAGACAGATGGCGGAAAATATACAACAGTTAGTTCTGGTCCTCGAATCTGATTGGACGAGAGACGTTCCATGAGCACTTTTGGTCTGACACATCAGCACTCGGACGCTTCACTGTGTGTATCACTCCGCTTGTGTTTGTGCCATTCTAAACTAAAGTGTAAGAGCAGTGCATATGTGTTAAGAGCTACTGTAGGCTATGTGTCTCTTTTTACATCTATTTTTTTTTTTTTTTACATTACATATGTTAGCCAGCAGGTGGTGGCAGAAGATAATTTTTGCATGTAATATCAACCAGTTAGGTGATGTGAAGCATCAGTCAGTGTTTACATACAACAGCGCTTCGTGATTGCTCCTATTACTACTACACTACAAAAGCTAGAAAATAGCTTTAAACGGCTTTAAACGAACAACTTCAGCATTAAGGCTCATCACAGCTGAGAGACACAACAGACTGATTAATTACACAAACTCAAGGCGCTTACCTCTTACCGGAGTTTCCACATTGGATACACACCGTTTAAAATGGCGGAGGAGTATGCGGTTTCTATAGTGATCGACTCTTGCGCACCAGCTACCACGAAACAGAGAGGAATACCCCCGCTTGGACGGCTACTTTGAGCTGATCTTCAGAAAGCTGACAGTATCTCTGTTTGGGAGTGGCAACAGGTGATCGCACTCGCTCCATCTCTCTCTCGCTCGCTCTCTCTCACACACACACACACACACACACACACACACACACACACACACACACACACACGTCCATCCTTGTTTATCTAATAACTTGTTAGAAACAGCACAAACCGTGATACTATTTCTGAAGTGACATTTTTGAATTACTAACTAGGGATATGCGAGACTAGTCGACTAAACGGTTCTGATGCTGCTAGTCGACACTGGAATTACTAGTCGGTTAATATTTCCCCCCATTAAACTGATCATCATTTTTACACATTTACGTTTGGCTTTATAGTTTTACAGAGCCTGCACTTAAATTACTGCCATATTAATGTTACATATTTTAAATAGAATTAATAATACAAATATTAAAGAGGAGGATATCCGGAGCAGATCCAGAGTTTAATTTCACCTCAGGCTGCACGTGCTTCTTCCCTCTCTCACTCGCGCCGCGCAGGAAAATGTCCTCTCTAGACACGCAAACTCAGCAAAGTAGTTATGAAATCACTTCGGTGGTGCGGGAATCGGCTTTCCAAATGTTTGAAAGTCCCTAAGGATGTTTTCACATTTGAGTCTTCTTTACATCTGTGCATGTTTGTACGTTATTTTTCCGATGAGCGGGCTTTTTCAAGCGCAGGATAGCCGCCTCAGGTGAGTCAAGTCCCATCTTTCAACGGACCATGTCGACGTGTTAATTTTACTCATCAAAACATTTATGCTTTTGAGTAAGTAGCCTAGAAAATAACAGTTTTAGACTAGGTATGTAATTTTTTTTAATCTTCTGATTAAGAAGGCTATTTTCAACGAGGTGCCGACTGCTTAACGGGATGAATTATATATCATTCTGTGTACACATCATGTTTAGAATACATTAGGATTATTGTAGGCTACATCACAGGCCTAGTTTTGCTATCCTATAGCCATTTTTTTTATTTTATTTTTTACATCGTATTGGTTAACGTTCTTTACCGAACAGCTGTCATATTAGATCAATGGTTAATGTTGTGAAATACGCGCAACTTTTCAGCGCATTTTTTTCTCTCATAGATTTGGCTTAGTCTACCTGTTAATTATTTTCAACATTGTCCTGACTGTTTTAATATGTTAAGTAACTTTTACTTGGTGATTTCCATTTAGAACAGGCTTTTAGGGTTGTTCCATTGATCCTGCACTATTCATTCAATTGTTTTCAATAAATATGTCTATTAAATATTCGCTAATGTTGAATGCGTGTCATGTTCTATATTTAATGTACAATGATCATAATTCAAGGCGAGGATGTCGCAGATAAATGCCCCTTTTCAGTGAAATGCTTCATGAATTACTCTTACATGTAAATATAATGAGTCCTAAAATTAGGAGTGACGCGGGCCTAATTTTTAAAGAGTTGCTCCTAAATTTTCGTGTTAGGAGCTACATTTAGCCTTAGGATTTTTTGTGAATACAGGCCCTGGTGTGTTAAATAGCTTTTTG
Source organism: Myxocyprinus asiaticus (assembly GCF_019703515.2). NCBI lineage: Eukaryota > Metazoa > Chordata > Actinopteri > Cypriniformes > Catostomidae > Myxocyprinus > Myxocyprinus asiaticus. Next base: position 41,627,545 of record NC_059382.1, on the reverse strand, counting down.
AGTCCCTTAAACAGTGTTTGCATTTAAACTCCGCAAAAAAGAAACGTCCTCTGTTCAACTGTTTTTATTTTCAGCAAACTTAACGTGTGTAAATATTTTTATGAACATAAAAAGATTCAACAACTAAGTCATAAACTGAACAAGTTTCACAGACATGTGACTAACAGAAATGGAATAATGTGTCCCTGAACAAAGGGGGAGTCAAAATCAAAAGTAACAGTCAGTATCTGGTGTGGCCACCAGCTGCATTAAGTACTGCAGCGCATCTCCTCCTCATGGACTGCACCAGATTTGCCAGTTCTTGCTGTGAGATGTTACCCCACTCTTCCACCAAGGCACTTGCAAGTTCCCGAACATTTCTGGGGGGAATGGCCCTAGCCCTCACCCTCCAATCCAACAGCTCCCAGACGTGCTCAATGGGATTGAGATCCGGGCTCATTGCTGGCCATGGCAGAACACTGACATTCCTGTCTTGCAGGAAATCACACACAGAACGAGCAGTATGGCTGGTGGCATTGTCATGCTGGAGGGTCATGTCAGGATGAGCCTGCAGGAAGGGTACCACATGAGGGAGGAGGATATCTTCCCTGTAACGCACAGGGTTGAGATTGCCTGCAATGACAACAAGCTCAGTCCGATGATCCTGTGACACACCGCCCCAGACCATGATGGACCCTCCACCTCCAAATCGATCCCGCTCCAGAGTACAGGCCTCGGTGTAATGCTCATTCCTTCAACGATAAACGCGAGTCCGACCATCACCCCTGGTGAGACAAAACCGCGAGTGTCAGTGAAGAGCACTTTTTGCCAGTCCTGTCTGGTCCAGCGAAGGTGGGTTTGTGCCCATAGGCGACGTTGTTGCCGGTGATGTCTGGTAAGGACCTGCCTTACAACAGGCCTACAAGCTCTCAGTCCAACCTCTCTCAGCCTGTTGCAGACAGTCTGAACACTGATGGAGGGATTGTGCGTTCCTGGTGTAACTCAGGCAGTTGTTGTTGTCATCATCCTGTACCTGTCCCACAGGTGTGATATTCGGATGTACTGATCCTGTGCAGGTGTTGTTACACGTGGTCTGCCACTGTGAGGACGATCAGCTGTACTTCCTGTCTCTCTGTAGCGCTGTCTTAGGCGTCTCACAGTACAAACATTGCAATTTATTGCCCTGGCCACATCTGCAGTCCTCATGCCTCCATGCAGCATGCCTAAAGCACATTCACGCAGATGAGCAGAGACCCTGGGCATCTTTCTTTCGGTGTTTTTCAGAGTCAGTAGAAAGGTCTCTTTAGTGTCCTAAGTTTTTATAATTGTGACTTTAATTGCCTACCGTCTGTAAGCAGTTAGTGTCTTAATGACCGTTCCACAGGTGCATGTTCATTAATTGTTTATGGTTCATTGAACAAGCATGGAAAACATTGTTTAAACCCTTTACAAAAAAGATCTGTAAAGTTATTTGGATTTTTACTAAATTCTCTTTAAAATACAGTGTCCTGAAAAAGGGACGTTTCTTTTTTTGCTGAGTTTACATGACGTTTTAGAACATGACCTTCTGCAATCCCTGGAATATACAGTTTTCTTAAGTGCATGTAATCAAGCTCAATAACGTGGCTCGTCTGATAATTGTAGCTGCGTTCCTATTCACAGGCTCTGTATAGAAGACACACAGGAGTGTGGTCCATCTGACAGTCCGGACAGAATGAGTGTGAGTGGAAAGAAAAAATGTCCAAACAAGAGGTCCTTGCTGGAGTCATGGAACAAACCACTACGTCCTGCAGCTCTCAGAGTGCCGATCATGGATTAAAGGTGCAATATGAAATGGCAATCGTGAGCATAAGGCGGTGTTCAGCCAGCAGAGAGCTCGCGATCGATCACATCAGCGCACGAAAATTTATTTGGATTAAATCCAAGAATGTCCATAATAGGGATGTGTGTAGTATGAGACGGAGAAAAACACAGACTAAAAGTAACAAAACAGAAGATAAACAAACATCTTCAGTGTGATGCGGCAGCACTCCAGGACGATTGTTGTCAGTAAGTATAGACTCCAAAACAACAAGTACTACTGGGACTGATGGGATGAGTAAGAGTCAGCAAAAATCTAAAAAATGATGGAAAGTCCAATTAATTTCCGCAAACCATTTTGTTTGGGGGGGGGGGGCAGTTCTTTTCCATGAACCAGTTCAAAGAATGGATTCAGTTGTTTTTGTTTGTCACGTAATGACATCACTAGTATGTAATTCTAACATCCCGGTGTCAAGGTCTTCACATGATATTTAAATAAAGCCATATGTAAATGCATATTGTTGATTATTACCTTTTATTCAATTAAGTTATTATAATAATGGTGTTTTTCATCAGTGTTTCATTCTGTGATCCTACATGTCAAATACGACTGACACGTTTTTTTTGCTCATTTTAATTAAAATGTTATTTAATAAAACTAGTCATAAGCATATTTCCAGTACATTTTGTTTGTCATTAAAGGGGTCATGAAATGCCATTTTAAAAAATAATTTTATTATCTTCCCTGAGGTCCACTGATAATGAAAGTAACGTTTTTGCACGAAACTGTCATAGTTTAGTAATGAATTTACATTTTCCACCTGTCTCTGGCCCTCTGACTGAAAGCCATTTAAACGATTAAAGACGTCCATCTAGTGCATGTTTACATACACCAATAATTAAAAATAGCCCAGATGGGTGCAAAAACGGTCTTCAAAACAGCACAACAGCATGACAGCTGAATGAAACGGAACAGAGGTCTAATTTTTAGAGTTATAACTTGACATTGCGTCTTTTAAAAGTGCCGCAAGATGCATGATAATGGTCAAAGTCATTCGTCTAGTGCACGTTTATGTAGAAAAACATTTAAATCCAGATAGGCACATGAATGTGTCCTTTGGATGAATCTCCCATGACAGGCCCATCTCTCTCCTCTTCACCTGTGTGACTGACTGTGAACACCTGTGGGCGGGGCCAAGGGTGCAGTGATAGAAAATTGGTGTTGATGTCTTGCTGAAGAGGCAGCCTTTTGTTGATGTATTCTTTGTAACATCACAAAATGCACAAATTCCAAACGAGACGTTCCTAGAGCTTGGTTTAAATAAATGCTTTTTTTTTTTTTCTGTTAAGGAGGACATTTTCAGTTCTGAAATTTACAGTGTTTTTATAGTACAGTGACCTCTTATTTGTCAAAAGATCAAGGAAAATTTTATTCCTTATGTCATGACCCTTTAGAGAAACTTACATTTTTCCCCAGGCTCGTTGAAGTCGTTGGTTCATGCATTCTCGTATTATCAGCAGCTCCTCAGTAATCCTCAGCAAACTTCGACAGTTAGTTGGACCGGCTTATTTGGTTCTCGACCGAAAATGCTGATGTCCGATTCGGTGTGTAGGTTTGATTCATTCATTTCTACAGGGTTCTTTGGTTCAGTAACCGGCCTAGTAACTCAAGAGCCGCCTAGCTTGTATGAGACCAACTTTTCCAAATTCAGTCTCCATCTACTAGTCGTCTTGATTTAGTTTTGTTTTAGTATATTGTTGCTGTTACATAGGTTAATGAAATTCAGATTTCTTGAAAATTTTGCTACAAAATTCATTAAGTATAATAAAAAAAATACAAAGCTAGAAAACAAATATATTATTAATAATTTGTTTTAGTAAAAATGATAAAATGATGTAAGCTCGTTGGTAAGGTCACGCGTCACATGGAGGCCTACAAGCCAAAAAACATTGTTTTGATGAAGAAAAACTCAGATACATCTTGTATCACTGTAAACAATGTAAACAATGACGCACTTCCTGACTCCTCCTCCACGTGACGCGTGACCTTACCAACGAGCTTACGTCATCCCTCTCATGAGCGCACGTCACAGAGATATACGGAAGCAAACATTTGTAGTTAAATAGTATACAAGTATTGTTTTGTTTCTCAAAATAATCAATCATTTGCATTCAGAAGAAATGTATTTGTCGACTGGAGTCGTGTGGATTATTTTGATGCACACTAAATATGCATTTTGGACCGTCAAAAAATGGAGGACATTCACTTGCATTGTTTAGAGGAGGAGGACTGAAATGAAATCCTAAAAGTCTTAAGTTCTGTTTTGATGAAGAAAGAAACTCTGATACATCTTGGATGGCATGAGGGTGAGTACATTCTCAGCAAATTTTAATTTTTGGGTAAACTATTCCTTTAAGTGTAATTTTCCCTTAAGATCACCCTAAAGTTTCACTTAAAATTAAGTATATTGCAGAAAATAACCGCTAAGTGTTATTTATAGGTAAAATGTCACAATCCCTTGCGATTTCCCTTAAGTATTTTATTTTTTACTTAAGGGCGCCCTCAATAACCGTTAAGTGTTGCATAAAGGCCCTTAACTACCATTTCCCTAAGTATTTCTTAAGGTTAGGAAAATTCCCCTTAAGTGTAGGTTAAGAGTTACAAAGTTTATAAAAATGAAGAAATAGATATGTTTATACAACCAATTGAAGAGTATAGTGTGCCTAGGCAAATTTTTTGTGGTTGGGAGAACCCAGTTTAAACAATTTTAGTGATGAAAAACTGTTGCAGGAGATTTGATGGTCATGCAATACGAGAAATCATTAACAAGCTGGAGGATGATCTAATAGGAACACACTCAAACCAGAAGTGTGCCCAGTATTATCAGCTCTCTGCATCTTTATAAACTGTACAAGTGGTTGAATTAAAATCATACCACAAGTTCATTTGCAATATATCGTGAATTTTTATATATATCCTACACTCCTCTGACCACCACTAATATTCTTAATTTGGGATGGCAGTCAGTTCTCTGCACAGTTATACAAGCATCTTAATGTCTTGCACCTCTAATCCACCCCTACCTTACACAGTCTTTCAAAGGTGTCTTTCTCAAAAACTTTCTTGCCAGCCGGCTGTAAAAAACTGAATCTTCCATTAATTGGTCTGCATGTGAAACCTAGGATGTTTACAAAGGAAAAATGTGAACACAAAAAAAGCGTTTTGAGTCCATTAAATTCAAGGATTGTACCTCACATACAAATGGAAATCTACCAGTGTATCCTCCAGAAAATGAGTTTAAGAAAATATTTATGCAGTTATCACAAATGACTGCGATTTGGTACATCCTGAAAAGTGCTGTGAAAACGAACACGTGACGACGCCATTTAAGTGCTGCTTCAGAAGAGGTCAGACAATAATTTACACATTAATAATGATACTGAGAAACTAATAGTCTTTCAAATAAAAACATATTATAAAGTTAAAGTATTTTCTATGTTGTGAAATTGCCGAGAAATTTTGTGTCCATGGTAACCGTAGAATTTTATTATGGTAAAATCTGGCTCACTGTAGTAAATCCCTTAACGGTTTCCCTTACCTTACAGGATAGAAGTGTCTAAGGGATTGTATGTAACACCCTCATCCCCTCGGGTAAGGGGAAATCACGCTTTAAGTGTTATACTTGATGGAAAAACTTGAGGGGTTTTATGCAACCGGGCACTGGTCTGTGAAGAAAAGGGGAGAAGACTCCAAGTGTATTCCAGTGGAATAATTCATGGGATATTGTTTATTAAATGGGGTGATCAGATCGCAAGGCTGCAGTGTCTGTTGTGTTTTTTACATTGTGAAAATCACAGTGTGTCATGGGTGCATTTGCACTTGCCATTTAATGTGCTCAGGTGCTATCTGATTGTGATCTGATCACCAAAAACGTATGTTAATTCCAGGTGTAAGGAGGCGTTACTGTCTGTTATCCTAACATACATTCACCTCTCGTTCTGTCTCTCTCTCTCTCTGTGTGTGTGTGTGTGTGTGTGTGTCAGTGTTTTAGCAGGGCATTGGAATGGGCCAGTAATGAATGGTGACGGGGCTCCCAGCAGCCTGGATCATTCCTGCTGCCCGCTGCCCGACTGGAGGGAGTTCTGCGAGCTGCACGCGCAAGCTTCTGCCACCGATTTTGCCTACAAGTTCCGCCGATTCATCAGCGAGAATCCCTGCTACGACTTGCCTGGTGCGGACGCCAGCTTCTCGCAACACTTCGCCCAACACTTTTTAACCTGCTTCTCTGCCACCCTTGAGCAAGTGCAAGGTGCTGTGTCACCGGGCAACACCACCACCCCGAAGTATAGCATTATTCCGTTCGTGGGCATCCAGGGCTGCACGTTGCCCTTCACCCACAACCTTTACTGGCATCACAAAGACGTGGGGGTGTCGAGCGAATCACTGAACAGTATGGACAGCGGAGAGGGCGCAGCCTGTGGACTGGACCAGCAGACACCCACTCGTAAGATGGCTGGTGTCAGTCAGTCGAGGAGTTCAGAGGATGTGTCGCTCAGTCATCGCAAGGCGCGCTTCAAGAAGGGCTTCTCTCTGCGCAACATGAGTCTGAGCGTGGTGGATGGGATGAAGGAGATCTGGCACCGCAGGGCATCTCCAGAACCCGACCTCTCGAGTGGCTCCAGGAGATCCAACGGTGCAGAGGCCACGGGGGTGGAGCACTGGAGTCAGAAGCTGCGTCTGCCACGTGGCACTCAGGGTCACAGGACGGAACTGCTAGAGATCCAGCGTGAGGGCGCGCTTAGATACATGGTGGCCGATGACACTCACTGCATGGGTGCTGCGCAGTGGCATAAATGCAGGTTGCTCTTGAGGAAAAGTGCTGCATACATGGACAGTGGAGAGAAGTTCCTGCTGGAGTTCTACGTACCACCAAAGGTAGAGGAACACTCACTCAAACCTCTGTGTGTGATATGTGTCAGTGGGTTAGGGTTGGTAAATAAAATTTGCCTCAAATCAAAATTTGGGATCAGCATGGACACATAGTGGGTCAACTCAAAATTAGCCTGAAAGGTACAATAAAATTGAACTAAACTCCAGATTAAAACTTTATGGCAATTAAATGCACCAGTGGAATACCACTAATTTAATATACAGGAGGAAACTAATTATAATTCAAATTAGGAAAAGGCAGGTAGGTATCTATATATAAAAAAGTAAAGGCATGTGTAAAGCGAGGTCTGTAAAAATGGTTAGATTGGGAGTAGAGTCAGGGTTAAGATTAACTACAACTAGGGGGTAAACATAAAGAAAATAATATTTAATATAACCAAATAAAGGTTTGAGGTAGGGTTTAAGTAAAAGGTAGGGTTAAAGGCTTGGGTTGGGGTTAGGTTGCACATTCTGAAACAGGAGTGGTCAAATAATCGAGTGTATATCCTGCAGATCTCATGCAGTTTTAGTCCCTGAAGACTCGACTTACGACTTCCTCTTCCTAAACAAATTAAAGACAGGAAAAAACATAACAGGAATGAGAACTGTATGCTTTAGTTGCTACAACATAAACATATCATCCCTATAAACAGAGTTTGAGCTGAGACAAGCTCCTCCCTGTACATGTGGAACTGATATTATAAAGCATATCATGACTGTTAGCAGGATATTTGTAATCTGAAATTACATGCCATCCAGAAATGATGCACTCAAAAGCACATAGTTGCAGATTGTGGATCAGAAGTTATAATAAAGAGTTATTGTGCTCTATATAGTGAGTAATGTTAATGTTTATATATTGTGCACTGTATCTTCAGTTAGTCAAGTTCTTGCTCATGTGCAGATCTTTCACGCACAACATCCTCTTTAAATGAAACCTTCATAATGAAAGCAGCATTTAGACAGATGGACAAACTACAAGTCAGGTGAATGGATGTATCAATGTAAATGTGTGTAGTAGCTTACATGAAACACAGTAAACGTAACAAACACACGCTATTACAGTATTCAGAGGTCACTGAACTTCATGTAGGTTCAGGGGTCACGCAGTGGTCATGCGATTCACAGGACAGCGTGTGTTTATATTTGGGCTGTTGATTTAACACGTTAATTGAGTGTGATTTAATTATTAAAAATAACATGTTTGTGATTTAACATTTTTTTTATTGATTCAGCTATTAAATAAGAACAGCAAAACATATACGTACAGAATCAATACAGAATCCCTCCTCAAAAGCTGCCACTCTGGCCATCTCTGAACACCACTCCTAATACTAGTTAGTACCCAGTTTTTCATGTGCTTATTCTCCAAATTAATGACTGCCCCATCTCCTAAGATACAGAGTCTGGGGCAAAATAAAATTTGAGAGGCCAAAACCTTGCACATAAAACTCTGAATCCTCAACCAAATTTCTTGAATCTTAACATGGGTTGTGTCTCCATCTTCTGATTGACATCGCCAGCAGGTGGGTGTGTCTTTAAGACCAAGCCTATGCAATCTAGAGGGGGTCCAATAGACTATGTAAAATCTTGAATTGCATAAGTTGAACCCTTGCATCTCTAGATGCAGACTTGATGTTTTTTAGAATTCTAGCCCACACTCCCTCCTCCAATACCAAGTTTAAATCTTTCTACCATAATCTCTTAAGAGAAGCTGAAGTTCCATCCCCCAGACTCTGAATTAGCAGGGAGTAATACACCAATGCCTCATGACCTTTTCCAAAAGCAGTAATCACCACTCCCAGAGTATCTGCCACTTTAGGGGGGTGTAAACTACTCCCAAAAACAGTACAGAGCAGGTGGCGCAGCTGTAAATACTTATAGAACTGAGATCTGGGAATCCCAAAATGTTGAACCATATTTTGAAAGGATCTCAACTTTCCACTCTCATAAAGGTCACCAAGTGTAGTAACCCCCCTCACAATCCACTCTGACCAGCAAAAAGCGGACTTGTTGATGCATAATTTGGGGTTCAGCCATATGCTAGAGGCAACATTTAAAAAAATGTCCGAATTAAACACTCTGGACACTTTTGTCCATACCGAGTGCAAATGCGAGATAACGGGATGTAACTTAACTTCTCAGATTAATTTGATAAAAAGGCTCTGCAATGGCGAAATGGGGCAAGAACTTCCTGTTCATTACAGAACCAGGGAGGAGCTCTCTCAGGTGGAAGTGAGCAATGAGCCAAATGTCTGAGACCGAATGCATAATAATAAAACAAAATCTTGGGTAGGCCTAGCCCACCTTTGTCAGTCGGCCTATAACTTATTGAAATGTCATTTGGGACACTTACCATTCAAAATGAAGGACTTTGCTATGCTATCAAATTGCTTGAAATAAGAGAGGGGGACATCTATAGGGAGAGACTGCAGCAAGTAATTGAATTTTGGTGTTGGGCCTCATGTATTCAGATAGAAGACAAAGGCAGGCCTAACACAGTCATAAAACCTAATTCAGCCCCCACATAGCAAGTCGTAAATCTTACTGATAAAAATCATGCCAAAATCAAACAAAGGGAGTCCAAATCAAATCCCATGAAGCCTTGCTCACTAAAGGATCAAACTCTCAACTCCTATTGGATGAGGCACACAACAGAATGTCCCTCAAACCGTAACATCATCAGGAGTAGAAATACCTCTGAAATGCTTCTGGGATTTGCTTCCAGCAACTTTGTTTGCAGTGTGTAGACGCAGCTCATCGCTGCTCTCAGGTGCAGCATCGTGGCACAAGGAAGTAACGTCCGACTTGAAACTGTAGCCATACAATCTCCATCTCGCTGGACGAGTTGAGATTACTCTGTGTTCAACCGAACACTAACGGATCCGAAGGAGACCGCCGAGCAATCCGCATCTTCATCCGTTTGCCTGCAGAAGTGAAGAGATTAAAGATTTCTCTTCCATCTTCAATCAAGTAGACATTTGTGAGTTCTCCGCCAGCCCGCCGAGAATCAGCAGCCGTGCCCGCCAACAGAGCGAGGAAACGGCCTCCCGTCATCACCCGAGCCTCAAGGGTCGGAGTTAAAGGACGGATGAACACACATTGTACGTCCTCATACGATTCTAGTAAGAGGTTTACGTCTGGGCAGAGATAGAATATTATAGTGTGTTATTCTTGTGTTTCAAGGTTTTTGCTTGTACAGTTTACGGACCGCCATGTCCGCTCATTATTAATACTCAGGGTATTAATTATCACTAATGAGATTTGTTGTATTGTGGTCCAACCACAGTGGGCTGTTGTGCGTTTCCGCCATCGCGGGTGAGACCGGCAAACTGAGTTTATCCATTAAAGAATCAAAGAACGCGGGACTGTTTACGAGCCGTTCTCTCCACGAGAGTCACGTAAAAAAAGTCTTCACAAAAACAAACTCCAGTCAATAGGAGGCATAAGCATAAAGAACAAACAGATTCATCCACAACTGTCCCAAAGCAGTGTTATTCCACATAACAAACTCCAGCCTCTAAGTGGAACCAGCACAAAAAGAAACAAAACAGGCATCCCAGATCCTCGGATAGTCAAGAGTTAAGTTCACTCAGAGGCCACATAAAAATAAAAAAAAAAATACACCATGACTTACTCAGTCCATCAACTTCATAAAAGATGTCCTTTATGTGAGCATGTAGATATTTTGCGGTCATCCATAGTGTCCATTCTCAATCTGGCCGGGAACTACAGTGTAAATGCGATGTTCCATCAATGCAAAAGTTTCTTGAAGGAGAAGTGTCATTCCACAAAACAAACTCCAGCCACTAGGCGGAGCCAACGCAAAAAGAAACAAAAATGGCACCCAGCTTCCTTAGACAGTCGAGTATATGTATAGCAAGTCAGTCCACTTACATGAGAAACACGCAATGGTTTACTCACCCATAGATTCAATGAAGGACAGTGCTTTTTTGGGGCATAAAAATACTTTGCGGCCGTCTTTGGTGTCTATTCTCAGTTTGGCCGGAAACATCAGTGCAAAAGCGATCTTCCATTGATGTAAGAGTTTCTTACATTCCTTGAACCGATCGCGTTTCTCTCTTGTCGAATTCGAAAGTCCGGGAACAAGAAAATATTGTGATCTCTAGATGCAGACTTGATGTTTTTTAGAATTCTAGCCCACACTCCCTCCTCCAATACCAAGTTTAAATCTTTCTCCCATAATCTCTTAAGAGAAGCTGAAGTTCCATCCCCCAGACTCTGAATTAACAAGGAGTAATACACTGATGCCTCATGACCCTTCCCAAAAGCAGCAATCACCACTTCCAGAGTATCTGCCGCTCTAGGGAGGTGTATGCTACTCCCAAAAACAGTACAGAGCAGGTGGCACAGCTGTAAATACTTATAAAATTGAGATCTGGGAATCCCAAAATGTTGAATCAAATTTTCAAAAGATCTCAATACTCCACCCTCATACAGGTCACCAAGTGTATTAACCCCCCTCACAATCCAATCTGACCAACAGAAAGGGGACTTATTAATACATAGTTAAGGGTTCAGCCATATGCTCGAGGCTACGTTTAAATAAATATCAGAATTAAACACTCTGGACACTTTTGTCCATATCGAGTGCAAATGCAAAATAACGGGGTGCGACTTAACCTCTCCAGCTAGTTTAATCGAAAGGTTTTGCAGTGGCAAGATAGGGGCAAGAACTTCCTTTTCAATACAAAACCAGGGAGGAGCTCTCTCAGGTGGAAGCGACCAATGAAACAAATGTCTAAGACTGAATGCATAATAATAAAATAAAATCTTGGGTAGGCCTAACCCACCTTTGTCAATCAGCCTATGTAACTTACTGAAATTTAACATGGGACGTTTACCACTCCAAATGAAGGACTTCACTATGCTATCAAATTGCTTGAAATAAGAGAGAGGGACATCTACAGGGAGAAATTGTAGCAGGTAGTTGAATTTTGGAATACAATTCATTTTAATAACATTAACCTTCCCAATCATCGATAAGTGTAATGAAGCCCATCTGTCCACATCATTCGAAAACCTTTTTATTAAAGGATCAAAATGGACTCTGACTAAATCAGACAAATTTGCTGGGAATAAAATTCCCAAATACTTAATTTCCTGTTTGGGCCACTGGAAGGCACCTGGCTGGAAGGCCGTTACTGGACAGTACGCTGTCAAAGCCAAAGCTTCGGATTTAGACCAATTGACTTTGTATCCTGAGAATTTGGAAAAGGAGTTAATAATTCTGTGGAGGCAAGGCATGGATCTAGTGGGGTCGGAGACGAATAACAAAATATCATCTGCGTAAAGCAGAAGCTTATGCGCTATACCTCCCGCCGTCACCCCTGGAAAATCATCCTCCTTTCTTATTGCGGCTGCTAATGGTTCCAGGGCAAGACAGAACAATAATGGGGAAAGAGGGCAACCCTGGCAGGTGCCCTATCCAGAGTAAAATAATCTGAAATTAACCCATTTGTTTGCACCGCTGCTACAGGGTGTCTATAAAGTAACTTAATCCAACCAATAAATGTATTCCCGAACCCATACCTTTCCAAAATCTTAAAAAGATAATCCCATTCTACCATTTCAAATGGCTTTTTGGCGTCAAGAGAGATGGCAGCAACCGGAGATTGATCATTCGCTATTGACCACATGATATTGATGAGACACCTAATATTATCAGAAGAACTACGGCCTCGAATAAACCCCACCTGATCTATATGTATAAGTGATGTCATAACTTTACTTAATCGATTAGCCAGAATTTTGGACAAAAATTTTACATCTAACTGGATAAGGGTAATTGCGTGGTAACTTTTACACTCGCTTGGATCTTTGTCCTTTTTTAGAATCAGACTGATCCGGGCTTGTGTCATGGTTGGCGGAAGCTTTCCATTCTTTAATGAATCAGTATAAACTTCTAACAAAAGTGGAGCCAGTTCTGTAGCATAAGATTTGAAAAACTCAGCAGCAAAGCCGTCAGGCCCCGTTGCCTTGCCTATAGGCAAGGCTTTAATTACCTCAACAAGCTCCTCCAAGGTTATCTCAGAATCAAGTGAATTTTTTTGCTCAGTCGTCAGTTTAGGGAGATCTAATGGTTCCACAAAGTTCCTAATATCTTCATCAGTGGATGAAAATGTGGAACCATAGAGATCAAGATAGAACTCTGTAAAGGCATTATTAATATCAATAGCCGAGGTAAATAGTTCACCACAAGCAGATTTCACTGAGGGAATGATAGAAAAAGACTCTCTCTGCTTTATATATCTAGCCAAAAGTTTTCCTGCTTTATCACCCAACTCAAAGTATGACTGTCTTGCCCTGAATAACCAAAACTCCACTTTCCGTGACAAAATAGTATTATATCTATATTTCAATCGGGTCAATTCTCTCTGCACTTTTAATATTTCCTTCCAACTCCACAAGTTCTTGTGCTTTGGATTTTTTAATGAATGAGGCATACTGTATGATCTGACCCCTAAGAACCGCCTTAAGTGCCTCCCAAGCCACGCCCACAGAGGATACTGAGGACCAGTTGGTCTCCATATAAACACTGATTTCAGTCTTTAACATTTGTTGGAAATAAGGATTTTGCAAAAGGGACACATTAAGGCGCCAACTATATGATTTCTTTTTCTCTATATATGGCAACACCTCTAAACTCACCAGAGCATGATCTGAGACTAAGATATTTCCAATTGCGCAGTCAACAACAAATTAAATGAGGGATTTGGATATAAAAAAAAAATCTGTTCTAGAATAAATCTTATGGACTGATGAAAAAAAAAAATGTATAGTCCCTACCAGATGGGTTCAAAAGTCTCCAAATATTTGTAAGACCAAGATTTTTACACATCCTGTGAAGCGTCAATGTTGCTCTAGGGAGCTTGCACACTTTTGCTTCACTATGATCAAGGACTGAATCCATCAAAAGATTAAAGTCTCCTCTCAATATTATATCATGAGGGGTGCCAATGGCTTGCAACATCCCTTCAAGATCTATAAAAAAGCCCTGATCATCAGCGTTAGGTGCATAAATATTAGCCAAAATCAACCTTTGCCCTTGAATTTCAACTAACACAATAATGACTCTCCCTAATTTATCTTTAATCTGTTTGAGACATTTGAATTGTAGATGTTTATTTACCAATATAATGACTCCCTTGCTCTTACTTGAGCCAGTACTAAAGAAAACATGTCCACCCCATATCTTCCCAATTTTTTCAGCTTCCTGCGGGGAAAGATGCGTTTCTTCAAGAAACACTATATCATATTTCTTACATTTAAGAAAAGAAATAACCTTCCTTCTTTTTATGGGGTGCCCCAACCCATTCACATTCCATGTGGAGAGAGATAGTACACTCATATTAACATTTGACATTTTGATATAGTAGAAAAAAATAAACTGTGTGTCAAAAACAAAATTATGAAGACCACATTCCCCATTAGTGAAACAATCAACCCCCGAACAAAACAAACAGAAAAAAGAAAAACTTGCGCATTAACCCCACGCACGACAGCACCAACTGGCGACAATCCCTCTAAACTCAAAAAGTCCATGAACGCCCTCGAGTCCCCACGACAACTTTGCCATCGGATTGCTCAATTTTGCCTCACAAATTTGAATTGAGAATGTGAATGAACACAAAGAATGTGTAGATTCATTTACAGAACTGTCTCAAAGATGTGATCTACCACAAAACAAATTCCAGCTGATATAAAACCATTCAGATTCCTCGGACAGACAGACGAATGTTCAGTGAGCCGGCTGTTATGAGTTCAACGGATGACGTAATCATTCCAAAGTCTCGTAAAAAAAAACTCAACAAAACAAACTACAGCCAGCAGGAGGAATAAGCATGAAGAACAAACAGATTAATCCACAGCTGTTCCAAAGGAGTGTTATTCAATAGAACGAGCTCCTGCCTCTAGGCGGAACCAATACAAAAAGAGGCAAAACCGGCATCCCAGTTCCCCGGATGATCGAGTCAATTCACTCGGAGGCTGCATAAAAGTATATACCATGACTTACATAATCCGTCGACTTCATAAAAGACATCCTTTGTGTGAGCAGCATGTAGATATTTTGCGGTCATCCATAGTGTCCACTCTCAATCTGTCCGGGAACTTCAATGCAAATGTAATCTTTCATCAATGCAAAAGTTTCTTTAAGGAAAAGTGTTATTCACAAAACAAGCTCCAGCCGCTCGGCGGAGCCAACGCAAAAAACCTAATATGTCGCCCAGTTTCCTCAAGAGTTAGGTACAGCGAGTCAGGCCCACTCGCATGAGAAACATCCAATGGTTTACTCGGACATTGATTCTATAAAAGACATTGCCAGGTTTGGACATGTGAATACTTTGCGACGACCTTCTTTTCTATTCTCAGTTTGGCATTAGAGCAAACGAGATATTTTTCTGATGTAAGAGATTCTTAAATTCCTTGAACTGATCGCGTTTCTCTCTTGTCTAACTCGCAAAGTCCGGGAACAAGAAAATATACTGGTTCTTCCAAGAAAGCTTCCCTTTGCTCCTCGCCTGGCGCAACACAAGATCTTTATCGGATGATCTCAGAAATCTGGCCAGAATCGATCGGGGCCTTTCTCCCTCAGCAGTTCTCCGAGCCGGCACTCTGTGAGCTCGTTTGATTTACAGCTTGTGGTCTGTTATGTTGAGCAGACTCAGGGAAAAACTCGTCTAGGAATTTCACCATATCTCTGCCCTCCTCATGCTCAGGAATTCCAACAATTCGAACGTTATTCCTGCGGCTTCTTTTCTTAAGATCTTCAAGCTTTTCAAGGAGATGTTCCAGATCAACTTTGGTCACGGGCGGATTAGCGGTTAATTCCCTCTCCAAAGATTCAAAAAAATCGATTCGTTTTTCAACATCAGTCACTCTTGTACCTAACTCGAAGAATTTTATTTCCATCGCCGTGATCGATCGACGTATTACAGCGAGATCCTCCAAGTCAGCAAGAATCTTTGTCAACATCACCGACATGTTGGACAACTGACGCTGGATTCCTTCTCCTGCCGCGCCATCCAAATCGAGTCCCCGGTCTGTAGGCCTGTCGGGGCTTTCATCCTGAACACGTAAGTGTCTTTTAATGTCTCCAGAGTCCGAGGATTTTGACTTCTTTGCCATGTTTTGCAACAAAGGGCAAATGTGTAACTGTGTGTATGAAATTTCACCAGATTATAATATGAAATTAATAGAAAATTCAGCAAAGTGCGCAGAGCTCATCGCTCACACTTCTGCTCCTTGCATGGCATCACGTGACCTCCAAGCAGGTGATTTTGGATTGCTTTGGTACAGGCACAATGGTGGATGTTTTAAAATATGTGGGGACTACAGACAAAGAAAGGGAAAGGTTGAAAATGTCCGTAAAAACACCAGCCAGTTGGTTCACGCATGCTCTGATGATGCAGCCCGGAATGCCGTCTGGACCCGCGGCTTTACGGATATTCACCTGTCGGAAGGATCAGGTTACATCCGCTACAGAGACGGAGAGTGAACTAACCTCTGTAGCTTCGGCCGCAAGAGCTCTCTCCGCAAGGGCGGTGTTATTTCCCTCGAAACGAGCATAAAAAGTATTTAGCTCATCCGGGAGAGAGGCAGCGGTGTTCACGGCAGAGTTTTTATTCCCTTTAAAGTCCATGATGATGTTAATTCCCTGCCACATGCTTCTAGAGTTGGTGGTGTTAAACTGTCCTTCAGTCTTGTTCCTGTACTGGCATTTTGCTGCTCTGCTCTTTTTTTGGAGGGCATAACTGGCTTGTTTATGCTCCTCTGCATTCCCGGAATTAAAAGCGGAGGTCCGTGCATTAAGTGCCGCGTGAACATCGCTATTAATCCAAGGTTTCTGGTTCGGGTAGATCCGTATTGTTTTGGTCAGAACAACATCCTCTATGCACTTTCTGATGAAACACGTGACGCTATCAGCGTAAAGCTCGATGTCGTCATCAGAGGTGGACCGGAACATCTCCCAGTCCACATGATCAAAACAGTCTTTTAGCGTAGGGTCTGATTGGTCCGACCAGCACTGGATCGTTCTGAGGGTGGGTGCTTCCCGTTTCTGCCTGTAAGCGGGCAGAAGCAGAACGGAAGAGTTGTCCGATTTGCCAAATGGTGGGCGGGGGAGGGATTTGTAGCCATCCCGGAAGGGAGAGTAGCAATGGTCCAAAACCCGGTCCCCTCGTGTGTTGAAACTGATGTGTTGGTGGTATTTTGGTGCGATTGATTTGAGACTGGCTTTGTTAAAATTCCCCAGTCACTATGAACGCAGCCTCAGGGTGCGCAGTTTCCTGCTTGCTTATACTCCCATACAGTTGCTTGAGTGCCCGGTCTGTGTCGGCTTGTGGCGGGATGTACACAGCTGTGATAATGACCGGTAGCCAGAATGGTCGACACAGAAGCATAAGAAATTCCAGATCAGGAGAGCAGAAAGACGTGACAGAATGTACATTCCTCTGATCACACCAGGATTTGTTGATCATACACCACCACCTCTGCTTTTACCTGAGAGGTCTTTCGCTCTGTCTGCTCGGTGCACGGAGAACCCCGCGTGTTCGATGGCTGAGTCTGGAACCTCCGCAGACATCCAAGTTTCTGTAAGGCAGATAATGCAGCAGTCCCTCGTCTCTCTTTGGAAAGAGATGTGTGCTCTCAGCTCACAGAGCTTGATGTCCAGAGACTGAACATTTGCCAGTAGAATACTGGGTAGTGGGGGTCGATTTGCACGACGTCTTACCCTGATGAGAACGCCGGCTCTATTTCCCCTTTTCTTTCTGCGTTTCCGCGGCTGGGCTGCCCAGACAAAGGGCTCCGCTGGTGTGTTTGTAAACAGCGGGTCGGCATTGAGGAATTTGAAGTCCGGTTTACGGTGTGTAATTGCAGAACCAATATCCAAAAGTGTTTGTCTGTCGTAGACAATAAGGCAGACAACATCCAAGACAAAAAACATAAGAATTGTAAACAAAACAAACAAAAAATTACATTGTGTTGGAGCTCGTAACACAGCAGCCATACTCAGCGCCATCTTGACTTGACTATGGCCTGTTATGTCAAGCAGACTTGGGAAGATTTTGTCTAGGAATTTCACCATATCTTTGGCTTCTTCGTGCTCATGAATTCCAACAATTCGTATGTTATTCCTTCGGCTCCTATTTTCGAGATCTTCCAGTTTTTCCAAAATGTGTTGCAGGTCTATTTTGGACGTGGGCGGATTAGTGGATAATTCCCTTTCCGATGACTCCAGATAATCGATCCGTTTCTCAACATCTGCCACTCTTGTGACCAACTCAGAGAATTTTGTTTCCATCGCCGTAATCGATTGATGTATCACAGCGAGATCCTCCAAGTCAGCAACAACCTTCGTCAGCATCACCGACATGTTGGGCAGTTGACGCTGAATTAACCCGGCCACGCCATCCAAATTGAGTCCCCGGTCTGCAGGCCCGTCTGAGGTTTCATCTTGAGCACGTAAGTGTCTTTTAATGTCTACAGAGTCTGAGGATTTTGACTACTTTGCCATGTTTACCCCAAAGAGCAAATATGTAACTGAGTGTATTGAATCTCACCGGATTATAACATGAAAATAATTAAGAAACTAGCAAAGTGCGCAGAGCTAGTGGCTCACACGTCTGCTCCTCGCATGGCGTCATGTGACCCCCCTTAAAAATAACATGTTAAAAAATGAATGCAATTAATCATGTCCTCAGACCGTAATAAGGAAAATTCCTACTATCTGAGCAATTCAAACTTTCAGCAGGGGGCAGTAAATGAAATTCCAGCTGTACAGACAACAAAACACACTCGGACAGCACAAGATGAGAACACGTTCTTGCATTCAAACTCCGCATGATGGAGCACAATTCTGAATGCAGGGATCTCGAGACATGTTTTTCTAAGTTTCAAACAATTTTTAACTTGACACAGTGACCTAAAAATGCTGTTTATGATGCGACGCAACCAAAGTGAGACACTCCAAAAATGTTCATCTGACTCGTGTACATTGTCGTGTCCTGCCCTTATAATAAATCTCAGATTGATGACTAATTCAATTGCAAAATGGATTACTGTGGACTGTAAGCCAATGATAGGCATGTGTTTAATAATATGGAAATAAACAATATATTGGATTCTAAACCCACTTTTTGTATTGTCTTATCAATGTTTTACTGGTCTGCCACAATAATGGAATCCATTTTAATTATCTGAATTATTATTTTTAAATATATCTTGTATTTATAATTATTTAAATAGAATTAATTATATATTGAATTATTATTTGTTTTCTCAGCAAATATTTATATATACGATTAATGTGATTAATCAGCATATCATGTAATTAATTTGATAAAACCTTTAATCGATTGACAGCCCTAGTTTATATTAATGGTGTTGATGGTTTTGTTGTGTTGTGTTTATAGTCATCCAAACCCAAAGTGAATGTTCCTCTGTCTGCCATTGTGGAGGTGAGGACCACGATGCCGCTAGAGATGCCTGATAAAGACAACACGTTTGTGCTCAAGGTATTTTATTACTTTTTTATTTTATACTACACATGAGGAGTTACTACATGTACAGTGAATTCAGAAAGTGTTCAGACCCCTTCATTTTTCCACATTTTGTGATGTTGCAGCCTTATGCTAAAATGTAGTGGTCGACCGATATGGGTTTTTCAGTGGCCGAAATCTGGAGAGCTGGGTGGCCGATAGGCTGAATTAATGCTGATATTAAAAAAATATAACACAGAATTTAATCATGGTAAATAAGATGTAAACAACATTGCTGAAACTGAACAAACATTTATTGCATGTTATATTTAGATAATATTTTCTCAAAAACTTATCCACTCAAGAACTCTGTAATGATAAAAAAAAAAAAAAAAAAAAAACGTTTTTAACTTTTAAAATGAAAAACTAATGTTTTAGTGCACTTTTTTTATAAACTCAGTAGCCTCTCTTTTGTCTTTAAAAACATTCACATGTTTTTGGAACTCAAAAAGAAATGGAAAAAAAAAAAAAAAAGTCAACAGTACACAGTGTAGTTAGTATTACTGGGACTCTTTTTAGTATTCCCAGTTTAACAGTGGCAAGTTGTAATGCAGGAAGCAAAGTGTCTTTGCATTTTCTCCAGAAAGCTTGCTCCTCTTCTTGTCAAAAATGGCCCCAAGCTCACTGAATACACATTCACTTGGAACAGTGGAGGTTGGAGAACAGAGATATTTTTTTTGCCAAAGGTGCAAGAAGACTTAGTCATGCTCGATTTTGTTTCCACCATTCCAGTGACAGACCAGTCTTTCTGTCAATCAGTGGCTCCCGGAGGTAACGGTCCAGCTCATCAGAGATGTTTACTCTGCCTTCAGCAAAAGTTCCATGATGAGCTCCAAGAATGTCTGCATAAATCTGATCAACAAGACAAGTGGGTTCCTCTACCTCTCTCCTTACTTGTTTAGGACTTGTTGATCCTTGGTCTCCTTCATGTGCGGTGGTAGTTTGTGGTTGTTCTGAGGTAGTTGCATGTTCCTCCATTAACCATTGTTTGGACTTATTCAGTGTGTCTGTTGCTGTGAAGACATGACCGTTTTAACAAGGATCCAGCAGTGTTTCCAGCACCAAACATTTGTTGTCCTCAATTTTTGCAAATCGCTTTTCCAAGTTCTGTAACATTGCTGCAGTGTTTTGATTCCTCTGGTTGTGGGACCCTCTACTTGAAGCAACATCTTTAGCACTGCAACACTTGGAATAATGCAAGAAGCAGAGGCCTCTGCTTTTCTCATTTCAAGAGTCACTTCTTCGATTGGGCCCAGTGTCTCTATCAGATTTGAAATTGTATCCCATTGCTCTGCAGTAAGGCATGTAATTTTCCCATGTCCCCTTGCATACAAATTCAGGGCTCACTTCTGCTCCAACATCCTCTGTAATGTGTGTAAAGGTCGGGCAAGGAGGAGGCGGGAACCGGCAGAACAGTCAATGTAACTTTTAATGTCAAACATAACTTAACAATAGACAAACACACACAGTGCGGCCGCGTGCGTCTTTCTCTCTCGAACCGCCATCTCCAGCTGCCCCTTATCTTGCTCTCCCGCTGATCATCTGATTCAGTGCTGGCCGTGTATCCTCATGACCCGGCCACGCCTTCCTGCTCATCACACAATGTGCAAAGTTGAGATCCAGCGTGTAGGAACAGCTTGAATGATGCCATGCTTGCGAAGGCCAAGCTGTTCTTTTATTGCTCTCAGATGCTATTTTGCTTGCACTGAGTGATTGAAGTGTGCTGCACATGTCCTTAACTTGGCAATGATATCCCCAACTGCTCTCTGACTGGCGACGCCATCGTTCACCACAAGCTGCAGTGTATGAGTACTGCAGCTGAAGTCTGGCATTTCAGCTAGTCTCATGCCTTTCACAATGTTTGCACCACCATCCCTGAGCACAAGCACTACCCTTTCACGTTTGATACTCCACTGTGTCATCATGTCTAGGAACATCTCACTGATGTAATCTCTGGTATAGGAGCCACACATGGCCTTAACATTCAAGATGACTTGTTTTCTTTGCCAGTTACTGTCTATAAAATGACATGTGAAACTCATCAATGATTCTGCCTCCCTGGACCAACAGTCTGTTGTGACAGCCAGACCGGTGCCAGCATTCTCAATGGGCAATAAGTTTTGATCTATCTGTGACTTTTGTATGGACACTTTTAAACATGTCTGTGTGGTAGTATTTCTCTTGCTACATGTTA
This sequence comes from Myxocyprinus asiaticus, assembly GCF_019703515.2. NCBI lineage: Eukaryota > Metazoa > Chordata > Actinopteri > Cypriniformes > Catostomidae > Myxocyprinus > Myxocyprinus asiaticus. Next base: position 41,606,079 of record NC_059382.1, on the reverse strand, counting down.
CACCTCAGTTTAGCTACTGCCATCAACCGCTTGAAGCCAACATCGGAAACCATTGTAAAGGGAGGCGGGTGGCGAATCTTTAGGTGACTCCACAAGTTTGTGTTTTTTTTTATTTCCAGTTGCAGCCCCCATGCTCACCACCTCACTACAGACATTGCACTTTGCCTTCCCTGGTGTTTGCTCAGTGAAGTACTGCCATATAGGATTTGATTTATGTCCAGCATCTAGTAGAATAAAAAAAAGAAAATTCAAAGACAACATTTTAATTAGTTTATTTATGACTGTCCTGTTTATATGCCACTGTGTTTTCTATGACAACAAATTCAACATTTGTTGAAAGTAAAGCACCATTCCAGTAAATTTAATAATTTTTACCATTCTCTTTTACGGACAGATGTGTAACTCTCAAAATAAATCAATTTAAAAAAAAAAAAAAAAGCTATGGAACTATCGATATTTCTACATATTCATTGCAATTCATTATAATAATCTGTACGGTTAATATAGACTGATTTGTTTCATAGTCATTTATTAGATTAAAGACTAGCAAATGCCACAAATATTTTCATCATTTTATCAACAATACAATCTAATATAGTTATTTTGGCCAGTAAAATTATGTCATTTCAAAATGTCAACAAAGTTTAAATTGAATAAAAGCTTCGAAGTTTAGGGAACCGTTGTTTTTGCATATCTACTGTGTTTGCTGGTCCATCTGGTTGCACAAATTTAAGATTGAAAAGTAAAGACAAGCCGGGATGACACAAAGATAACACAGAATGCATGATAGCTTATCTTTTTAGACTAAACATGTTGTAGCGAAGCCACATAATGGGATTCACATGTATAAACCATGGATAAATGTGTCTGTTAGTGGTTAAGATGATTATTCTGCTTTCCCTGTTTCTGTCTGTTTGCCCTGCTATGGTGATTGGTTCCTGTATTTACTTACCACGATACTTCAGTTATGTGCAATCACGTGATGAATGAAGCCATGAATGCGGAAGTAAACAGTGTCATAAAAGAAGCTGGTAAAGCGCCGTGAAGGGGGGAGGTGTTTGACATTCACTAGTGGGATTTGCTATCGATCATTCTAAGGATTACTCATGTGGCGCTTGGATATTGGAGGATAGAGAACTGTATTTGTCTCTTAGAGGAGTTTTCATACAAGTTGGATTACTTACCTAAGAGGAACTTTCCAACGCAGCGCCGGTTGGATTGTGCGCTCTCGGGACATAAACCGCCATTACGGTGAGACCGATTGTTGTGGCTTCCGCCACCTCTGTGAAACATCACTCTTGAAGTCTTAGGGTTTTGATGCCAGAAGATAGACTTTATTATCAGAGATAGCAAAGCCGAGTTGCTCCCAGCACAACTGACTTTCTGTATTCAAACAGGCCTATATACACACATTCACCTAGGGCGTGACCAATACACCCCATACATTTTGTTCTGTGTCTTTAGTCTGCTTAGAAAACATTAAACTATGAGAGAGAACCCTCCCCATCGGGAACCTCTTTACGGGGCCTTATCCTATATTTTCTCTAGTGTCAAAACATGAGACTCAAGTTTACCATATATGAGTACCATATGTGATTACACATTCCATTTTCAGGGGCCTCACTCCCACAGGCCACTAAACACACCCAAACACACAGTAAAGTCCATGCTTGACCTTTAGAAATAATTGTAGACAAAAATGGCTATATTTACATTGATTATACTTGATTAATTTATATTTAACTTGATAAAAATATTCCACATATCCCCCCTCTGAGACTTACAAGTCTCACCTTCACTGTCTTTATCCAGAGTGCACTAAATTAAGTCTAGTGACTAAATTAAGTCACACAGCTTCATTACCAATGACCAGATTATGCAACCACACTCCGGTGGAGATTACAGAACCAAACGTCTCCATTCAATTTTGATTAAGAACGGAGTAAAAGATTCTGTTCTCTTATTCTCTTCATTCAATAAATGAAACCTATAAGCATGTTATACTGTAATCATGAGCGTGCAATTGGTTCAGCCTTGCCTGTGGTTGTCACAGTTATGTAGAGTACATAAAAACAAATATTCATTATCATATTAAGAGTTCTCTTTTGTAGTGTAGATATCTTCAACCCAGATACTTTGCACATCATAGAGGGTCACCTCCGGGGAGAGGTTAGGCTAGCACTTTCATCCTGGGGCATGGCTCATCATTCATTTCATCATATACAGTATATTCATTGGAGGAATCAATTTCCTCCCAATTTGGTCTTTCTGTCCATTCAGTGTAGTTGTAATTGCATTGCATTGGATCATTCACATTGATCAGTGTCATCTGCTTCACTGTTGCTTGGATCAAGAATAATTTTACTAATGGTAACACACAACAGAATATTATTCCTCCCACAAGGATTGTTATTCCAATCATTATTCCAATCATTATATTACTTTTAGCCAATCGTGTACCCCATTTCTTAAACAATTCTATTTAAATGGTTATAAACAAACAAGACAGGCAATGTTAATCTTTAGTCACCACCATGTCTTCTTTTTCCATTCTTCATTAATATTAAAATGTATATGAGTTCAATAAAAGCATAAATAAAAGTAATAAATCATCTTTCAATCTTAATTCATCATACAAATATTCCCAGGTTTGTTTAATACTTCTTTAATAAGTCAGGCACTCATTTGTCTGCAACGGTTCTCAAAACTTTACCCCCAAATTCTATAATTAATCTTCCACACAGGGTATGATCCCCTGATGGCACAGTGACAGAATGCTTGGTATTTAACACTATGATAAGATGTTTTAATAAAGCGGTTAATAAAATGCAGTTGGGTTGAGTGGAACTTACAATTTTCAGGCAGGTTTCTTCTATACCTCCCTTTGATGCTTCCGACCTAAAAACATCCATCCACTTCCTTAAACCCATATCATCCCTTCCAGGATTGTGATGCCCTGCCTTAGGTTGCCCCCCTTTCTTGCCATTGGAGAGTCTTACCCGTCATTGGGCCATCACCTCTTGCCATTGGTCTTGATACCGCTCAGTCCTATTAGCCAATCCTTAATAATTTGGTATCAGTAAACAGATATTTTCTGTTGTTTCAGGGAGTATCACCTGAGAACCGTCACAGCCAATAGAACCATCTACAACTGCTTAAATATGGAGACAGTTCTAAACATGGTTAAATTCACAAAGCATTATTCAAAATTCAACAATCTATTAAAATTGTCCAAATTAAAAGTAAATGTAAGAATGCTACAATTGAACTCATTTACAGATCATTAATTTTCATTCAAGTTGTATTTCTGCTCCTTTAGCAAACATCACAAAAGACCATGTATCATGGTGGGGACTAACATCAAAACAAAACAAAATAAAGGGTAGCCTCTGTCAAACTTCTAGGAAGCTTAATTAAAAAACAACCTTAATTCAATAATAGTCTCTAGATAGTTTTTGAAGGTACATTTATTCTTTTAGATGAACACTGAATCTCTTATCTTTAGTATAAACACAACTTCGAAATGTCCTCTGAATATATAAAATCTTTAATCATGATGAGGAAAGCTGTTTGAACCTCTCCTTCATTTCACTGTATCTAACATCATTGCCAAATCACATCATTTTACATATAAAAAGAAAAGAAAAGAAAAGAAAATCAAAAGAAAATAAAACAGTTTAGAGATGTGCTTTTAGCACACTCTTCAACATCTGCTTATGTGTTTCTGTCTCAAGCAGACACTTATCAAACTTAGACTGAGAGTGTGAAAGAGTGCCGGGTGAAGGAGGAACTCGGAGGGGGACACTCCACTCCCCCACACTGTCTCCACTGTCATTACAGTCACTCCTTCTTTTTCATTTTACATCAACAATAATATATTTAAGTTATTCTTCAACAGTAAAAATAGTGATCATTATAATAATTCATTATATTAACTGCTTTCAAACTTTCCCATCTTAAATCATCTTTCAATCTACTCTTTCCCTACATTCTTTTGTCCATTCAAACAACATACTTAAAAATTTTTTAGAAACTTTTGGTATTCTGAATCTAGGTATTACCTCTCTTGTTATAAATTTGATTAGTGTTCCTGACCCCTGAGCAGCTGATGGTACTGCTTCCAGCCATCTGCTAAGTCTGCATATTACTACAAGCATATAATGCTTTCCATGCACTTTCTTTATCATGTCCACATAATACATAACCAAATGCTTGAATGGTCCTTCTGGCACTGGTATGTGACCTATAGGTGTTTTTATTTCTTTTCTGACATTGTTTTGAGTACAGACTTCACATGTGGACGGAAAATCATCTATCATTGCATATAAGTATGGAGACCAATATCCCTGCTGTTTAATTTTCCTTATCACTTCCCCCTCGAGCAATGGTCAAACCATGCGCATCGTAAATAAAAACATTGAGAAATGTAGTTGATGAAACAATCTGTCCTTCATGAGAATGCCATAAACCTTGTGAATTTTCTTTGCACCCCTATTTTCCCATGTAGTATGTTCATATGGACCTTTATTTTGAATTATATCATCCTATTGTGGTTGTAATTCAATAATACTTCAATTGACAGGCCAAAGCCTTCTTGGCTTCTAACTCTACAGCATTATTTCCCTTAATGACAAAGTCATTGCCCTTTTTGTGGGCTTGACATTTAATGATAGCCAATCTTTTAGGTAACATCATTGCAGAAATCAACTGTTCAATCTGTTCTACATGTTAAATTAAGCTTCAATTACTTTTTCTGAAACCTCTTTGTTTCCATATTGCTCCAAATAGATGTCAAACACCATGAGCATAAGCCAAGTCAGTGAAAATGTGAACTGTTTGTCTTTTAGCTAACTGACATGCAGTAGTAAGAGATTTTAATTCTGTTAGTTGAGCAGAACAAGATCGAATGCAATATTGTGAAAATAATCTCTGTCTTTTTTCACAACTGCTTATCTTGCATGATTTCCCAAATGATCCCTAAAACAAAAATGATCAAATCTTTAGTAAAACACAACCTTTGCCTTTCTTTCCCCAACATTCTCTTTACATTCAATACAACTTTCTTTTTCCCGTCATTCTCTTGTTTTTTTTTTATTTTTATATTTTATTTACTGTTTTAGCATCATTTAACAATAAGATTTTTCAGTTATTATTCTTTTATACTTCTCAGCATTTTTTGACAAACGATTCAGTTAAATGGCAAAACCAAGATTCACAGTGCAGAAACTGTAGGCCTCTAAAGTGATACTTTCATGGATTAATCTCCAAATAGAAATAGTTTACTAGAAAAAGAAACTCAATCAACTCTTTGTAGCACCCACTAACCTTTTTCTTTAAAGTGAGGGTACTCTCTGGAAAATTTGGGGGAGTAACCAATCCAATAGGTAACTCTAACTTTGCCATCAAGTTTGTAATATTTACTCTTTAAATCAATAAATCAGCGGTTAGATGCTGGATTTAAATTTAGACCCTCAGAACAATTTAGACCAGGGTATTCAACCCATTGATGGCAGTCTGGTAAACTATACATCTCATTGATGGTATAAGACTGAAATCAACTTATCCAGAGAGATTTGAATCCACATTTGAAATGTTAAATCAGTAATGATTACCAGCAGTCATGTGAGCGGGAGGATCAATCGTATAAAAGCCCACATCATTCTCAGTGTTTTTTCTCCGGACTTCTTCCTGCAGTATTATCAGCTTCAATAAATCATCTGGCCTAGCCATCTGCAATAGTGAGAGACTGGTTCCAGACTGAGTTAATGAAACAACATACACATAATGATGATAACAGAAATACAACATAGTTAGTATCAAAGACTAGATGCATGAGTATGAAGTTATTTATGATGTTCAATTTTAATCTTAATGTCACCAACTTAATGTCACAAATCACCAATTTTTTCCTTAGCATTATCAATAATTTTTACAATCAAATAGGTCCAAGATATTTCTTACATCTTCAAATCAGAACTTCTAGCACGAGTAAACTTCTATTTTGTTAGATATCAGAGCATCTGAGCAAAACTGTTTACAATGTTTGCTTAGTTCTGCCTCCTTATTGGAGGTTGGGACTTTATTTTCCATTTTATCTGGCATGATTGGTCACAGAACAAACCTAAGAAAATGCATCACAATGTTGGTAAGGTTGTCACACAAAGATCATGAGAACAGATATTAAGAGCACAACTTCAGCAAATTGAAAAAACAGAGAACATGAAACGATCCAAATTATTCTTAATGTTCTTTCCTTTAATTTTTGTTTCAAAGGCATCTTTTCAGTATACACATGATCAACCAATGCCTACACTGTTATATAAAACAAAACAAAAAAATAAAAGAAAAAATATCTAATCTTAACTAAAACAATATGCTATCTATCTATTTTTTTTTTTTTCTTTTCTAAATTCGGGGTGCCCCTGTCTGAGTGGAGACATCAAGAGAGATGAGTTCTCCCATTCAAAGTCTGCAGACACCATCCTTAGAGAGTAAGGGGTATAACCCCTCCCGCTCATTCTCCTTACAGAGCATAGGGTCATAGGTCCCTGTTTATTCAGGGCTCTAACAGGTCTCACTCAATCTCTCCACCAGACAGTCCCTAACAAAAATAATAAACTCTACCTATCTTAGTTTTGTTGGTTGATCAAGTTTACACCGATAAAGTTGCAACTCACATGTAAATTAGTTCTCCAGACATATTTAAACACATAGGAAATCAAAAACAAAACAAATAAACATGGGTTCTTACATTTAGATATCAAGACTTTATAGTGTTTAATTTAATATTGTTAAATATTGTATTCTCTCATAAACTGGACCAGACAGAACATAAAACAGACACATGAATGTGAAGTTTTCACATTTATGGTTTACTTTTCATACTCAAGTTACAAAATACAATTTTCTTATTAGTCATTTTCACCCTTTTTAATTTCTCTTCCTCATTTTCTTGACATCTTACATTTCCATTTGCTTAACCATGGCTTTGATAACTAGTGACCTCAATAAAGGAAGTACACAACAAAACAATAGCCCTCCTATCATTATTGCAATTCCAAAAAACATTCCCAATTTACATAATGCATCTCTCCCTAACACATTAACAGGAGTCTGATTTGTAGCCTTTTTCTCTTCCCTGTGCTTACCTTCCTCCATCAAATGATGAATACTTTTCACTTTTTCTCTCCCTACTGTCTAATAGTCTACTTTTATTTCTCACCAATTTGTCTGTGTCTCGTATACATTTTTCTGTTTCTAGAAATTTTTTCTATCCTTTCCCTTCTTTGGTCCCAGCCTTGTTTTTCTTTATTTTCTAACTCCACACGACCCTCCATCTGCATTTCTCCTAAAACTTCTACAGTTCCCTTGAGTATTGGGAACTGACCTTCTGAGGGCACATATGGAGGTGATTTGACAAGGGCTTCTCCTTTTTTACTTATCTCTTTTTCTGCATCCTTCAGTATTTTTCTTGCCTGTCTTATATCTTTTCTTAGAATTTTCTCCTTTCAGTGCTAGCACATTTCTATTTTTACTTTTTTACTCTTATCTTTAGTTTTATAATTGTTTATCAAAGTTTCCATTTTCTCACACAATGCTACATCAGATGTCCCTTCCTTTGGCCATTCTGTCATCATATCTTTGTTCTCTTTTGCCATTTGCTTGAGAGCTTATTTATGAGTTCTCTACACAATGGATATTTTAATCTTTAATTTGTCCACAGGAGTGGCTGCCATGATTTTTCCTATAATACAACAAACCCTTACAAATTTACCAATGTATCAGTTTTTGTAACAATTTTTTATTTGTTCGAATAACATCATCTTCCCAAAGAAATTCAATTTTTTTTTTCATTTATTTATCAACCAATTTCCCTTTTCTTCTTCTATAACATGCACTTTAATAATTATTATGCCACATACATGTCCAAATATTCTACATGTTATCAATTTACTTTTAGGATCACTCTGTATCCAAATAGTGCCAAATCACAATAACAGCTGTTTTATCTTAGATTAGCTGAGTCTTTATTTCTTTCACTGTTATTTTTACTTGGCATATAAAGAATGGAAAATTATTTTATCACCATTCATTTAGATAAATCATTAAATTTAGAGGATAAACTTATATCGTACTACTTTATTTGCTTCTAGAATAATCTACAATGCCAATATCTTGAAACATTTTAGTTTTCTCTGTGTTAACAAAGGAAATTCCTTTCCAAATTTTCACAATTCCCAACATTCATTCAACATATAAAAGACAATCCTTCTTTATTAGACAAAATTTACTCCATTCATCATGTCCCTTTAAAAAATATTTTATTTTATTTTTAGGGCTCATATTTCATTCAAATTCACACTTGTCTTCTTATTTATAGGACTCCTATAACATACACTTTGTGTTCCTTTTATTTTAAGGACACATCATACATTCCAGTCCCTCTACTGGGCTCATATTTGTACTCAATCATACACTTCCATACGCAATTGCACTTCAGTCACACTTCACACACTTTCAAACACAGACACAAACACTCTCACAGACACAGAAACTTTCACACTTTTTACAAACACAAGGTCTTTATAAACACAGAGCTCTCAAAAAACAAAAAATACTATAAAATTCTTAAACGCAACTATCCAAACACCCCTCTTTGGTGTCCTGCAGGATTTGCCTCTCTTGCCTTCCTGGCTTTTTTATTTTAAAGTTTTAAAATTTTATCTGCTCTTCATTTACTGTTATTCATCCTTAACAGTAAAAACAGATCATTGCAGGATTTGCCTACCTAGGTTTTTTATCTGCTCTTCATTTACTGTTATCCGTCAAGGCCCCCTTAACAGTAAAAACAGATCGTTGCATGCAATTTTTATCTGCTCTTCATTTGCTGTTATCCGTCAAGGCCCCCTTAACAGTAAAAACAGATCATTGCATGCAATTATATCTGCTCTTCATTTACTGTTATCCGTCAAGGCCCTCTTAACAGTAAAAACAGATCATTGCATGCAATTATATCTGCTCTTCATTTACTGTTATCCGTCAAGGCCCTCTTAACAGTAAAAACAGATCATTGCATGCAATTATTTCTTCTGGAATCAGAACCCTTTGTTCTTTGAATTTGGAGGAGCTTTTTGAATGTCCTTACCACCACGGGCAGATTCTGGCAAGCAACACAAACTAATTATATAAGCAAAAAATGCTTACCTTTTTAAGTGGCCACTGTTTGAGTTTCTTGTCTAGATAGCCCATTGTGGCTTCAACTCTGCTCCTTTCCAGTGTCCCATCTGGGGCGCCAATTTGTTGTGGCTTCTGCCACCTCTGTGAAACATCACTCTTGAAGTCTTAGGGTTTTGATGCCAGAAGATAGACTTTATTATCAGAGATAGCAAAGCCGAGTTGCTCCCAGCACAACTGACTTTCTGTATTCAAACAGGCCTATATACACACATTCACCTAGGGCGTGACCAATACACCCCATACATTTTGTTCTGTGTCTTTAGTCTGCTTAGAAAACATTAAACTATGAGAGAGAACCCTCCCCATCGGGAACCTCTTTACAGGGCCTTATCCTATATTTTCTCTAGTGTCAAAACATGAGACTCAAGTTTACCATATATGAGTACCATATGTGATTACACATTCCATTTTCAGGGGCCTCACTCCCACAGGCCACTAAACACACCCAAACACACAGTAAAGTCCATGCTTGACCTTTAGAAATAATTGTAGACAAAAATGGCTATATTTACATTGATTATACTTGATTAATTTATATTTAACTTGATAAAAATATTCCACACGATCTACTCATCTTGTAAATATTGTACATTGGGACTTTAGAAGACTTTATACACACTCACACTTTATGTATGGTACTGGTAAATGTTGTGATCACTGTTTGTTTTATTTTATTTAAATGTTTAATACAACTTGGGTTTTTTGTACAGCTTGTGCCTGGTTATATTATTTCTCCATTTTAACAATCATTCATGGTAGGAAGGACAAGTCCCTTTTTTCTTGTGTAGCTACACTCGTTAAGCGGATCGTTACAACGTGTGCACAGGGAATTTCTCCGAAATTGTGGTCTCCTCCATCTCAAATCTGCTACTTCTGTCTTGACATAACTTTCTTGATCCAATGGTGCATGTTATTGTTTTTCCACTGGGAAGCAGTGTCATGTTTACAAGTTTGCGGTCCGAAATGATGCACAGTTCCGAGGAAGATTTGCAATTGTTGGTGAAGGAAAAATATATGAGTTATCTGAAGTAATTGAAAGTCTGTGTCCCCGCAGGAGCACTTATGCATATGTAAAAACAAGCTTGTGTGCTACCACTAGGCTACTGACAAAAGCTGTTGAGTGAGCCGGTCCATCGATATGCTCATGTGATGTCACAATACTAACTGTTGTGGGTCATTTTACCTGTCTGTCAGACAGCTCCTTCATATCTGAGTGGGTGGTTCTTGGCCAGAGTAAGGAAGTGCAAGCAGCAGTCTTCACACCAGCAACAATATGGCTCGTGAAATAATCGGCCTTACGAGAGAATTTATCGGCCGCCCGGCTGTGGCGATATATTGGTCGACCACTACTAAAATGCTTTTAAATTATTTCTTTTTTTCCATATCATTCTACACTTCATACCCCATCATGACAAAGCAAAAAACAGATTTTTGATAACTTTGCAAACTTATTAAAAAGAAAAAACTGAAATATCACAATGACATAAGTATTCAGACCCTTAACTCACTACTTGGTTGAAGCACCTTTGGTGGCGATTACTGCCTCAAGTCTTTTTGAGTATGATGCGACCAAGCTTTGGATTTGGGGATATCTTCTCTGCAGATCCTCTCAAGCTCTGTCAGGCTGGATGGGGACTGTTGGTGGACAGCCATTTTCATGTCTCTCCAGAGATGTTCGATTGGGGTCATGTCCGGGCTCTGGCTGGGCCACTCAAGGACATTCACAGAGTTGTTCCTAAGCCACTCTTGTGTTGTCTTGGATGTGTGCTTAGGGTCATTGTCCTGTTGGAAGGTGAACCTTCTGCCCAGTTTGAGGTCCTGAGAGCTCTGGACCATGTTTTCATTAAGGATACATCTGTATTTTGCTGCGTACAGCTTTCCTTCAACCCTGACTAGTCCCCCAGTCCCTGCCACTGAAAAATACCCCCACAGCATGTTGCTACCACCACCATGCTTCACCGCTGGGATGGTATTGCGCAGGTGATGAGCTGTGACTGGTTTCCTCCAGACATGACACTTGGAATTGAGGCCAAACAGTTCAATCTTCGCTTCATTAGATCAGAGAATCTTGTTTCTCACAGTCTTGAGAGTCCTTTAGATGCTTTATGTGTCTTGCACTGAGGAGAGGCTTCCGTCTGGCCACTCTGCCATAAAGCCCAGATCGGTGGAGTGTTGCAATGATGTTTGTCCTTCTGCAAGTTTTCTCTCATCTCCACACATGATCTCTGGAGCTCAACCAGAGAGACCATCGGGTTCTTGGTCACCTCTCATACCAAGACCCTTCTCCCCCGATTGCTCAGTTTGGCTGGGCGGCCGGCTCTAGGAAGAGTCCTGGTTGTTCCAAACTTCCATTTAAGAATTATGGAGGCCTCTGTGATCTTGGGAACCTTCAATGCAGCCGTTTGTTTTGTTTTTTTTTGTAGCCTTCCCCAGATCTGTGCCTCGACGCAATCCTGTCTCTGAGCTCTGCAGGCAGTCCCTTTGACCTCATGGATTGGTTTTTGCTCTGATATGCATTTTCAGCTGTGAGACCTTATATAGACAGGTGTGTGCCTTCCCAAATCATGTCCAATCAATGGAATTTGCCACAGGTGGACTCCAATCGAAGTGTAGAACATCTCAAAGATGATCCAGAGAAATGGGATGCACCTGAGCTAATTTTCAAGTGTTATAGTAAAGGGTCTGAATACTTATGTGATATTTCAGTTTTTTCTTTTTAACAAATTATCAAAAATCTGTTTTTTGCTTTGTCATTATAGGGTATGGAGTGTAGATTGATGTGGGAAAAAATATTATTTAAAGCATTTTAGCATAAGACTGCAAAATACAGTAACAAAATGTAAAAAAAAATGAAAGGGTCTGAATACTTTCTGAATGCACTGTATATTCACACATGTGTGTGTGTATGTGTGTGTATGTGTGTGTATGTGTGTGTGTGTGTGTGTGTGTGTGTGTGTGTGTGTGTATATATATATATATATATATATATATATATATATATATATATATATATATATATATATATATATATTATACACACACATAGGGTTGGGGAGTAACAATTTAAATCATTGGTATTTAGATTTGGTATTTAGAATCAAAAAGTATTGTGATTACTGAAGAGATTACTTTGCATTTTATTGTCATTTGTTTCATTTAATATTTAGTCCTTTCAGATGGAAAACATTTATACATATAAATGATGCGATCCAAAGTGCATTTGAACAGCGGTGAAACACTTTCTTATGATGTGTTACATTCATATGAGCAGAAAGAGAAGTAAGTCTGAAGTAAGTTTGGAGCAGAAGAAATAGAAATAAACCTTGTGTAAATTGTCAGCTTTACACTAAGTTAAAATGCTATTTCTAGCCATTTTACATGCACATGATACCAGACATGATCATATTTTTTTATGAAGAAAATTCACTTTGGATCATAATTTCTTTTTTCTAGTAAGACCTTTGATATTAGGGCAAAAATCATATTCTTGATAATAACTTTTGTATTGTTTTCCTATAAAAATATCTAAAAATCCTTAAAACAAGATCAATTTTGATTTATCTTGTTTTAGAAACAACACTGCATGAGATATTTCGGTTTTTCAGAGAATGTATTTTGAACATGTGTATTTTGTCTTACTGTACTGGCAGAGTTTTTATAGTCAAAACAAGTGAAAAAATTTACCAGTGCTGAAGAAGTAATCCAAAGTATTTAGAATACGTTACTGACCTTGAGTAATCTAACGGAATATGTTACAAATTATATTTTACAGCATGTATTCTGTAATCTGTAGTGGAATACCCTCCCAAACCTGTGTGTGTATGCATGTATGTATGCATGCATGTATGCATGTATGCATGTATGTATGCATGTATGTATGTATGTATGTATGTATGTGTGTGTGTATATATATATATATATAAGATACAGTTGAAGTCAGAAGTTTACATACACTTTAGCCAAATACTTTTAAACTCAGTTTTTCACAATTATTGACATTTAATCGTAGAAAACATTCCCTGTCTTAGGTCAGTTAGGATCACTACTTTATTTTAAGAATGTGAAATGTCAGAATAATAGTAGAGAGAATGATTTATTTCAGCTTTTATTTCTTTCATCACATTCCCAGTGGGTCAGAAGTTTACATACACTTTGTTAGTATTTGGTAGCATTGCCTTTAAATTGTTTAACTTGGGTCAAATGTTTTGGGTATCCTTCCACAAGCTTCTCACAATAAGTTGCTGGAATTTTGGCCCATTCCTCCAGACAGAACTGGTGTAACTGAGTCAGGTTTGTAGACCTCCTTGCTCACACACGCTTTTTCAGTTCTGCCCACAAATTTTCTATCGGATTGAGGTCAGAGCTTTGTGATGGCCACTCCAATACCTTGACTTTGCTGTCCTTTTCCACAACTTTGGAGGTATGCTTGTGGTCATTGTCCATTTGGAAGACCCATTTGTGACCGAACTTTAACTTCCTGGCTGATGTCTTGATGTTGCTTCAATATATCCACATAATTTTCCTTCCTCATGATGCCATCTATTTTGTTTAGTGCACCAGTCCCTCCTGCAGCAAAGCACCCCCACAACATGATGCTGCCACCCCCATGCTTCATGGTTGGGATGGTGTTCTTCACCCTTTTTCCTCCAAACATAACGATGATCATTATGGCCAAACTGTTCAATTTTTGTTTAATCAGACCAGAGGACATTTCTCCAAAAGTAAGATCTTTGTCCCCATGTGCACTTGCAAACTGTAGTCTGGTTTTTTTATGGTGGTTCTGGAGCAGTGGCTTCTTCCTTGCTGAGCAGCCTTTCAGGTTATGTCGATATATGACTTGTTTTACTGTGGATATAGATACTTGTCTCCCTGTTTCCTCCAGCATCTTCACAAGGTCCTTTGCTGTTGTTCTGGGATTGATTTGCACTTTTCGCACCAAACTATGTTCATCTCTGAGACAAAATGTGTCTCCTACCTGAGCGGTATGATGGCTGCATGGTCCCATGGTGTTTATACTTGTGTACTATTGTTTGTACAGATGAACGTGGTACCTTCAGGCGTTTGGAAATTGCTCCCAAGGATGAACCAGACTTGTGGAGGTCCACAATTTTTTTTTGGCTGATTTATTTAGATTTTCCCATGATGTCAAGCAAAGAGGCACTGAGTTTGAAGTTAGGCCTTAAAATACATCCACAGGTACACCTCCAGTTCAGTACACCTCCTATCAGAAGCTAATTGTCTAAAGGCTTGATATCATTTTCTGGAATTGTCCAAGCTGCTTAAAGGCACAGTTAACTTAGTGTATGTAAATTTCTGACCTACTGGAATTGTGTCAACATATTTTCATATTTATATTCCGGGTTCATTACAAGTTAAGCTCAATCAACCGCATTTGTGGCAATCCCTTAAAAAAATTGAGAGTTCACTGCAAATTGTCCATTGTTGCCAAAGGTTTGCCGGAGGTTCACCACTACTGGGAAACAGCTGCAAACTTCTGGAAAACATTTGTGGTGAATCACAAGCTCATTTGCATGTGAAAATAACGAGCAGCAAATTTGTGGCTAGTTTAGATTGATTACCACAAAAATGTATTTAGACTCGTCCCTTTAATGTGATTGAATCTCTTACTAATATCATCTGTGTAAAGTTATAGCCAATTTTACAACTTCGTTACCATGACGATGTAATGTCAACAAACCCTAAAACGACTGTACAAACTACAATTTAAACAACTTTACAGCTCAAATAATACACGTTTTAACTGAAGAATTAATGCAAGTGCTTTTATAAAATTATACCCTTACAAAAAAATCTAAACTAGCCGCAAATTTGCAGCTCGTTATTTTCACATGCAAATGAGCTTGTGATTCGCCGCAAATGTTTGCCAGAAGTTTGCAGCTCATCACCGGTAGTGGAGAACCTCCGTTAAACCTTTGACAACAATGGACAATTTGCCGCAGATTTGCTGCAAAGCTCATTTGCATGTGAATATTATCTGTGGCAAATTTGCAGTGAACTCTCAATTGTTGTAAGGTTAAGCTTCACATTTCTGTTTAAAACCTCCAAAAATTGGCCCCATTGACTTCCATTGTAAGTGTCTCACTGGAACAAAGATTTGTGCTTTTTTTTTTTTTTTTTTTTTTAAAAGGAGGGATGAGTCAAAATAAATTTGTGGTAATCAGCATTATGCCACAAATGCTGTCAATTGAGCTTAACTTGTATTGAACCCGGAATATTCCTTTTAAGATGGTGGTTCTCATCTGTTCTGTCACAGAGTCACAGACAGCAGGATAAAAATAAACAAGGAAAAATCCAATAACAAAATGTAGTTAACCATTTAATCATGTATACTGTTGTTAAAATTTAGTTGTTGATAACAAATGCCATGTGTACATGTGTACACTTGGTTGAAGCTCATCGAATTAGACAGATGTTAACATGGACAGGTTGTGTGACATGAACTCATCCTCAAAAAACATCAACACAAGGTTAAAGAAAATACCACCCAGATTACATTAAATATGGGTTCACTTAAAAAAAAAAAAAAAAAAACATGGATCAACATGGTTTGTGTCGACCACAATGTGCAGTGAATTATTAGCTGAAACCATTCAAATTCAATTGTAGTACTATGTTAAGTCACTACTTGATGTAAAATGTAAAATCTGGTTCCTGAAGCAAAACCAGTTGAGAAGCACTGAACTAAGAGACTAATTATTGAGAGAAATAGAGAATAATTTATGTTAGCTAGTTGATATAAAACAGTCCTGTAAGTTGTATAAATTTGTGGTTTTGTGTATTGCAGGTAGAAAATGGTGCTGAATACATCTTGGAGACCATTGACTCACTGCAGAAGAACTCGTGGGTAGCTGATATCCAGGACTGTATAGACCCGGGGTAAACTGAGCCATCAACATCTGCCCTGCACTGAAACGGGCTTTGTTAGGAGTTGTTTAGGGTCAAATGTACAGTACTGTGCAAAGGTCTTAGGCACATAAGATGTTTCACAAAAGCATTTGTCTTAAGATGGTTATTTATATTTTCAGCTTTAGTGTGTCAATAGGAAAAATACATTTTAGACTCCCAAACATTACTTTTGCAAATAGAAAAGATTACAATAGAAGAACAGGGAGCCCTGCAGCAGATGTCATGGCCCACACAGAGCCCCCCACTGAAAATCGTGTCAGTCTGAGATTACATAAAGAGACAGAAGTAATTGAGACAGCCTAAATAGATAGAAAAACTGTGGTGAATTCTCCAAGAAGTTTGGAACATCCTATCTGCCAACAACCAAGAAAAACTGTGTCCAGGTGTACCTAGGAGAATCGGGGCTGTTTTAAAGGCAAAGATGGTCACACCAAATATTGATTTAGCTTTTTTTTAATGTTTACTGGACTTTGTATGACGTTAATTGATTAATGAAAACTATTTATGTCATTATTTTTTTAAGAAATCCTCACTTTGAAAGTTTTTCACAAGTGCCTAAAACTTTTGCACAGTACTGTATTTTGGTCGATTTACTGCTGTTATTGCATTTATTCAATCTGACATTATTTTGTTTTCGACCTTAACATCGACAAAACCCTCATGACATGTTGTCCAATTCAATGTCAGCAAATCCATCTTTCTGTTTGAATAATGAAGCTTGGGCTGCTCCCCTGACTCTCTTCCTGTGTGTTTTGGGAAATATAGAATCTGCATTTTACATCAGTTGTGGTTAAATATTGTTATTGATTGGCAGCCCTTGTTTGTCATTATTTGAGCTCTGAGGTGTGAATTAGAGTTATTATGTGTCCTGAGATGTTTTGACAAATGTTCAACGTTTGCTCCACAATGTTTAAATATTTGTGTTTTTTAAATGTGCACAGGGACAGTGGAGACGATATTGAGCTCTCGTCTTGTGTTCACAGTCAAGCGCTCAGAGATTTCTCACTGGTGTCATCATGCAGCTGTGAGCAGCTCTGTGATGGTACGTCATGAACGATAGACAACATACAAGTCATATTCTGTTTACAGATGCTTAGATTAAATAGATGATATCTATATGGTCTATTAATACTTTGTTTTGAGGCATAATTTAATTTTATTGGACTTTTTACACTGACAGCTCGTCAGACACTAAGTTACTAAATATTGACATTAATGTGGCCAAATTTAAAAAGTCAAACACCAAAAGTGTTAAACTGTTTCCATCCATGTTTCCCGTTTACCGGCAGGAGAGGCCAAACCGTTGCTATGGTCATCACTATGAACCGTCATTAGTTCAGCAGTGACTCTGTATCCTGAACACACACATTCACTCCTGTATTTAAATGCAGTTGTCTTTGTAGTGTGCACGTGGACTGAATGTGTTAGTGTACTGTGATGTTAGTTATTTATTTTGTGTTTTTTGTTCAGAGACACAGCGGCCGTCGGAGCGCTTGCAGTGCAGTAATGCAGCTGATCACACTGCAGCTTACTGTCAAGAGACACCAGTTACACAAAACCCTTCACACGTGCCCTTAGAGCGATTCCTGCAGTCGCCCAATGCCCACAACACTAACACAACTGCAGGTACACACACATACACACACTGAGCGTTGTGTCACACACACATTATCTGTCTGTTAGTTTACTCTGTTCTCATTGCTCGTGTCATTCAGGAAGTCCAGCTGAAGCTCAGAGAGAAGCAGAAGCTGATGTCAGTTTGGCAGGTTACCCGTGGTTTCACGGGACACTGACACGTGTTCGTGCGGCACAACTCGTTCTAGCCGGTGGCGCTCGCAGTCACGGCCTGTTTGTGATCCGTCAGAGTGAGACACGACCTGGAGAATATGTGCTCACATTTAACTTCCAGGGCAAAGCAAAGGTGACACACTTTAATCTGTCTGTATTTGATTTTGTTGTTTATTTAACTTTTTATTTTGCCTACAACAAAACAAACAGAACAATGGACATTGAAAGTGTTTGTATAAATTAATTGACACTCAGAGGGGTGGTAAAAGAGTTACAGTACATATCAGAATACATGAAAACATGCTCAAAACAGCAGATTAACAGGAGACACATTGAATGTATTCATGTTTTACATCCCCTCAACTTATCCCATACCTACAACTTGAGCCCCGTTCACACATGCAGCGACTATCACTTTATGTCACTCGTCCCTGTACTGTGAAGTCGCTAGTGGGCGTTCCTACTACTGTCGCACTAGCATTATTGGTGGACTGTATGTCTGGACATGTCTCTTGAAAATTCTCGCTCAAAGAAACTTTAACTTTTATTCCTCTCCTGCACTTGACTCCATTATATCAGGAGACAGGTGACATGAGCTCCAGTGAACACAGTCTTCACTCCTATTGGTTGTTGCTGTCAAACATCGCACCTCATTTGCATAAAGTTAAACTTTTCATAACTTTCTCAAGTTGATGGACACGCCTACATCTAGTCACTAGAGGACGCTCGTGTCGCTGGAAGTCACCAGCTCTCATTGAAAACGATTGAGATGAGGTCACTTTGTCGCTGGAAATCGTGTAGTGTGTATGTGGCTTAAGTCAAGTCAAGTCAAAATTTATTTCTATAGAACATTTAAAAGCAACAGAGTTGTGCCAAAGTGCTGTACAATAAAACGTTGAGCATATAAAAAGAAAGCATTAAAGGAAGACATGCAGCGTACAAAATATAAACACATTAAATAAAATACAAACAGAAAACTTCAACATAAAACCCTTAAACTAATCTTAATCAAAAGCCAGAGAGAACAAATAAGATTTAAGAGCCGATTTAAAACTGGCTAGTGAAGGAGCAAACCTCACATTTACGGACAACGTGGGATGGTTAAGAGAAGCTGATTACTAGACCTAAGTGCTCACTGGGGAGAGTAAGGAATCAGAAGTTTACTAATGTATTTTGGTGTGACACCAGATAAAGCCTTGTACACAAAAACAGCAATTTTAAAATCAATTCTAAACTTTAAAGGAAGCCAATGTAAAGTCGCTAAAATGGGAGAAATGTGATTCCTCTCTTTTTTTGTTCCGGTAAGAAATCTCGCTGCAGCATTTTGGACAATTTGCAGGCAAGAGATCGCAATTTGAGGCAGGCCACAGTATAGGGAATTACAATAGTCCAGGCATGATGTTATGAGAGCGTGGATTACAGTCTCCAAATCTTTCAGGGGTAGAAACTGTTTTAATTTCGCAACCGATCTCAGATGAAAGAAACTGCCCTTTACCACTGTACTGATTAATAGATGATTATTTCCTTGCAGGCACATTAAACACCATGTATTACATTGCAACATAACAATAAAGCTTAAATATAAGGTTAATAAAATAAGGTGATGATGAGTTATCATAATTTCGATGAGTTATTAGGTCAATGGTTGTCAATGAAGTCTGTTCATACCGCCGTTTCCGCTCGACTTTGTTGGTCCTTGCTGTTTTGATGAGCAGGAGCGACATCTCACTAACACAATTATAGAAACACACAGTTTTTAAATAGTTTTTTATTGCAATCAGAGGTAGGGGATCTTGGTGCTGCAGAGGTCCCCAGAGGTGTTTCACCAACCCCTGTCCCGCTGTCATGTGGGTGAACCAGGAATGGTACGATGGGTAGGGGAGTGAATCCAGACCACAAATCTGGAGTTAGGGACAGGCAGGATTCAGCAGACCAGACCTCCGGCAGTCCCCTGCAGCTCTCGCCTTAATTTCCTCTCTTGCGTGAGCTCAAAACACCACCAAAACTCTCTTCCAGATGAAGAACAAATTCAAGACCACCTGGCTGCCCCTCCACTCAGAGCACTGGCATCTCCTGGACCACATCATTGTTCAACTGAAGAATTGAAAGGATATTCTTTCTACTCGTGTTATGTGACGGGCCAAGTTTTGGACTGACCATCATATGGTCAAATCCAAGCTCTTCATGGAACTTTAACCTCGTTCCCCAAAGAAATCTCCCAGTAGAACACTGAACTGCACTTGACAATACCATCACTAGAGATTAGCTCTGGCAGACAGGTTAGGCTAGATTTGATTTCCCAGATTCCTGAGAAATCCATGGACAGGTCATACCTGAGCTCAGAAGTTCATAGTGCAGTCTCAGATGCGCTTAGATTTTTAAAGGGGTCATGACATGAGGAATGAAATTTTCCTTGATCTTTTGACATATAAGAGGTCGTATTATAAAAAAACATACTGTAAGTTTCAGAACTGAAAACTTCTGACTTGTAGAAAAAGAGCATTTATTTAAACCAAGCTGCAAGAATGGCTCGTTTGGAATTTGTGGAACTTTTGATGACACAAGGACCAAATACATCTGCATATGACTGCCTCTTCAGCAAGACATCAACACCTATTTTCCGTCATTGCACCCTTGGCCCCGACCTCAGGTGTTCACAGTCAGTCACACAGGTGAAGAGGAGAGAGAGATTCATGGGAGATTCATCCAAAGGACACATTCATGTGCCTATCTGGATTTAAATGTTTTTCTACATCATCATGCACAAGACGAAGAGCTTTGACCGTTATCATGCATCTTGTGCCACTTTTAAAAGACACAATGAAACCCTCATTCTGCGTCTTGTTGTTTTGAATAAAACGCGTCCTGGACCTTTTTTGCACCCATCTGGGCTATTTTTTTTTACTGATTAAAAAAAATACAACAACAGAGAAAAACACATACACACCGAATCAACATTTAACCCCCATCCTAACCCCGAACGAACACCCCTGTGGTCACATAAAATAATACGAAAAATGTATTATTATTATTTTTAAACATACATAATTAAACTAGACATCTCTCTCCCCATCCCTTCCCTGAGAGTCCCCCAAAACAGTTAAATAATTACACCATTTTCTGACAAACAAGTCCCCAAACCCCAGCCTTCTACTTGCCACCTCCTCGAAAGCTGCCACCCTCCCCATCGCCGCACACTACTCCGGGAATGATGCCGCTCCGTTCGACTTCCAACCCCTTAAAATAATTTGTCTACCAGTCATAATACTGGTCAGAACCCAATTTTTTATATGGTTGTCCCCCACATTTATGACCGCCTCATTGCCCAAAATACAAAGTCTGGGGCAAAGTAAAATTTGAGTGCCCAAAATGTCACACAAACAACTCTGAATCTTCAACCAAAAATCTTGGATCTTAACACACCCCCAAAAGACATGGGTTGTCTGATTGGCATCACCAGCAGGTGGGTGTGACTTTAAGACCAAGCCTATACAATCAAGAGGGGGCCCAATAGAATCTATGTAAAATCTTGAATTGGATAAGGCGAACCCTTCATCTCTAAATGCAGACTTGACGTTTTTTAGAATCCTAGCCCACACTCCCTCCTCACACCAAATTTAAATCTTTTTCCCATAATCTCTTGAGAGAAGTTGAAGCTCCGTCCCCCAGACTCTGAATTAGCAGGGAGTAATACACTGATGCCTTGTGACCTTTTCCAAAAGCAGTAATCACTTCTCTCCTAGTATCTGCCGCTTTGGGGAGGGGGGTCTGCTACTTCCAAAAACAATACAGAGCAAGTGGCGCAGCTGTAAATACCTATAAAACTGAGAGCTGGGAATCCCAAAATGTTGAACCAAATTCTCAAAAGATCTCAACACTCCACTCTCATATAGGTCACCGAGTGTAGTAACCCCCCTTACAATCCACTCTGACCAGCAGAAAGGGGACTTATTAATACATAATTTAGGGTTCAGCCATATGCTTGAGGCAACATTTAAATAAATGTATGAATTAAACACTCTGGACACTTTTGTCCATACCGAGTGCAAATGCGAGATAATGGGGTGTAATTTAACTTCTCAGATTAGTTTGATAGGCTTTGCAATGGCACAATAGGGGCAATAACTTTCTGTTCAATACAAAACCAGTGAGGGGCTCTCTCAGGTGGAAGCAACCAATGAGCCAAATGTCTGAGACTGAACGCATAATAATAAAACAAAATCTTGGGTAGGCCTAGCCCATCTTTGTCAATCGGCCTAAGTAACATATTTAAATGTAATCTGGGATGCTTTCCATTCCAAATGAAGGACTTTGCTATGCTATCAAATTGCTTGAAATAAGAGAGGGGGACATCTACAGGGAGAGACTGTAGCAGGTAGTTGAATTTTGGAATACAATTCATTTTAATAACATTAACCTTCCCAATCATAGATAAATGTAATGAAGCCCACCTGCCCACATCGCTCAAACCTTTTTATTTTGGGGTCAAAATTAACTCTTAACTAAATCACACAAATTTGCTGGGAATAAAATGCCCAAATACTTAATGCCCTGTTTGGGCCACTGGAAGGCGCCCGACTGGAAAGCCATTAATGGGCAGTACGCTGTCAGAGCCAAAGCTTCGGATTCAGACCAATTGACTCTGTATCCCGAGAACTTAGAAAAGGAATGAATAATTCTATGGAGGCAAGGCATAGATCTAATGGGGTCAGAGACGAATAATAAAATATCATCCGCGTAAACAAAAGCTTATACGCCATACCTCCCGCCACCACCCCTGGAAAATCATTTTCCCTTCTTATCGTGGCTACTAATGGTTCCAGGGCAAGACAGAACAATAATGGGGAAAGAGGGCAACCCTGCCCCTATCCAGAGTCAAATAATCTGAAATTAATCCATTTCTTTGTACCGCCGCTACCGGGTGTCTATAAAGTAACTTAATCCATCCAATAAAAGTATTCCCGAACCTGTATATTTCCAAAATCTTAAAAAGATAATCCCATTCTACCATATCAAACGCCTTTTCAGCATCAAGTGAGATGGCCGTGACTGGAGTCTGATCATTCGCCACTGACCAAATAATATTGATGAAATGCCTAATGTTATCAGTTGAGCTGCGGCCCCGAATAAACCACACCTGATCTATATGTATAAGGGATGTCATAACTTAATCGGTTAGCCAGAATTTTTGACAATATTTTTACGTCTAGCTGGATCAGGGAAATTGGACGGTAACTCTTACACTCGCTTGGATCTTTGTCCTTTTTAAGGATCAGACTTATCTGGGCCTGTGTCATGGTTGGCGGAAGCTTTCTATTCTTTAATGATGCTGTATAAACTTCTAACAAAAGTGGAGCCAGTTTTGTAGCATAAGATCTAAAAAATTAAGCTGCAAAACTATCTGGCCCCGGAGCCTTGCCTGTAGGCAAGGCCTTAATTACCTTGCCAAGCTCCTCCAAGTTTATCTCAAAATCAAGAGAATTTTTTTGCTCAGTCGTCAGTTTAGGGAGTTCTAAAGGTTCCACGAAGTTCCTAATATCTTCACCAGAAGACGAAGATGTGGAACTATAAATATCAAGATAAAATTCTTTAAAAGCATTATTAATATCAATGGCTGAGGTAAATATTTCCCCACCAGCAGATTTCACTGAGGTAATGGTAGAAAAAGACTCCTCTCTGCTTTATATATCTAGCTTAAAATAAAAGCTTCCCTGCTTTGTCCCCCAACTCAAAGTATGACTGTCTTGCCCTGAATAGCCAAAACTTCACCTGATTGAAAAACACATGATTAATTTTTTTCCGTATGTGGCAACACCTCTAAACTCACCAGGGTGTCTAAGATGTTTCCAATTGAGCAATCAACAACTGATGAAATGAGGGACTTATATACATATATATTCTAGAATAAATCTTATGGACTGAGGGAAAAAAATGTATAGTCCCTACCAGATGGGTTCAACAGTCTCCAAATATCTGTAAGACCAAGATTTTTACAAATCCTGAGAAACTTCAATGTTGCTCTAGGGGGCTTGCACACTTTTGCTTCACTATGATCAAGGACTGAATCCATCAAAAGATTAAAGTCTCCTCCCAATATTATATCATGAGGGGTGCCAGCAGCATGCAACATCCCTTCAAGATCCATAAAAAGCCCTGGTCATCAGTGTTAGGTGTGTAGATTTTAGTCAAAATCAACCTTTGCCCCTGAATTTCTGCTAAAACAATAATTACTCTTCCTAATTTATCTTTAATCTGTTTGAGACATTTGAATTGTAGATGTTTACAGTGTAATGACTCCCCTGCTCTTACTTGAGCCAGCACTAAAGAAACATGTCCACCCCATATCTTCCCAAATTTTCCAGCATCCTGCGAGGAAAGATGTGTTTCTTGAAGAAACACTATATCATATTTCTTACGTTTAAGAAATAACTTTTATTATGGGGTGCCCCAACCCATTCACATTCCACGTGGAGAGAGACAATCCACTCATATTTACATTTGACATTGACATATTAGAAAAAATAGATTGTGTGTCAAAAATAAAATTATAAAGACCACATTCCAACATTAGTATAACAATCAAACCCCAAACTTCCCCCCAAACCAAACAAACAGAAAAAAGAAAAACGTGCGCATTAACCCCACGCACGACAGCTCCAACCGACGTCCATCCCTCTAAACTCAAACAGTCCATGTACGCCTACAAGAGACCCCGCGACAACTTTGCCATCGGATTGCTCAAGTCCGATGTTCTATACAGATTTTGTGAGATAGAAAAAAATTGTCTATAAAACAAACTCTAAGTAAGCGGAATAAACACAAAAAACGTGTAGATTCATCCACATAACTGTCCCGGAGGTGTGTTCCTCCACAGAACAAGCTCCAGCCGCTAGCGGTTTTTAAAAAAAAAAGTTTTGTTGTTCGGGCAGTCAAACGAATGTTCAGTAAGCCAGCCCATTCGACCGATAAATGAGTGCAACAAAAGACCCAATCACTCCAGTGTCCTGCAAGAGAAGTTCCACAAAACAAAGTCCATACCACAGGAGGCATAAGCACCAAAAATGTGCATATCTATTCACAAGCTGTCCCGAAGAAATTATATTACACAAAACAAACTCCAGCCGCTAGGCGGAACCAGCACAAAAAGAAACAAAGAAGGCGCCCAGTTTCCTCGGGCTGTTGATTGTATGTTTAGAAGGCCCACTGAACAGCAACATGAAAAACACCAAATGGCTTACTCACTCCAATGTTTTTATGAAGGACAGTGCTTGCTGTGGGCATGTAAATTCTCTATGGCCATCCTTAGCATCTATTCTTAGTTTGGCCGGAAACATCAGAGCAAACACGATCCTCCATTGATGTAAGAGATTCTTCCATTCCTTGAATCGTTCACATTTCTCTTTTCTCGAATTCACAAAATCTGGGAACAAAAAATGCTGTGGTTCTTCCAAGAAAGCTTGCCTTTACGCCTCGCCTTGCGTAACACGAGATCTTTATCGTATGATATCAGAAATTTGGCCAGAATTGATCAGGGCCTGTCTCCATCAGTGGATCTGTGAGCCGGGACTCTGTGAGCTCGCTTGATTTACATCTTATGGCCTGTTATGTCGAGCAGACACGGGAAGAGCTCATCTAGGAATTTCACCATACCTCTGCCTTCCTCGTGCTCAGGAATTCCAACAATTTGGATGTTGTTTCGTTGATTCTCCAAATCCTCCAGTTTTTCCCAAATGCGTTGCAAGTCTGTCTTGGTCACTAGCGGGTTAGCAGCTAATTCCCCCTCCGATGACTCCAGATAATCGATCCGTTTCTCAACGTCCGACAATCTTGTAACCAACTCTGAGAATTTCGTCTCCATGGAAGTGATCGATTGACGTATTACAGCAAGATCCTCCAAGTCTGCGACGACCTTTGCCAGCATTACAGACATGCTCGTCACCGTCCAAACTGAGTCCCTGGTCTGCGGCCCTGTCTGGGGTATCAGCTTGAGCACGTAAGTGTCTTTTAATATCTCCAGAGCCCGAGGATTTTGAATTTTTTGACATATTGTCTTCATAAAACAGTTAAGAATCAGGGTGTATCGAATCTCACCGGTTTATGACAAAGTATTAAAAACCAGCAAAGTGCGCAGAGCTCGCCGTTCACACGTCCAACCCTCGCATGGCGTTATGCAACTCCCATCTGGGCTATTTTTAATTATTGGTGTATGCAAACATGCACTAGATGGACATCTTTAATCGTTTTGATGGGTTTCCGGCAATATGCATCGAGTTTTAAAAACAGTACAAGCGCAACTTTTAAAAACCCTTCTCATTCTGCTGCTGAAACTGACTGGGAGAAACACATGGCGTTCTGTGTGTAAACAAACACAGAAGATGTGAGATGTGAAAACCAGTGTCTCTGCTTTGGCCTGTTTAAGCTGATTGAAGCACCCAACATCACCATGGATTGAATTACGTTCGCATATTCAGAACATTTCAGCTTGGATTGTATGTGCTTTTGGCTCATATCAGCGTAGATTATTTGTGAACCAGTCATAATACAATTCAAGCTTTGCAAAGGAACTGTTATTGAAGGATGGAGCAGTTAAAAACACTACTGGACCACAAAGTAAACATTTTCATTCACAAATATTTCAAATGTCATGACTGTTAGTTTATGATGCTGCTGTGCTTGAGTGAACAATTTAAAATATTTGGATGCAATGTGTTGGGTGTATGTTATATGTAAACCCTGAAATTTAGTTTTATAATGGTGTGGAGCTTGTTCATTTTCTTCTGAGTTTAAATATGGCTGTATTTGAGGGCCTGCATGATGTTAGCCAGTCAGAACAATGAACAGCTTACACTGAAGGCTTAAAGGGCTAGAGAGCTTAAAACCGAGCATTTCAGACAGAGGGCCAGAAACTGGCAAAAAAAATTACAAATATGACTGTTGCAAAAAGCTTTTCTAACATTATAAGTGGACACCAGGGAAGATAATGCAATAAAAAAATAAAATAAAAAAAAGAGTATGTCATGATCCCTTTAAAGAAAATGCCCCAGGAATGGTTTGACTGTAATTGTCAAAATACTGAAAGTAAAAAAAGTGCCCACAAAGCTTTCTGGTCCAGCCCATGTCATGCTGAAAGGCACCTTTACTGCAGTGAGAGTTTAAACCCAGCATGCTCTCTGGGAGATGCAGAATACCTGGTGGAATGAAAAGTCTAAGGAAATGCAAAAACTGTAACGATACACAGAAACAGGGTTTCTGTGATTCCAAAGCACTGTAAGGCCCCCAAAAGCAGGCAATTATTACAATCAGCCTTCTTAAAGTTCTCCACCAGATCCTGAATCAATAAGCAGAGCATTTCAAGAGCCTTATCAGTCATAAAAACCCAACTGATAGACAAATCCTCAATGAGCTTCATGACAGTGTCGAAACTGCACCACAGTTCTGCAAAGAACTTCATGCAATCAGGTGCTTGAACACAAGAGTACTGTACCTGATGGCATCCCTGCCGAGATCTTTAAAAATGGTGGATCTCCTCACATATCACCTTTACCTCTTCATCATATCATCGGCAGTCTGAGACGCTCCCTCAGGAGTGGAAAGAAGCCAATATTGTTGTGATCTACAAACAGAAGGAGGACAGAGTGGAGTGTAGAAACAGCAGGGGATTTTCACTCCTCTCTGTTGCAGCAAAGGTGATGCTCAATAGATTAATGGAGCACATATCAGAAAGCACCCTTCCAGATACACAATGCAGTGTTAGGAATGGAAGATGCATCACTGACATGATCTTTGTCATATGACAGATACAGGAAAAAAGAGGTGAGCAGTCAAAGGTCCTGTAAATGGCCATTATTGACCTATCAAATCTTGCTTCAAAAAATGCTTTCGAAACTCACTGCAGGTTTCTTTCCATCTTCCATCAGTTGCATTGTGGTATGCAAGCCAGCAGGGCTGTTTCTGACCATTTTGGCACCCTAGGTGAGATTTCTACTAGCGCCCCCGTCGTGTGGCAAATTTTTGGTGGCGGCAGCCTCCTCATTGGTGTCCCCCAGCTGGTGGCACCCTAGGCAACCTTGTAGTTCATTTATGCCTAGAAACGACCCTGCTGGCCAGAGTCTTCACCGGAGATCTCCAATCAGAGTGTTTGCGTCCTGGTGTTATTCAACCTCCTGCTGTCAGCCATTACTCACCTGATCCACCGTACCCTTGGACAGGAGGATGTAGTCCATATCCAGTACTGCTTTCATGGAACATTTTTTAGCATTCAGTGTTTTCAGGCCCACAGTAAAACCAAGGGAAGACAAATACATGAGTTACTGTATACAGATGATTGTGCAGTCATTACAGCACACCGACCAATCAGTGCAAAATGCCCTCAAAACATTTGCCACACTTCACCAGTCCTTTGGCCTCCAGGACAATATATAGATAACACAAGTGATTACCCAGCTTGCAGCACAACCATCCATGGTGTCCCATGGAAAGTTGTTGATCAGTTGACCTACCTTGCCTCCATGCTTTCTTTGGAGTGCTCCATCATTTATGTAATAAACAACCGCATCAATAAAGCCTCCCTGACCTTTGGGTGCCTCCAAACAAGAGTCTTAGAAAACAAAAACCTGAGGACAAGCACCAAAAGTTCCCATTTTTAATGTTGAGTGTCTCCATTCTGCTCGATGAGGTGGAGACAAGGACGCAATACAAGCGACACACAGTCAACCAAAGATCCTTGGCCTGTTTTGGGAAGACCTCACATTGAGATCCTCTCCACCACAAACCCTCTCTATATGTAGGCAGTGATTGTCAAACGACACCTTCGCTGACTTGGTCTAAAGTCTTTCTAGCAAGTCAGTCCACTGTCAGCCATCTTTGGAATGCTCTCGGGAGGTTATTTCCGGTCATGACAGTACAGCTCATATCTACTTGAATGGGGGAACACCGAAATCTCAACTGCTCACCAAGCTTACGTTTAAACATATTTTATATCTGCAATAAAATCTGACAAAACTGGTATCATAAATTGTGCTTCTTTACCTCAGATTATGCTGAAAATTTTTTTACTGGCTTGTTTTGCTAATGTGCATGCGCGTTCTCGAGTTGATTGACTGGTGATGTCTGTATCTAAAAGGTGATTGGCTCTTTTAACTGTAAGGCAGGACTTCTTTTCTACATCCGTTGACTGTTGGGCACTAGCTCCTTGGTTGGGCGTTCCAATTTCTCCCATTCATTTAAGTAGAAGTGGCCCGTCTCTGCTAAATAGTATCTGCTTGGTCACATACTATTCGTGTGCCTGACCACCACCTGCCTTAAATTCTTTGACCAACTTTCTTTTCACTTTATTTAAAAATAATAAAGATGAATGATTTTCATGACGTTCGGCTTTTAACGGTTCTTAAACAACTGCATTCTTCCACCGATGCTGCCAGAACACTGTAAAATAGTATCAAGTCAAAGTACTTTATTGTCACTACACCATACACACAAGTGTGTATCACAGTGAGTGAAAACAGAGACTGTTAACAGAGATGGGTCACTTTAATAATATTAATAAGTTGGGGGTGTTATGGCAGAGGCCTCCTCTTTGGCACCCTCCCAGCAAGTGGCGCCCTAGGTGACCGCCTAGTTCGCTTATGCCTAGAAATGCCCCTGGGTACAAAAGCCAATCACCTTTTAGATACAGACATGCCTGTCAATCAGCTCAAGAACGCACATGCGCATTAGCTATAAAAGCCAGTTTTTTTTTTTTAGCACTTTATGATACCAGTATTGTCCGATTTTATTGCTGATTTGAAATATGTTCTTAGATCGTAATCTTGACCAACTGTTTTTGAGATTTTGGTCTTTCTTCATTCAAGTAGATAGGAGCTGCAGTGCCATGCCGCTTGTTTACATAGAATAGATCTTCCCGGAAGCGTTCCAAAGATGACCACCGAGTGGACTGACTCAACAGTGCGGTCATGTGGTGACAAGAGGATGTACAGATATAGAGAATATACACATCTAGGTAATTCTCGAGAAAACTGAGCTTGAACCACAGCAGTGAGGATTTCTATATAACAATCCATATAAAATTCTATTCTGATAATTCAACACAATAGTTATACATGTGCTTCATTTTGGACATAAAGATTACAAAGGATATCATGTTTTATATTAAATCTTTAAGAATTTTTTGGTTAAATTCTCATTACCGCAATGCATCCAGCTTCAAAATTAGGACTATTAAATGCCTCTGTAAGATGAAGCAATAATTTGTGCTCACTTGTAATGGGTGCCCCTATTATTAGGGTTTTTGTGTTTTGTCACCTCGACACAATTTATCATTACTGCAACATTTGTATAATTGTTTCGGTAATGAGAAACTATTCTTTTTTTCAGTATTTTAACTTAAAATTGTCTTTTAGTTCCAACATGAATGCATTTCAATAT
The DNA here is from genome assembly GCF_019703515.2 of Myxocyprinus asiaticus. NCBI lineage: Eukaryota > Metazoa > Chordata > Actinopteri > Cypriniformes > Catostomidae > Myxocyprinus > Myxocyprinus asiaticus. The sequence goes on along the minus strand of NC_059382.1, from coordinate 41,575,704 downwards.
TATTAATCCATTATGCTGTTATCTAAGTTAAAATAGAGAGGAATGCTGCTGAAGTTAGATTGGTAATATTAAGAGAGATTAGCATATTGGCCAAAACAACGTTTTGATATGTTACCTTTTACATTTGTTATTTCATGAATTGTTTTGTGTCGCATAATTGTATATATACAGTATATACAGTATATTTGGCTGAAAAGCCTATATGATAGGCTGTTTATGTGACAACTTACCCCACAAAGTGTGCAAACGTGCTGCTATTGGAGCAGGTTGTCACATAAGTTTTAGCTTTTTTCCTGGGCAACAGCGGTATAGCTTTTTAATAATAGCTTAATAGCTTTTTTTGTAGTCAAAACTTTAAAGTATGTGGCAATGCAGAAATCAACTCAAATATTGTCCTGGCAGATTCCCTAAAACAGCCATCGAAGCACAGTCAAGTCAAAGATTTCTCGGAGATGCAAAGTTCTGATTCCAAAAATAGACTTTTATTACAGATTAACAAAGCCGAGGTGGTCCATAGAGCATCTGAAATTACACTTTAGAACATGCATATTTTATACAGTTTCTGTTCTCCTTATCTCTTTGGGTGATGGCCTCTTCATCCAGTAAAATCATCTTATGCCCCCCTAGTTTCATCTTCACCATCTCCCTTCTAGCTGGTCATCCTGTCCCAACTTGCTTCAATGGTGGCAAAAGCATGACTATTTCATTTTACATGCATAAAACACACTGTAATCACTTCATATGGTTACATATTTTATATTAACTAACAATCATTACTTTCTGCATTAATTTGATTTAGTATAGTGAATGATTTCCCTTATTATTGTCGTTGGTTACACAAAATATCCCTGTAAGATGGAGAAATGTGTGCACTGCAACAGGAAGTGTTTGATCCTCAACACACACCCATCTCTCCAGTATTTTTCATCTCGTTTCTAGCTCTAATTAACGCACATATATTTATCTGCATCTTTCAGGCACCAGGTAGTGTCTGACTCTTCTCTAATTAAAACGTTAGATCATCCTTTTAGTATCATCACTTCTGGGTTATTCACAGAAAGGGTCATACAGAGAGATACAGAGAGAGGCTGTAATTCTACATAGAGAAGTTAAGTTGTATTTTTCCATTGATTTGCACTTTGATTATTAAACTGAAAAAAAAAAAAAAAGATAATTAAATCAATAAATGAATGATTAAATATCTTTCATAATGCAGTTATTCATAGTACATTGATTACACATTGTCATTTTTAGATCATTGCATATTGCATACATATTAAATTATCAAAATTGATTAACTGAATGATTAAATGAACATATTCCATAATATACACCCCTACCCTGAGAAATATTCACTGCAGTAAAAGTGACTCCTTTAAAACAAAAGAATTCAATTAAATTACAATACAATTAAACATAGTCATGTTGCCATTTTTAGTCAGACCTAAAAATGTATATTTTTTTCATACCTTTTCAATAAATGTCCTTAAAATTCTCATTTACACAATGTCTCCATTTGTGAGACCAAATAAAAGAAATTATTAAATAAAATGTATGCATGTCATACTAAATGTTTTCAAAATTAAGAGAAATCATGAATTGAATATTCATGTACTGTATAAATGTTTTTTTTTTTTTTTTTTTTTTTTTGCGGGACAATGAAATGTCATTCAGCGACGTTTTCATTCTCCTTCCAGCAATATGTTTGAATAAAGATTGATTTTTGTTTTTTGTTTTAATTAAAGGGATAGTTCAATCAAAAATGAAAATTCTCATCATTTACTGACTCTCATGGCGTCCCAGATGTGTATGACTTACTTTCTTCTCCAGAACACAAATGAAGATTTTTAGAAGAATATTTCAGCTCTGTAGGTCCATACAATGCAAGTGAATGGTGATCAGACCTTTTGAAGCTCCATAAAGGAAATATAAAAGTAACCCATAAGACTCCAGTGGTTTAATCCATGTCTTCAGAAGAGATATGATAGATGTGGGTGAGAAATAGATCAATATTTAAGTCCTTTTTTAACTATGAATCTCCACTTTCACTTTCACAAGTCATTTCTGCACCACTAGTGTCACTGTCACCAACTGGAACTGTAAAACTAATTACTGTTTTCAGATAGATTCCAGAAAACTCATCTCATTAGAATAGATGGTTGAGTCAATGTTGTTGTTGGGTCGATCAAAACAAACAGGATTTTTTTTTATAGTGCCACAGATTGCTTACAGTTTTCGTGGAAAATCACCTATGAATGGCTTTCTTATAGTTAATGCTGCATATTAAGCTGGGATAGTAGAAAGTATTTTAACATTGAAAAAAAAAGACACACATCAGCTTTACCGGAACTGTTAAGAAAGTGTAATCATGACATGAAGCGGAGTGATTGTAATGATGTCATTGCTCAAGATTTCATTGTGTGTGTGTGTGTGTGTGTGTGTTGCAGCACCTGAGATTATCAGTGAATGATAACGGTCAGTGTCACGTCCATCATCTGTGGTTTCACACCATCACTGACATGTTACGACACTTTCACACACATCCCATTCCTCTGGAGTCCGGTGGATCCACCGACATCACGCTACGATCATATGTACAGGTTCAGAGATCACCTACAGGTACCTTATCACACACACACACACACTGTACTCTTCCGGTGATAATGGATCATTGTGTCATCTGTGTGTATGTGTTTGTGGGTAATGATTTGCTTCAGCAGACATGAGACATCAGTACTGTAGTGTCACAGAAACACTTCTAACCATCAGCATATAAACACAGAATATTTGAGTCAGATAAGGTTGTACAAAATCTAGTTTAAATCACATATCAAAAAAATGTAATCCTTGTCATTCATTTGTTGAAGAAAAAAAAAAAAACATTTTCAAAAAAATTTAATTTAATGACTAAAAATGTCATGTGGTGTAAGCATCAATAAAAGGTATTAAAATGATGACGACATCGAGCTTTACGCTGATAGCGTAATGTGTTTCATCAAAAAGTGCGTGGAGGACGTGGTTCTGACCAGAACAATAAGGATCTATCCGAACCAGAAACCATGGATAAATAACGATATTCGCACGGCACTTAATGTGCGGACCTCCGCTTTTAATTCCGGGAACGAGGAGGAGCATAAACAAGCCAGTTATGCCCTCTGAAAAATCAGAACAGCAAAATGCCAGTACAGGAGTAAGATTGAAGGACAGTTTAACACCACCAACTCTAGAAGCATGTGGCAGGGAATTAACATCATCACGGACTTTAAAGGGAATAAAAACTCCACCATGAACACCGCTGCCTCTCTACCGGATGAGCTAAATACTTTTTATGCTCGTTTTGAGGGAAATGACACCGCCCTCGCAGAGAGAGCTCTCGCGGCCGAAGCTACAGAGGTTAGTTCACTCTCCGTCTCTGTAGCGGATGTAACCCCATCCTTCCGACGGGTGAATACCCGCAAAGCCGCGGGCCCAGACGGCATTCCGGGCCGCGTCATCAGAGCGTGCGCGAACCAGCTGGCTGGTGTTTTTACGGACATTTTCAACCTTTCCCTCTCTTTGTCTGTAGTCCCCACATGTTTTAAAACATCCACCATTGTGCCTGTACCAAAGCAATCAAAAATCACTTGTTTAAATGACTGGCGTCCTGTTGCTCTGACCCCCATCATCAGCAAATGTTTTGAGAGACTAATCAGAGATTACATCTGCTCTGTATTGCCACTCAATCTTGACCCGCTGCAGTTTGCTTACCGTAACAACCGCTCCACTGATGATGCCATTGCATCTACACTACACACCGCTCTCTCCCACCTGGAAAAAAGGAACACTTATGTGAGAATGCTGTTTGTAGACTACAGCTCAGCATTCAACACCATAGTGCCCTCCAAGCTAGATGAGAAACTCCTGGCTCTGGGCTTAAACAGCTCACTGTGCAGCTGGATCCTGGACTTCCTGTCAAGCAGACGTCAGGTGGTTAGAATAGGCAGCAACATCTCCTCATCACTGACCCTCAACACTGGAGCCCCACAGGGCTGTGTTCTCAGCCCACTACTGTATTCCCTGTACACACATGACTGTGTGGCAACACATAGCTCCAATGCCATCATTAAGTTTGCTGATGACACGACGGTGGTAGGTCTGATCACTGACAATGATGAAACGGCCTACAGAGAGGAGGTGCACACTCTGACACACTGGTGTCAGGAGCACAACCTCTCCCTCAACGTCAGTAAGACAAAGGAGCTTGTGGTGGACTTCAGAAGAAAAGACAGAGAACACAGTCCCATCACCATCAATGGAGCACCAGTGGAGAGAGTCAGCAGCTTCAAGTTCCTGGGTGTCCACATCACTGAGGAACTCACATGGTCCATCCACACTGAAGTCGTTGTGAAGAAGGCTCATCAGCGCCTCTTCTTCCTGAGATGGCTGAGGAAGTTTGGAATGAACCGCCACATCCTCACACGGTTCTACACCTGCACTGTAGAGAGCATCCTGACTGGCTGTATCTCCGCCTGGTACGGCAATAGCACCGCCCACAACCGCAAAGGGTGGTGCGAACTGCCAGACACATCATCGGAGGTGAGCTTCCTTCCCTCCAGGAAATATATACAAGGCGGTGTGTGAAAAAAGCTCGGAGGATCATCAGAGACTCCAGCCACCCGAGCCATGGGCTGTTCTCACTGCTACCATCAGGTAGGCGGTATCGCAGCATCAGGACCCGCACCAGCCGACTCCATGATAGCTTCTTCCCCCAAGCAATCAGACTTTTGAACTCTTGATCTCCCACGATCAAAATACATCAGCACTGCACTTTATTACTCTTACTCTTATATCTCACACCAGACTGTCATAAATTATGTTATTATTATATTATATTCTCTCTTAACAACTGACTATCAACCGACAGCCTGAATGTCAGTATAGTACAATACAGCCTACTGTACATTCTATATATACTACTATATATACTTCTTTATTTTTATTGTATAATGTGTATCTATATTATGCGTATTGTATACTGTACAGTGTATGTTATTATTTATATAATGTGTTGTGTGTAATTATGTGTATATCAGATGTTTAAATTGTGTTGTGTTAATCTGATGTTATTGTAAATTGGTATATGTCTCATCACTGTCACGACTGCTATGTTGATCGGAACTGCACATATGGCTGTGTGACAAAGTGATTTGATTTGATTTAAAATAGTTTGCTCTTGAGGATGGGGAGTGAGGTTTACTGCACAGCTGTCCCGTTACAAATACATGTGTACACAATTAATTTCAGAATTTTCAAGAAGATTTTTTTTTTTTTTACAGCTATATTTTTGTGCCTTTTCTGCAAAATGTGCCCTTTTGATAATTGTTTTTTTTTTTTTTTTTTATATCTGATTTTTTTTTTTTTAAACTTCACACTGGTCCTGAGGGCCTAAAGGGGTCTTCTCTCGTTGTTGTTGTTGTTTGTTTTGTTTTTTTTGTCGCATGAAAACAGAATGACAACCTAAATGTTGGTTACACCACATGACTTTGATTTGGTGGACAAAAGTTTTTCCAAATATGAACCATATTATTATATCAACAATTCAATGATTTCAGCTTTTAATATGTCTATATTTTCTGTTTGGACTGTTAGACCAGTCAAAATCACTTTGAATTCACAAATTGAAATCATGTTCATTATTGTAATATATTTCAAGTAATTGTTTTGTGTGAATAGCATTTTTTGTTTTTTAGTAACATAACTGATCCGGACAAAAATAATTGGCCTATACACAGTTTAAATGTGACATTAATATGCAAATCAACAATCTCTTTATAAAGCAGCATTTGTAATGCGTGACATGAATGATCCCTCAAAGCATGTGTGTTGTTGAGGAGAGATGTGCTGTTTCTTTACTCACCTGAAAAACTCTTGCATTGATCAGATGTAGAGAGCAGAATATCACAGACTCTTGACGGTGCAGGACACTTTACAGCTATCAATGTGTGAAACAATACTTGAAAACTTAACTTTAAATACATTTGATTAAATTTCATTGTGTCATTATGTGTGTTAATTGAATGCAGAAAATCAGTTCAAATTGAAATGCATCAATAATTGTCCTGAAGACAGTGTGTGTTATAATCCTTTATTAACGGCAGTGTGTGTGTACAGATGTTTCATCTCATGTGTTGTCACCCTCCCCGCGGGACGTCGCCGTCTGTCGGTCTGAAGTCGCTGTGTCATCAGATACGCCCTTGTCGTCCAGTGCATCATCATCACCGATGGCTCCGCCCACCAGTGCTGCAGGACTGCACAGCCGCAGCAACAGCGCAGAGAGACTGCTCGAACCCGCCTCCGACAGCACAGACGATGACAACGACGGCTCGCGGCGGACTCGCGCGGTAGAGAACCAGTACTCCTTCTACTGACCTCACAGCTGTCAATCAAACTGTCAGTCCAGCCCTGTGATTATTAGTCTTCTGGAACACATTCTGCTGTTTGTTTGTTTCGTTTCTTGTTTATTTATCAAACCCTGAACAAGCTGCAGAGACATTATCGTTAAAACCATGAAACACAGTTTGACTGTTTTGAATTCTTTTGTGTTGTTTGTGATTTGATGCGTGTTCAAGTTTAATAAAACACCCAATGAAAATGAGTCTTTATATAATATCTGCACGGAAAACTTCAATGATATAGATCACCTAATTTAACAAGATCAAGAAATTTCATTTAGAGTCAGAAATACTGCTGTGGAATAAGTAAGTGCACCCACCAGTTTTGTTCTCCAGAGGAACACTTGTTGCTCAGATGTTGCTCTTTCATTGCTCGAGATGTCTCAGATGTTTCTCCTAAAATTCCTCCTTGTTCCTATCAATCTGAGCACAGTTTGAAACATTGTTGAAATCTCTTGTGAAACTCTAAAGGAGACACATGCGAGATCACTGGAGTCTTTTGATCTGGAGAAATATCTGAGAAGCAAATGTCTCCATTTAGTCTCATTGCTGTCTGTTAAAGAGATCAATCTGTCCATAAAGCTCAGGTTCTTGTGGTGTTTTGAGTCGCTCCAGCTCTCATCTTCATGATCTTACAATCTCTCTGGTACCAGCAGTTGAAAAACACCTAAACCAAACGCTTCAGTTCATTATGGATCTGTATTCATGAAGAACGGTGAAATCTTCCTCACCTCACATGATACTGATGGTGGTCTGATTGACCTGTAGATCAGACAGATGATCTGGATTTAGTGTGATTATTATCTATGGACTGACATTAGTAAATGATTTATTGCACTTTCTCTGTAAGTGACTTTGAAAACACTTCCATAATAAACCATCAGCAGTCTGTCTTTCTCCAAAAGCTCTTTTCATCTGTGCATAATGAAGCCGCGCACCTGAAGATCAAACTGAACCGCACCTGTGTGATGTGTCTATTAGCAATTCATCATTTTATGCAGCACATTATTCTAATATTACACAATTTAGCTATACAATTGGGGACTTTGTGTTGATTTACACAAATGAGAGCAAAATGCTAAAACTCAATCAGTTAATGACCAAACATGTAAAAGACAAATCTTTAATGAGGTGTAATAACTCTTAATTGAAGCCTTTGATGTGTATTTCATGAACAGCTCTTGATCTTCATCTGTCATGAACATCAACACACACAACATTAAACAACATCACTAATGGATTATATATGTCAAGACTTGTTTTAAACTATCATCTCAGATTTCAGGAGGTGTTCACTCACATTTTCCCTGCAGTGTTTGATGGACAGGAAGTGAGGTGGAGCATGTTTCTTGTGATTCTCATCATCTGTTCATGCTCTGTTGATTCTCTTGTCGAGATGTTGGTTTTATCTTGTGGTATTTTGAGGACACTTCTCAGAACACGTCCAAAGTGAATAAAGATCTTTTCAATATTTGTCAGTTTTAAACTGTGTCTGCTTCATCATATTACATCTATAATTTACCATCAACAGCTTCAAATCTCTCTCTTCAGACGATCATGAATATTTTCTGACAGATATCCAGATCTCATTCACAGCATGACACAAGTTTCCATTAAACATCAGTGATTTTGGTTCTGTTTGCTGTGAATTAGATTTATACAGTAATTATTTATAGTATTGTTTTTTATGTCTTCCATCCATACGTTTTTACTGCTCATTATGATTTAAATTTAACCTCAGATTTTCTACTTTTAAAAACGACAGAACCAAAATGTCATGAAATTTAAAGGGGTCATGAAATGTAAAATCTAATTTTCCTTGATATTTAGACATGTAAGTGGTAAATGTACTATAAAAACACTGTAATTTTCAGAACTCAAAGCTTCCCCAGTCTAAAAAGAGCATTTATAGTTCCCACACATTTGAAATGTCTGGTTTTAAAAACTGCGTTCGTGACATCACGAAACATTGCTCAGTTGTATTTACACGGCTCACAACATGTCATCGCACCATTGGCCCCGCCCACTGGCGTTCAGTTCATATTGTAAACAGAGAGAGATAGAGAGAGGCCTAGTGTGACCAACTATTCCTGAACACCAAAGGGGACCCATCTGGACTATTTTTATTTTATTTATTTATTTATTTTATATATGACATGCATTAGACAGTCTTTTACCATTGTCATTTTTATTGCGCTGCTTTTAAGAGATGCAGTGTCAAGGTACATTTCTGCCTCTTGCTGTACTGCACACAAACTTTTCAACATACTGTTCTTTCGCCCATCTGCGCTAGTGTTAATCATTGGTGTAAACATGGACTAGCTGGGCATCTTTGATCATTTGGATGTGTTTCCGGCGATCTGCGCCTCAGTGCACCTATGTATGTGCGTCTATTCATCATGCTGTGGACTATGTATGTGCGTGGACTGCTTGTGAACCAGTCATAATATGATTCAAGCTTTGCAAAGGAACTGTTATTGAAGGATGGGGCAGTTAAAAACACTACTGGACCCGATCATAAAACAGTAAGTAAACAGTTTAATTCATGAATATTTCATATGACTGTTTGATAGTTATGGTGCTGATATGCTTGAGTGAACAGTTTAACATATTCGGATGCAATATGTTAGATGTGCATTATGTGTAAACCCTGAAATTTAGTTTTATAATGTTGTGGAGAGCTTGTTTATTCTCTTCCGATTGAGTTTCAAATTTGGCTGTATTTGAAGGGCTACACGATGTTAGCCAATCAGAACAGTGGGTGTTCACACTGAAGTTTAAAGGAGATGCTGAGGCCAAAACTGAGCGTTTGAGACAGAGGACCAGAAACAGGGTGGAAAATGATCACATACTGTATTACTAAATGATCACTGTTTCAGTGCTAAAAAACTTTACTAACATTATCAGTGGACCTCAGGGAACATAATAAAATAGCTTTTCATGACCCCTTTAAAGGAATCATTTGTTAAATTAACTAGTTCAGTATCTCTGCTTCTGTAACGAGTTACATGTATTAATTTAGAAGATTTACAACTAAAAAAAAAATACTACCAGAAAAAATAAGAACATGTTAATGTTGATCATTATATTTCTTAGTGAGTTCAGAGAAAAACTTGTTTCCTATTTTGTGTACAAAAACATCTGACATGGACCATTGTGACCCGCTTTTAACATTAATGTCAATTCACATCATAATTTCAATCACTGACATGTATTACTGCATTTTAATTCCACCTGCTCTACTTCTCAATACATATTCCTCTTTGTTGTTTTGCTTTGGTCACAAGCTGTTGTCTGTACTAATTTTATTTTCAAAAGAACCCTTTACGTTAATAGTGGAAATGAGATTTAGTACCAGAAGTGATGGACACACTGAACTTTATATTTCTGTGAATAATATTGGTGATGATGAGGGATATTATGTGATGAAAAGATTCAAATCTGTGCAGTGTGTAATTGATTTATATGATCATAGCGCCACCTGGTGAACCATCACATCACAGCAGCTGAAAACAAATTTCATCGTTTATATTAAAACCAAATCTTTCTGAAATAACTTCAGATTTACTGGCTTTTTATTAAACCCTCTACAACTAAACTTATTAGCAATATGAACACGGAACACTCACGCAGAGCATCTTAATGAACAGTATGAGTGATTATTGTTAATGTTTTCTGTTGTCTTGTAATGATTGACAGTAGTGAACCCCGCCCTCAAGCACACATCAGCCAATCCGATGAGAGCAAACCCAACAATGGCGTTTCTGATTGGCTGCTCGTGTCAGAGTCTGGTGTGATTTCACTGCTGTTCTCAATCCAGTCCTTGAAAACAGATAAATGACGGAATACAGCGCTTCAGTTCATAACTATCATAAATAAATAATCATTCACGATCTCAAGCTCATGAGTATCACGCCTCCAAACACCAGCAGAAATCCAACCGTCATTTCCGTCATTTTCCCGCGTTTCCAATTGCGGAAATGTTCCCGCTGCTGTTGCTGAAGTTGATCTCGTTTGTGTCTCATCTGTTTCTCCCGCTGCAGTTGCTCGCCGTAATGAGCCTGATAGAACGCGTCAAAGTCAAACATAGACTTCCCCGAGGCGTCCGACACGCGTCGCGTTCTCTGATGATGATGGTGGTGGTGGAGGTTTGACATGTGTGATGATGATGATGATGATGATGATGAAGGTCTGCCCGCGTTCTGCACGTCACTGTGCGACAGTTCACCGCGGTCATATCTCCTCCTGAGCGCGACGCTCCCGAGCACACTGTACGCTTCAGCGATGAGCGCGAAGCGACGCGACGCCTCCTCACTGCCCGCGTTCCGGTCCGGATGATAGATGAATGACTGTTTATAATACGCGCTCTTGATCTGCGCTTGCGTCGCGTTCGGCGAGACTCTCAGCACGTCGTAATACGCGCTTCTGTTCGTGTAGAGCGGCGCGTCGTGTCTCCGCCAGCTGAACGCGCGTGTTTGCGTCAGTGTGCAGTGAAATCTGACCGGTGTCTGTTGATTCATTCTCATCGCAGCACGTGATCGATCAGTTATAAAAAATCCCGCTGACTCTGAACTCAAACACACTGCAGCACTGACGTCACTCATGTGTGTACAGCTGCTGGGTGACGTCACACGGCCATGATAATGATGGTATTGATAATGTATCCACAGTGTTTTGAACGCGTTGAGTTTGTTCGCTCGCGTCCTCACACAGCAGCTGACCTCCGCCATTATCACCGCAGCGCGACCGGTAACAACATCCGGCAATACTGTGATATTGACCAATCAGGACACGGCGTCGTATTGACCAATCAGAGGCAGAGTAGACAGGACACGGCGTCGTATTGACCAATGAGATCAGAATGAGCTTTATTGCTAGGTATGCTTACATTTACAAGGAATTTGTCTTTGTTACAGGAGCTTCCAATACACAACAATACAAAAACAGCAACAACACATAGATAATAATTAAAAAAAAAATAAAAAAAAAAATAATAGAAAATAAAGTACATATAGGATACGCAATAAACAATATATATATATATATATATATATATATATATATATATATATATACATACATATATATATATATATATACATACATATATGACACAAGGTTTATTTCTATTTCTTGTGCTCCAAACTTACTTCAAACTTACTTCTCTGTCTGCTCGTATGAATGTAACACATCATAAGAAAGTGTTTCACCGCTGTTCAAATGCACTTTGGATCGCATCATTTATATGTATAAATGTTTTCCATCTGAAAGGACTAAATATTAAATGAAACAAATGACAATAAAATGCAAAGTAATCTCTTCAGTAATCAAAATACTTTTTGAATGTAACTGTATTCTAAATACCAATTATTTAAATTGTAACTGTAGTGGAATAGTTACTTATATTTTGTATTTTAAATACGTAATCCCGTTACATGTATTTCGTTACTCCCCAACCCTGATTATATTGCAGTGTTGTGATCTGTGTTCTCTCAGTTTCATCATCTGAACCGACATTTGTTCAACACTCGAAGATCATCATTAATAATAAAATGGGCTGAGCTACATCAGAGGAAATAAAGCAACACTTCTCTAATATACACAATATACACTAACACATGCAGAGGAATATAGACAAAACTATATAAAGAATTAACAGCAGTGACTGATGATGAAACTGTTCCTAGATCAGTTCTCTTCATGAGTGACAATCACACTGTAACACTTTAATGGACATAAAAATGGATTATGATCATAAAAATGACATTTATTGAGTCATGTTGTTGTGCCATGAATTTATTACTTAATTAAACAATAATAGTTACATAATAGTCACAAAATAAACAAAGGCAAAGCTACAGGCCAGTTTGTAGTCGGAATATTGTTGACATGTTTTCAGTTATGAATAAATGAATTAACGCAATGACTTGAACACACCTCTGCTGTGATGAACATGTTTTCAGTTATGAATAAATGAATTAACGCAATGACTTGAACACAGCTCTGCTGTGATGAACACGTTTTCAGTTATGAATAAATGAATTAACGCAATGACTTGAACACACCTCTGCTGTGATGAACACGTTTTCAGTTATGAATAAATGAATTAACGCAATGACTTGAACACACCTCTGCTGTGATGAACATGTTTTCAGTTATGAATAAATGAATTAACGCAATGACTTGAACACACCTCTGCTGTGATGAACACGTTTTCAGTTATGAATAAATGAATTAACGCAATGACTTGAACACACCTCTGCTGTGATGAACACGTTTTCAGTTATGAATAAATGAATTAACGCAATGACTTAAACACAGCTCTGCTGTGATGAACACGTTTTCAGTTATGAATAAATGAATTAACGCAATGACTTGAACACACCTCTGCTGTGATGAACTCGTTTTCAGTTATGAATAAATGAATTAACGCAATGACTTGAACACACCTCTGCTGTGATGAACACGTTTTCAGTTATGAATAAATGCATTAACGCAATGACTTGAACACACCTCTGCTGTGATGAACACGTTTTCAGTTATGAATAAATGAATTAACGCAATGACTTGAACACACCTCTGCTGTGATGAACATGTTTTCAGTTATGAATAAATGAATTAACGCAATGACTTGAACACACCTCTGCTGTGATGAACTCGTTTTCAGTTATGAATAAATGAATTAACGCAATGACTTGAACACACCTCTGCTGTGATGAACACGTTTTCAGTTATGAATAAATGCATTAACGCAATGACTTAAACACACCTCTGCTGTGATGAACTCGTTTTCAGTTATGAATAAATACATTAATGCAATGACTTGAAAAAACCTCTACTATGATGAACATGTTCCCTATTTGTCACACACTCGACGTTGTGTCAATGTAGTGACACTAGGGGTCACTCTTGAGAGCCTCAAACACCTCTGCTTGTATGAAAAAAGGCCAATGAGAATTGGCGAGTGGAATTTGCATGCCACTCCCCCGGACATAGGGGTATAAAAGGAGCTGGTATGCAACCACTCATTCAGATTTTCTCTTCGGAGTTGAGCGGTTGTATTCAGTGCATTGAATTTAATTCCCTCCAAAGACGCACCTCAAAACTGCTGGATTTACGGCGCATTTCAGCGGCTTCTCCCCCTCTGCACCCGTGGAGTCCAGAGAACGCCCCTGGGCACTTCGGCAGAGAGAAAATAAGAGAGTATATTCTAAAAGTATATTTTCATTCACAAAAAGAGCGGCACACACGGAACGTCTTTTTAAAGATGTTCCGTTTGTGTGTTATTCCGGGTTGCAGTCGTTATCTCACCGCTTCCGACGGCCACGATCGCTGTCTTACGTGTCTGGGCACTGCCCACGCGGAGACATACTGTAGTTCGTGGAAGTGTCATGTCCTTATTGCGAGAACATGACCATGGCCATTCGTAAGAAAGTAAGCCACCCCAGCGGCTCCCCACACCGGTCCTTCTACCTACGGGTTTGAGGCCGCGTCAGTTAGCACTGGGGGTGATTTGGGGACATCAATGGGACCACCTCTGCCGGGTATCCCCCCACGGACCTCCCATTCACCAGCACGCTTTCTTGCCCCGATCGGCCTCTCGCACGAGACCGCCGGCTCTTCTCAGCGCGAGTTCGACTTCTCGTTCGGAGCTCAGGAAGACGATGAGTTATTGAGCACAGCATCGGAGAGCAGGCTCGGCCAGTCTGATGCAGAGGCTTCAGCTGGGCTTTCTCCTTCGGGAACGGTCACCCAGTCTCACGCCGACGCGGAAATGATGGACATGCTTTCCCGGGCGGCCACGAGTGTCAGCTAGAGTGGAACCCTCCACTCTCCCCTGAACCCTCACAGCTCAACGATTGGTTCCTGGGCCCCCGTTCCTTTCTTCCCGGAAGTGCATGAGGAGCTGACAAGATCGTGGGAGGCACCTTTTACTGCCCGGTCCCGGTCTTTCAGCACCCCTGCTCTCACTACCCTCGATGGTGGAGCGGCCAGGGGGTATTCGGTGATCCCCCAGGTGGATAAGGTGCTCGTGGTGCATTTGTGTCCACAGAGCGCCGCCACCTGACGTGGGCGCCCGAAGCTTTCTTCATTGGCCTGTAGCTTTACGTCGTCCCTGACGACTGTGGCCTGCGGTGCCGCTGGACAAGCCGCCTCCGCCTCCGCCCTGCATGCCATGGCTCTCCTGCAAGTACACCAAGCAAAAGCGCTAAAAGAACTGCACGAGGGTAGTTCTGACCCGGGATTGATGCAGGAACTGTGCTCGCCGACCGACCTCGCTCTCCGGGCGATGAAGGTCACGGCGTGGTCTCTCAGGCAGGCGATGTCCACCCTGGTGGTCCAGGAGTGCCACCTTTGGCTCAACTTGGTCGAGATGGGAGAGGTGGACAAGGCACGGTTCCTTGACATCCCCATTTCCCAGGTTGGCCTGTTTGGCGACGCCGTCGAGGACTTTGCCCAGCAGTTCTCGGCGGTGAAGAAGCAGACGGAGGCCTTACAACATATCCTGCCTCTGTGCTGCTTAAGACGCCTCACCCTGTCTGCTCATCACCAAGTGCGTCCTCCTGCAGCAACAACACCGGCTTCCTCCGCAGGAAGCAGACGCCACCCGTTTCGTGGCCGGCCGCAAAGAACCCAAGGAAGGCTTCGAAGCGCCCCCAAGACGGGCGACCCAAGGGCGAGGAGACCCACTTCTCTGGGGCTGGTTGACAGACCACTCCATCCCCTGGTGGAGGGCCGGGAGGAGAATCTTTTGTCGCCGCATGCCCAGGAGGCTGCGGCACCCAAAAGCCTGACAAAAGAATGGTTCCCTCATCTCCTGGGTCACATATCTGGTGCGCATGGCCATCGTCATGACCACCATCCCATTTTGGCAGGTATGGCGCTCCAGCGGCAGACCCCCCGCCCCTGTGCACCCAGCTGTGGCACAAACACGCCCACATGGGATTGGTTCCAGTGGACTACGGGGATGAGATTCCTCCTCCCCCCTCCTCGGCCAATCTAATGGTGGGCGGCAGAAGCCAGGTAAGTGCTTTGATGTCCCTGGACTCAGCATGGCCACGGGGCTCGAGTCCCCTCGACGTGGCACCTCAAGCTCCTCCCCGCCACGAGGCCCCACCCACCGGATCATGTCCAGCATGATCATTCCCTTGGTCCCCCTCGCCCAGAGTTTGGGCGCATGGCTCGCGCTTTCCAACCCGTCGTGATGGCTAACCCGGACCTTCCGACTCGGCTACGTGATTCAGTTCGCCAGGCACCCGCCCAGGTTCAGCGGCGTCTGCTTCACCTCGGTGATGGGTGAGAACGCCACAACCTTGCGTGCGGAGATCGCTACCCTTCTGCGCAAGGGCACGATAGAGCCTGTCCCTCAGGCCGAGATGAAGAAAGGGTTCTACAGCACTTACTTCATCGTACCGAAGGCGGTGGGTTGCGACCAATCCTGGACCTGCGAGTACTGAACTGGGCTTTGCACAGACTCCCGTCCAAGATGCGAGCTTTACGCATCTATTTGGATCGCACGCAGAGCCTTAGAAGCTCCGAGCAGCTCTTTGTCTGTTTGGTGGACAGCGGAAAGTAAGCGCTGTCTCCAAACAGAGGATCACCCACTGGGTCATTGACGCCATTGTGATGGCATATCAGGCTCAGGACGTGCCACCCCCTGCGGGGTTACGAGCCCAGTCTACCAGGAGTGTAGCGACCTCCTGGTCCCTGGCCAGTGGCGCCTCTTTGGCAGACATCTGCAGAGCAGCGAGCTGGGCAACACCCAACACTTTTGCAAGGTTCTACAATCTCCGGGTTGAGCCGGTCTCATCCCGTGTATTGGAAGGCACGAGCAGGTAAGTTCCGGGACAGCTAGCCAGGTGTACCACTTACGCATAGCACCTTTACCCTCCCTTGAGGCGAAGACGTGCTCTCTTGACTCCCAGTAGTGTTCACAAACTATGATCCCTGGATGAAAAGAGGCCTCGGCTGGGCTAGCCTGTCCCTATTTTTGGGCAGTTGACTTGTTCCTGTGGGACCGTTCGACGCTCATAAGAGCATTGGGGGAGGTTATGTGATGGCCTAGTGCACTGGCTATGAGGCACACAGTGGTCTGCCCGTCACACCCTGCCAGTTCACGTAACATAGTTCAGATAGTTGTGGCGTTTTTTATAGGGACCCCTAGTGTCACTACATTGACACAACGTCGAGTGAGTGACAGATAGGGAACGTTGTGGTTACTTTCGTAACCTCCGTTCCCTGATGGAGGGAACAAGACGTTGTGTCCCTCTTGCCACAACGCTGAACTACCTGCTAAAATGGCCGGGACCTGGTCTCGGCTCCTCAGCACAAAACCTGAATGAGTGGTTGCATACCAGCTCCTTTTATACCCGTATGTCCGGGAGAGTGGCATGCAAATTCCATTCGCCAATTCTCATTGCCCTTTTTTCAAAAAAGCAGAGGTGTTTGGGGCTCCCAAGAGTGACCCCTAGTGTCACTACATCGACACAACGGGTTGTTCCCTCCATCAGGGAACGGAGGTTACGAAAGTAACCATGACATTCTCCAGCGGGTCCAGGTGCTGCTGTAGCCCTTGTGCAGTAGCTGACAGTAGCACCAGATCATCTGCATAGAGAAGAAATTTAACTTCAGAATTATTTAGAGTAAGACCGGGTGTTGCAGATTGTTCCAGTAGCACTGCTAACTCATTCATGTAAAAGTTGAACAGAGTTGGACTCAAACTGCAGCCCTGTCTCACTCCACGCTCTTGAGTGAAGAATTCTGTTCTTTTATTGCCAATTTTAACTCCGCACCTATTGTCCGAATACATATATTTGATAGTGTCGTACATTTTACCCCCAATGCCGGATTGAAGAATTTTATAATAAAGACTGTTGGGCCTCATGTATTCAGATAGAAGACAAAGGCAGGCCTAACACAGTTGTAAAAACCTAACTCAGGCCCCCACATTCCAAGTCGTAAATTATACTGATAAAAATCACGCCAAAATCAAACAAAGGGAGTCCAAAAAAGACTACAAATCCCATGAAGCCTTGCTCACTAAACGATCGAACTCTCAACTCCTATTGGATGAGGCACACAACAGAATGTCCCTCAAACATGACATCATCAGGAGTTGAAATACCTCTGAAATGCTTCTGGGATTTGCTTCCAGCAACTTTGTTTGCAGTGTGAAGACACAGCTCATCGCTGCTCTCAGGTGCAACCTCGTGGCACAAGGAAGTAACGTCCGACTTGAAACTATGGCCGTACAATCTCCATCTCGCTGGACGAGTTGAGATTACTCTGTGTTCAACCGAACACGCTAACGGATCCGAAGGAGACCGCCGAGCAATTTGCATCTTCATCCGTTTGCCTGCAGAAGTGAAGAGATTAAAGATTTCTCTTCCATCTTCAATCAAGTCAACATTTCTGAGTTCTCCTCCGCCGTGCCCACCAACAGAGCGAGGAAACGGCCTCCCGTCATCACCCGAGCCTCAAGGAACCGGGTCGGAATTAAAGGACGGATGAACACACATTCTGCATCCTCATGCGATTCAAGTAAGAGGTTTACATCTGGACAGAGATAGAATATTATAGTGTGTTATTCTTGTGTTTCAAGGTTTTTGCTTGTACAGCTTACGGACCGCCATGTCCGCTCATTATTAATACTCACAAATTTGTTTTGCTGTACTGTGGTCCAACCAAATTGGACTGTTGTGCAATTTCGCCATCGCGGGTGAGACAGGTAAACTGAGTTCATCCATTAAAGAGTCAAAGTACGCGGGACTGTTTACGAGCCATCCACCGCGTCTCTGAGCGATGAACTAACAGCTGCTTTCTCTCCCACGATCGCGAAATCGGCTTTAGGGCCATCACTTCTCTCTCTCTCTCTCGTACTAACCACACACACACGCACGCGACCCCTCACAAACATTTTGGCACACATTTTTTGCTCCAGCTTTGTCCCTAAGCTATCGTACAAGCGGATACATGCGGTAACTGGTAGACGCCATTGACTGGTTTCTCGCCGCCACCATTCGCGGTCATATTCCCTGGCCGGAAGTCTCGCGTGACATACTCTCCATGAGAGTCACGTCCGCCATTTTGTGCGCGTCCCTCCTTACACACACACACACTGTCACACACACACCTTATGTGTTATAGAATTATTTTTATTTCCATATCTAATCATATCAATGTTTAGTTTGTAGTTGTAAGTCGGAAGTTTATTGACTGCATTGTATTAATTATTAATTGATATTACTGCATAAATAAACTTTGTTATATTACAAAGAGAAGTGTTTTTGTTTGTTTTGCATACGCCTGTGTCAAGCTGACGGGATGTCAGTGCTCGGATTCAAGCCTTCATTCATTGTTTTTTTTTCCCGAAAATCGATATTCTTCAGATATCGATTTTCCTAAGAAAACAATCTAATATTGAGTCCCTGATTCCAGGGTGGTGCCCCGTCAATGTTAATCCTTATTAATATTCTATTGATTTTTGATAATTGATAATTATCTTTGATGATTGTTGAATTTGAATGATCAATAAGCTAGTGTTAATTTTAATTAATGTTTCATCGATGTTAACAATTAACGATTATCTTTGATAATTGTTGATTTAAAGGATTAAAAAAGCTAACATTGATTCTCATCAATGTTCTATTGATTTTAATAATTAATAATTATCTTTGAGAATTATTAATTATTGCTAATAACCAAACTTGCTCCTAAATGTAGCACACTACATTTACTGGAGTCCCATATGAGGTTTTAATGAATTAGATTCAATTAATTAAATTAAATATTAATTAATAACTAAAGAAATAATTATTAATTATTTCTTATAGTAACACTGATTTAAACAACCAGTAAAGCCCTACAAGACCATCATGCCAAATGGAATCAAATGCTTGTTTTAAATCAACAAAACATGCATAAATTTTGCCTTTGCTTTTTTGATGAACGGGCTGGTTGACTGGTGTGTAGCGTGTGAATGTGGTCGGTGGTGCGGTGGTTTGGTAGGAATCCAGTCTGACTCTTACTCAAGACATTGTGCTTGGTAAGAAAGGCCTGTATCCGGGCATTCAGGATACAACAGAAATGTCTTCCCCAGATTACTGCTCACACAAATGCCTCGGTAGCTGTTGGGGTCAAATTTGTCTCCACTCTTATATAATGGATGTATTAAGACCATACTCCAGGTATCAGGAATGTAGCCAGTTTGCAGAACCAGACTGAACAGTTTTAACAAGTCCTCCTGCATTACTGCAGGGCTGTGCTTCAACATTTCTGTTCTAATGTTGTCTAAACCACATGCATTTCTGGGTTTTAGTTTCTTAAGTGCATCTGTCAATTCTTCTCTGCTAATCTGATAGTCTAAAGGGTTTTTGTAATTTTTTTATTGTAGATTCCAATTGACTGATTTTGCATGTTTTTCTGGTCAGGTGTGAGATTTTCTGGAGAAATTTCTTGAATATGTTTTTAAAATAGTCTTTCCATAATTCTCCATTTTGTATGGCTATGTCCTGGCTGTGTTGTTTATTCAGACTGTTCCATTTTTCCCAGAACTGATTATTATTAATTGAGTCTTCAATTTCATTAAGAGTGTGGTTTAGGTGTTGGTGCTTTTTGTGGCGTATTGTATTTTTATAATCCCTGAGTGCTTCACAATAATTTTGTCTGGTTTCAGCTCTGTGTGGCTCTCTGTGTTTTTGGTTAGAGAGCTGTCTAAGTAGTTTTCTTTTCATTTTACATTCTTTATCAAACCAAATTTCATCCCCAGTTTTTAGTTTAGTTTTCTTGTTTGTACGGAGTAGGTTTGCTTTGATTGAGTACCTTTGATAAATATCATTTATTTGTTGTACTGTGGAATTTACGTCAATCTTGTTAGCCATAAACTGTGTTATTTGAAATCTATTGATTAGGTTGGACATTTCTTTGGAGCTAACTGCACTAAGGAATTCGGACTCATGTTTTGGGGACCATTTGTATGTTGGGTTTAGTTTAACAGGTTGCTGGGCCCTTGGTCTGTTCTATGGTGTTGGATTTTCTTTAGGAACACATTAATTTGACAGTGGTCTAATAAGGAAGACTGTGGTCTGACAGTGAATGCACCTATGTAGGAGGGGTCCATGTCTGTAATGGCATAGTCGACTACACTAGCCCCAAGAGCTGAGCAGTATGTGAATCGACATAAAGAGTCTCCTCGGATCCTACCATTAAGCATAGACAGACCCAGGCCTCGACAGAGACGCACCAACTCCTTACCGTTTTTGTTGACTGTACTGTCCGGATTGTTCCGTGTTGTAGTGGTGGGGGTTAGATGGGGTTACTCTCTCTCTCTCTCTCTCTCTCTCTCTCTCTCTCTCTCTCTCTCTCTCTCACACACACACACACACACACACACACACACACACACATACTACTCTCTCTCTCTCTCTCTCTCTCACACACACACACACACACACACACACACACAGAGAGAGAGAGTTTGTTTGCACTCAAACATCTTTGACAAAAATAAATGCTAAATCATTGGATTTCTATTTTTTTTCCCCCATATACAATTAAGAGTTTAGTGTTTCATTCTCTTACTAACATGTGTTCATTTGTGGTATATGTGTAATTTTAACACTGATACTGGAGGATTTTTGTGTGTCCCTTGATTTATTGTGCACCCTCTTATGTCATGATACCATGACCTTTCATTGAAGATACTGTATATGTTAGGTAATGACATCACACACACTGGAGGTGGACATCAGCCATTCTGCAAAATGACTTCGAGTTATTTGAAGTTTATAACTCTATTGTTTTGTTTATGTTTTCCTTTATTTTGTGGTGTTAGTCATATGTGGTCAAGCATAACATGTCCACCCTAATATGGGAAGATATATGTGAAATTAATATAATTTAAAATGTCAATATACAGTATTTATGTTAACTGAAATAAAATCATAAATATTAGTTTACAAATATGTTTCCTAGATATCAATCACAGCCCATGTAGTGGCTCATTTATCCACTGAATGTCTACCCTGATGCTGCCCATTTAACTGGATGGACAATTTTTTAGTAATTTAGCTTGACCAGTATGACTAATACAATCTTTAATACGTCTTTTTAAACTTGTAAAAGTATGTTTTATTTTTCAAAAGTTTCAAAGCTGGAATATCACCGAATTGTAGGAATGACCCATTTACGATATAATAATTATAATTAATTAATTAATTATGTACAGAGTTGCAGTTTTTCCGCTTTCTATACACAGATTACACAGTGTACAGTAACAGTAAAGTACAGTCTATAGTAACAGAAAATGTATATATGCCAATTAGACAGAAAGTGGGAAAAAACAAATCTGTGAAGTTTTGCCCATTGTACAAAGGTGCCTCTGTTTGTTCCTGTCAGGCAGCAGATGCCCTGACACTGCCCCACCCTAATCGGAGCCTGTAAGGCTGAGTAGCCTGCCAGGAACAACTCCAGACACATTTCTCCCATCTCGCAAAGGCTCAGGAAGGGGAAAAAAACCCTGGATACTGCACTGCGTTAAAGACAGTATAAAAACACACTCTGATAATAAAATGATGATGACTTGATAACTTTGTATTGAGTCTGCTCCAGGGTATGAAATTAACTCTTTTTGCTCAGCAGCCACAGTGGCTGGTGAATGGACAGTTTTATAAGCCATTCACAACATTGTTTCCTGCCCCGCCACTACTGAATCTCCAGCACCACAGCAAAGAAGATACCCAAGTCATGAGCTTGCAGTCTTTTTTTTTTTCTTCTTTTTTTTCTGATTAACAGTTTTTATTGATTCATACAATTGACAAAGCAAAACATATATTCACAGAATCAACATTTCACCCCCGCTATTACCCCTCCCCCTCCAAATCCCCAACCCCACCCTGACCCTCAACAAACATCCCTGTGGTCACACATGAGTATACAGAAAAAAGAAAGAAAGAAAGAAAAAAGAAAAATATATTAAAAAAATTAAAAAATAATAATAATCATGCACATTTAAAACTATACTTCTCTCTCCACTGCCCCTCCCCGAGAGCCCTCCAAGAAGGCCAAATAGCTGCCCCATTTCCTATCAAATGAATCCCCAGTTCCCCGGCCTTCTACATGACATTTCCTCAAATGCTGCCACCCTCCCAATCTCTGTGCACCACTCTTGAAATGAAGGCGCTCCAGCCGACTTCCATCCCCTTAGAACAGGGGTCGGGAACCTATGGCTCGTGAGCCACAAGTGGCTTTTGTTAAAAATCAAGTGGCTCGCGGGGTGTCTCACCATTCACCAACACATGATCGTTTAAAACTTTCTAGAGATAATTTTCCTGCAGAAAGTGTGGGTGCGATTGTAAAGCTTGAAGTCAATGACACTGTTTTGATTTCCTTTCTCCTGAATTTGTCGTACAGCCTACTCCTGGTGAACAAGGTTTGAAATGAACACCCGCCAAATGTGGATTTTTCATGAGGAGTATTTTGCTGATGTACCAGCCACTGTGGAAGGCGACCTGTAAGTCTTCTTGGAGTGATATATGACAAGAAATTAGACACAAAGACGCACGTTTGATGAAACGTGATTATATTTTGAAAAACAGACGAAAGAAAAGCCGCCGATGCGTGTCTGATTTAATATGTGCGCAGTGAGCTCTGCTGTTCATGAGTGCAATTAAATCGCTTCTCCAAGATGCACATTCATAGAGTTCTGGGCCTCATTTCCCAATAACTATTGATCTTAGCTGTTAAGAGCATTTTCTATGAGCAATTTTATGAACATTTGTTATTTTTTATGTGTGCCCAGGGTGTGAAATAGCACCTGCCACACTCCAAATGCGACGAGGCTCAATCCAGTTCGCGAGCTCCTCATTCAAATGTATGCCATGCACGAGTAATTTTACTCATCTACCTGCAACAGGCGGGTAACCTGTAAGACATCTCGGAGTGACACATGATAGGAAATGCTGTCAGACACAAAGACACATGCTTGAAGAAACACACTTTATTATATTTTTAAGAACAGACAAAAGAAAAGCCGTCAATGCTCGTGTCTGATTCGCTGTTTGTTCAGAGGCGTGCAGCACAAGTCTGTCTTTTGGAACAAGCGCATGTAAAGAGTTATCACTCCTCTTTCTCTGTTTTATTCATCTGAAAACTGTTTGCAACAATAATGTCAACTATGAGAATGCTGCAAATGATCTCCAATCATCTCGTGAGGTGCTGTGAGTTTAGTTCACTATATTTGCATAGAGCAGTTCGCTCTAACACATTGTGAACGCAACTCTGCAGGTTCATTAATATATACAGGTATCTTTGTAGTAACGAAACAAAGACGAAAGTGGTTAAATCATAAAGTAATACAAGACACGTTCACCTTGAACCTAAAATTGAGTTCTATTTTCTTTTCTTTAAGTAGCATTAACTGTATTACCAAAACAATACAAACACATTCCATAAGAAGACACATTTGGCAGCATTATTTTGGGAACACAAGGGAATTTAATAGGCTTATTTATTATGATGATTATTATAATTATCTTACATTTATAATAGTCTTTAGTTCTTAATTTGTAGGCTATTTTTAATTTTTCAAATTTGGCCGTTGGAGACGGTAAATGTTTGGATTTGGGGAGGTGGTTAAATAAGGTTTTTTTAATCACTTCGTTATTTTAATTGCTTTTTCGATTTGTTTAAAGAGCAATTTGAATTTAGAAATGTCTTTTGTTTAAGTTTTTTGTGTTTCAATAAATTAATTACATTTTTAAAGCAAAATCAATAAAGCAAAAATATTCACCGACCCTTGGCAGGGGGTTGGCCATATAATCGGATATCACGATATTTTAAAGGTGTTTATCATTAAAATATTTTTTACATATCGCCCAGCACAAAAGGGAAGTTACAGTTTTTTAATGAGCAATTGTAAAATGAAGTAATTTTATGGCGACCCGAACAAACACGTATACTAAATTCCATATTGCAACGTTACCTATTAATTTTTGCATATTTGTTTGTTTTTGTGTTTTTGAGTAGTCTATGGGCAATATAAAAAATTTATTTTATTGAAAAACTTTGTTTTTGGAAATAGCAAATTATTCGTTTGTGATATGGCTCTTTCGAAAAAATGCATCAACCAAAAATTTAAAAATTGGCTCTTTAGTGAACAATCTTAGAACAATGGTCTGCCGATCATAACACTGGCTAGGACCCAATTTTTTATGTGTTTATCCCCTATATTAATGACTGCCCCATCGCCTAAAATACAGGTTCTGGGGCAAAATGAAATTTTAGTGTCCAATACTTCACAATTCTTGGATCTTACCTCACCACCACAAAACATGGGTTGTGTCCCCATCTTCTGACTGGCATCGCCAGCAGGTGGGTGTGTCTTTCATGCCAAGCCTATACAATCTAGAGGGAGTCCAATAGAATCAATGTAATATCTTAAATTGCACAAGACACACCATTGCATCTCTAGATGCAGACTTGACGTTATTTAGAATCCTAGCCCACACTCCCTCCTCTAATACCAAGTTTAAATCTTTCTCCCATAATCTCTTTAGAGAAGTTAAAGCTCCATCCCCCAGACACTGAATTAGCAGGGAGTAATACACTGATGCCACATGACCTTTTCCAAAAGCAGTAATCACCTCTTCCAGAGTATCTGTTGCTTTAGGGGGGTATATGCTACTCCCAAAATAGTACAGAGCAGGTGGCACAGCTGTAAAAACCTAAAGAACTGAGATCTGGGAATCTCAAAGGATCTCAACACTCTACTCTCATATAGGTCAAAGAGTGTATTAACCTCCCTCACAATCCACTCTGACTAGCAGAAAGGGGACTTATTAATGCATAATTTTGGGTTCAGCCATATGCTTCAGGCAACATTTAAATAAATGTCTGAATTAAACACTCTGGACACTTTTGTCCATACCGAGTGCAAATGTGAGATAACGGGGTGTAATTTAACAACTCTGATTAGTTTGATAGAAAGGCTTTGCAATGGCGAAATAGAGGCAAGAACTTCCTGTTCAATACAAAACCAAGGAGGGGCTCTCTCAGATAGAAATGACCAATGAGCCAAATGTCTGAGACTGAATGCATAATTATAAAACAAAATCTTGGGTAGGCCTAGCCCACCTTTGTCAATCGGCCTATGCAATTTACTGAAATGTAATCTGGGACGTTTACCATTCCAAATGAAGGACTTCGCTATGCTATCAAATTGCTTGAAGTAAGAGAGGGGGACATCTATAGGGAGAGATTGTAACAGGTAGTTAAATTTTGGAATACAATTCATTTTAATAACATTAACCTTCCCAATCATAGATAAATGTAAAGAAGCCCACCTGCCCACATCGCTCAAACCTTTTTATTAAGTGGTCAAAATTAACTCTAACTAAATCAGACAAATTTGCTGGGAATAAAATGCCCAAATACTTAATGCCCTGTTTGGGCCACTGGAAGGTGCCCGGCTGGAAAGCCGTTACTGGGCAGTATGCTGTCAGAGCCAAAGCTTTGGATTTAGACCAATTGACTCTGTATCCCAAGAACTTAGAAAAGGAATGAATAATTCTATGGAGGCAAGGCATAGATCAAGTAGGGTCGGAGAAGAATAATAAAATATAATCTGCGTAAAGCAAAAGCTTATGCGCCACACCTCCCACCATCACCCCTGGAAAATCATCCTCCTTTCTTATCCCAGCTGCTAATGGTTCCAGGGCAAGACAGAACAATAATGGGGAAAGAGGGCAACCCTGCCGGGTGCCCCTATCCAGAGTAAAATATTCTGAAATTAATCAATTTGTACGTACCGCCACTACCGGGTGTCTATATAGTAACTTGATCCATCCAATAAAAGTATTCCTGAACCCGTATATTTCCACAATCTTAAAAAGATAATCCCATTCTACCATATCAAACGCCTTTTCAGCGTCAAGTGAGATGACAGCGACCGGAGTCTGATCTTTCGCCACTGACCACATGATATTGATGAAACGCCTTATGTTATCAGAAGAGCTGCGGCCCCAAATAAACTCCACCTGATCTATATGTATAAGAGATGTCATAACTTTACTTAATTGGTTAGCCAGAATTTTTGACAATATTTTTACATCTAGCTGGATAAGAATCAGACTGATCCAGGCTTGTGTCATGGTTGGTGGAAGCTTTCCATTCTTTAATGATTCTGTATAAACTTTAACAAAAGTGGAGCCAGTTCTGTAGCAAAAGATCTAAAAAATTAAGTGGCAAAACCACCTGGCCCCGGAGCCTTGTCTGTAGGCAAGGCCTTAATTACCTTGCCGAGTTCCTCCAAGGTTTTCTTTGAATCAAGAAATTTTTTTTTCTCAGTTGTCAGTTTAGGTAGTTCTAATGGTTCAACAAACTTTCTAATATCTTCATCAGTAGATGAAGACGTGGAATTGTAAATGTCAAGATCATCAAAAGCATTATTAATATCAATGGCCAAGGTAAAATTTCACCACCAGCAGATTTCACTGAGGGAATGGCAGAAAAAGATTCTCTCTGCTTTATATATCTAACCAAAAGCTTCCCTGCTTTGTCCCCCGACTCAAAGTATGACTGTCTTGCACTGAATAGCCAAAACTCCACCTTCCGTGACAAAATAGTATTATATCTGTATTTCAATCAGGTCAGTTCTCTGAGGCCATCAGATGACATTTGACGCTTCAGCTCTGCCTCGGCACTTTTAATATTCCCTTCCAACTCCACGAGTTCTCGTGCTTTGGATTTTTTGATGAATGTGGCATTCTGTATGATCCGACCCATAAGAACCGCCTTAAGTGCCTCCCAAGCCACGCCCACAGAGGATACTGAGGACCAGTTGGTCTCCATATAAACATTGATTTCAGCCTTTAACATTTGTTGAAAATCAGGATTTTGCAAAAGGGATACATTAAAGCGCCAACTATATGATTTCTTTTTCTCCATATTTGGCAACATCTCTAAACTCACCAGGGCGTGATCTGAGACTAAGATGTTTCCAATTGAACAATCAACAACAGATGAAATGAGGGACTTAGATATAAAAAAAAATCTATTCTAGAATAAATTGAATGGACTAAGGAAAAAAATTTATAGTCCCCAGCAGATGGGTTCAAAAGTCTCCAAATATCTGTAAGACCAAGATTTTTACACATCCTGTGAAGCGTCAATGTTGCTCTAGGGGGCTTACACACTTTTGCTTCACTATGATCAAGGACTGAGTCCATTAAAAGATTAAAGTCTCCTCCCAATATTATATCATGAGGGGTGCCAGCAGCGTGCAATATCCCTTCAAGATCTATAAAAAAGCCCTGATCATCAGTGTTAGGTGCGTAAATGTTAGTCAAAATCAACCTTTGCCCCTGAATTTCTGCTAAAACAATAATTACTCTTCCTAATTTATCTTTAATTTGATGTTTACTTATCAGTGTAATGTCTCCCCTGCTCTTACTTGAGCCAGCACCTAAGAAAACTTGTCCACCCTATATCTTCCCAAATTTTTCAGCTTCCTGTGGGGAAAGATGTGTTTCTTGAAGAAACACTATATCATATTTCTTATGTTTAAGAAAATAAATAACCTTCCTTCTTTTTATGGGGTGCCCCAACCCATTCACATTCCATGTGGAGAGAGACAATCCACTCATATTAACATTTGACATTTTGACATATTAGAAAAAATACATTGTCAAAAATAAAATTATAAAGACCACATTCCAACATTAGTGCCACAGTCAGACCCTGAACTTCCCCCAAACCAAACAAACAGAAAAATGTACGCATTAACCCCACGCACGACAGTGCCAACCGGCGTCCATCCCTCTAAACTCAAAAAGTCCATGTACACCTACAAGTGCCCCCGTGACAACTTTGCCATCGGATTGCTCAAGTCCGGTGCTTCTATACAAATTTTGTGAGACAGAATTACACAACAGAGGATAATCTATAAAACAAATTCCAGCCAATAGTGAACACAAAGAATGTGTAGATTCATTCTCGAAGGTGTGTCCCTCCACAAAACAAATTGCAGCCGCTAGCGGAACCAGCACGCCAAAAAAATGATAATAAAGCCATTCAGTTTCCTCAGACAGTCAAACGAATGTTCAGTGAGCCGGCTGTTCATGAGTGCAGGAGATGACCTAATAATTCCAATGTCCTGCAAAAAATACTCCACTAAACAAACTCCATCCAATAGGAGGTATAAGCACAAAGAACGAGCAGATTCATCCACAACTGTCCCGAAGGAGTGTTATTCCACAAAATAAACTCCAGCCGCCAGGCGGAACCAGCACAAAGAGAAACAAAAAAGGTGACCAGTTTCCTTGGATGGTCAAGTGTATGTTCAGTGAGTCAGTTCACTCGGCGGCACGTGAGAAACACACCATGACTTACTCAGTCCACTGATTTTATGAAAGACATCGCTTGTTGTGGGCATGTAAATATTTTGCGGCCATCCTTTGTATCTATTCTCAATTTGGCCGGGAACTTCAGTGTAAAGCGACTCTTTGTCGATGCAAAAGTTTCTTGAAAGTGTTATTCCACAAAACATACTCCAACCGCTAGGTGTAACCAACACAAAAATAAACAAAAAGGTGACCAGCTTCCTCAGATAGTAGAGTGTATGCTCAGCGAGTCAATTCACTTGGGGGCCATATGAAAATCACCAACTGGTTTACTCACCCAGTTGTCTCTATGAAAGGCAATACTTGCTGTGGGCATGTAAATATTTTGCAACCATCCTTAGTATCTATTCTCAGTTTGGCTGGAAACATCAGTGCAAAAGCGATCTTCCATTGATGTAAGAGTTTCTTGCATTCCCTGAATTGATCACGTTTCTCTCTTGTCGAATTCGCAAAGTCTGGGAAAAAGAAAATGCTGTGATTCTTCCAAGAAATCTTTCCTTTATCTTCTCGCCTCACGCAACATGAGATCTTTAACGGATGATCTCAGAAATTTGGCCAGAATTGATCGGGGCCTGTCTCCCTCAGTGGAGCTGCAAGCCGGGACTCTGTGAGCTCGCTTGATTTCCAGATTATGGCCTGTTATGTTGAGCAGACTCGGGAAGAGCTCGTCTAGGAATTTCACCATATCTCGACCTTCTTCATGCTCAGGAATTAAAACAATCTGGATGTTGTTTCGCCGGCTATGATTTTCCAAATCCTCCAGTTTTTCCAAAACACGTTGCAAGTCTATCTTGGTCGCTAGTAGATTAGCAGCTAATTCCCTCTCCAATGACACCAGATAATCGATCCGTCTTTCGGCGTCCCCAATTATTAAATCTAGTAGTTGCTGTGGATAGAGCTTTAATCGTCTGTGACTTCAACATCCACATAGATAATGAAAAGGATACACTGGGATTAGCATTTATCGATATTCTAAACTCTGTTGGGGTTAGACAAAATGTGGCAGGTCCAACCCATCACCAAAATCATAAACTAGATCTAATTTTTTCATATGGAATTGATGTTGCTAATATAGAAATTCTGCTGCAGAGCGATGATATCTCAGATCATTACCTCGTCTCTTATATGCTGCGCTTAGCAAAGGTAACTCAATCTACACAATGTCATCGTTCAGGTAGAACTATTCTTTCAACTACTAAAGATAGCTTCATCAATAATCTTCCAGATTTGTCTCAAATACTCAGTACGGCAAAAAGTTCAGAATAACTTGATGTTGTCACAGAAAATATGGTCAGTATATGGTCATATATACAGTCTTTTCATAGAAATTAACAACAAAAATCCTAGGTGTTTATTCAGTACTGTGGCTAAATTGGTTAGGAACAAATCTTCGATTGAACCAGATATTTCATCACAACATAGTAGTAATGACTTTATGAATTTCTTTACTGATAAAATCGAAATCATCAGAAACAAAATTGGAATTACGCATCCATCTGCCACAGCACCCCAGAAAACTCAAATGATTCCCTACAAGCAACTTCAATCCTTTGCTGATATAGGTCAGGAAGAGCTAACAAAAATGATCAAAACATAAAAATCAACAACATGTATGTTTGATCCAATACCGACTAAACTCCTAAAATAGGTGTTTCCTGTAATCTCAGAACCTCTTCTTGATATTATTAACTCTTCATTATCCTTAGGGCATGTCCCAAGAAACTTTAACCTGGCAGATATCAAACTGCTTATCAAGAAACCACAGCTTGATACAGAAGAATTGGCTAATTATAGACCAATTTAAAATTTTCAATTTATGTTGAAAATTCTAGAAAAGGTAGTGTCCTCCCAACTATGATCATTTTTACAGAGAAATGGTATGTATAAAGAATTTCAGTCAGGATTTAGGCCCCATCATAGTACAGAGACTGCACATATTATAGTTGCAAATGACTTGCTCTTATCTGGTCACGGCTGCATTTCTCTTCTAGTGCTCTTAGATTTTAGTGCTGCCTTCGACACCATAGATCATGACATTCTCTTGGATAGACTTGAGAATTATGTTGGCATTTGTGGACAGGCATTAGGCTGGTTTAGGTCCTATTTCTCTGACCGCTACCACTTGAGGAGGAACTGTAAATGAGGAATATCATATCAAATTAAAGTTAAGTAGGGAGTGCCACAGGGATCAGTTTTAGGGCCTCTGCTTTTCTCCCTATATATGCTCCCCCTGGGAGACATTATCAGGAACCATGGAATTAGTTTTTACTGTTATGCCGACGATACCCAACTTTATATTTCTTTGAAACCTGACAAAATTTTACAATTTTCCAAATTAAGAGTGTATAAATAATATCTAAGAGTGGATGGCTAGAAATGTCCTTCTACTGAATTCCCATAAACCAGAGGTACTAATTATTTAAAAAAACAAAACAAAAAAACAAGCGCAAAATAAGACTTTTGATGGATGTACTGTAACGTCAACTTCTACAGCAGAAAATGTAGATGTTATATCTGATAGCAATTTAACCTTTGAAAAACAAATTTCTAATATTTGTAGATTAGCATTCTTCCACCACAAAATATTGCTAAATTATAATACATGCTATTTGTTTTTGATGGCAAAAAATTAATTCATGCATTCATGACCTCAAAACTAGTTTTGTCACGTTATTATTGTGTTTTCTCCTTGGACTGTTATTTTGAAATGTATTACTGCCTTCTTTGTCATGTCTAGTTTTCTGTTCCCTTCCTCATTGTTTTCAGCTGTGTCTCATTTAGCCTGCCAGTCCTTGTGTATATTTAGTCCTTGTGTTTCTCATGTTCCTGGTCAGTTCTTGTTTGTATGTAGTACTTTGATAGCCAGCATACTGCTGTTATGTTTGTGTTACATTCTTCTTCATAAGATTCCTTCATAGTTGTATTTTCTTCTGTTTGTTTATGATTAAAAATTTGGATTCTCACTCACTCGCCTCTTCCCTACACAACCCTGAAATAAGAACCAAACTACATTATGGATCTAACAGATTATATTAAGAAACTCTCCCAAGGGTCCACTCCTGCAGCGGAGTACTGCTCCATTTTTTGGAAACTGGCCGCTCAACTGAACTGGCATGAGAACCATGCTCTGGTTAGGACTCAATGATCCTGTGAGGAAGCTGGTCCCTTTGGACTGTGATCGCCAGTCAGGATTTCATCACTGAAATCATAAGGGCTGACCTTCTGCTCTCTACTCCGGTGGTTCCGGAGACCCCCTTGATGGAGGTCCCTCTGCTCCTAGCTCCGGTGGTTCCGGAGACCCCTTCGGCAGAGGCCCCTCTGCTCCTAGCTCTGGTGGTTCCAGAGACCCCCTTGATGGAGGCTTCTCTGCTCCTAGCTCTGGTGGTTCTGGAGACCCCCTCGACAGAGGCCCTTTCGCTTCCCGCTCCTCCTCCAGTGGTTCCGCCCTCCGAGCCTTCCACGGCTTCACCCGCTCCTAAGATTCTTCCTCCTGCTTCTCTGTCCGCTCTTCCTCCAGCGGCTTCATCCGCTCCTCCTCCAGTGGCTCCACCCACTCCTCCCCCTGAGACTCCATCGGCTCCGCCCGCTCCTCCCTCTGAGACTCCATAAGTTCCGCCCGCTCCTCCCCCAGGACTCCATCGGCTCTGCCCGCTCTTCCTCATGCAGCTCCACCCGCTCTTCTTCATGCAGCTCTGCCCGCTCCTCCTCCTGCTGTTCCGCCCGCTCCTCCTCCGGTGGCTCCACCCGCTCCTTCTCCTGCGGCACTGCCCCCCAACATCCTGCAGCTCAGCCTCTTGAGCCTCTGCCTCCTGCGGCTCTACCCCCTGAGCCCTTGCCTCCTGTAGCTCCATCTCCTGAGCCTCCTGTGGCTCTGCCTCCTGCAGCTCCTCCTCCTGAGCCCCCTTTGGCTCTATCTCCTGCAGCTCCTCCCCCTGAGACTCCATTATGAGTCTCCTGCGGCTCCACCCCTTGAGCTTCCACCCCATGTGGCTGCACCCCCTGAGCTTCCGCCTCCTGCGGCTCCACCCACTGAGCCTTTTCCTTTTCTTCTGAGACCTGGACTATTGTCATTTGTCAGGAGCTGCCCTTAAAGGGGGGGTGCTCTGTCACTTTATTATTGTGTTTTCTCCTTGGATTCTTATTTTTTTTAAATGTATTACTGCTATCTTATTCATGTCTGGTTTTCTGTTTCCTTTCCTCATTGTTTTCAGCTGTGTCTCGTTTAGTCTATCAGACCTTGTGTATATTTCTTCCTCGTGTTTCTCTTGTTCCTGGTTGGTTCTTGTTTGTATGTAGTACTTTGAATGCCAGGATACTGCTGTTCTATTTGTGTTACCTTCTTCTTCATAAGATTCCTTCATAGTTGTATTTTCTTCTGTTTGTTTATGATTAAAAGTTCTGCGTTTGGGTCCTCACTCTCTCACCTCTTCCCTACACAACCCTGACATCAACTTACCATAAAGCTAATTATATATCAGTAAATTTATCCCAAAACAATACTTTTAACAATTACTTCAAAAGCATCACTCTGGGAACTAAATAGTTCTCTCCTCAACTATGAACAGGTCAAACAGCAAATTAATGAATTAATCAAATCTTACTGGAACAGAACAGAGACACAAAATGCTTATTGACAGAATAGGGAGCTTTTAAAATATGAATTGGGGAAATTCCTAAGGAAATGTGGAAGTAATGTAGCAAAGTAAAATAGGATAGCAGAAGTTCTTTCACAACTAACCTCTTTATCTCATAAGGAACCATTACCTGACAGAAAAATGTGAACAATCCAGACTACAAACGAAATTAAATGAGCTGTATACAGTTGCAATCAAAATTATTCAACCCCCCCGACCAGCAATACATTCTGGTGATGTGAATTAAAACACATCAACTAAAACCTCAGTAAACAGTCAAACTAATTTTTAATACACATTTGAGTGATTTTGAGAACAAAGAGTTCAGTTTACCCAAAATGAAAAATTAAAAATGACTAATTCTCTCCACAAATGTCATGTCAAAAATATTCAACTCCCAAAGTCAGTCATTTGTGGAACATCCTTTAACCTTAATAACAGCAAATAAATGTTTCGGGTAAGTGTTCTCAGGCTTCGGACACCTCTCTATTAGAATTTTTACACATTTCTCATGAGCAAAAGCTTCCAGCTCATTGATATTCTCTGGTTTCTGTGCCACTGCTTCCTTGAAATCCCAACAAAGGTTTGCAATGGGATTTTAATGATGGACTGAAAGGGCCATTTAAGGACATTCCACGACCTATCCCTGAACCAGATTTTGGACAACTTGGATGTATCCTTGGTGTTATTGTCTTGCTGGAAAGTCCAGTGATCATCGAGCTTCAATTTACACACTGAAGGCATCACATTTTTCATGCCAAAATGGCCTGAAAAGGTGGAAACCTTGTTTCTTATATCTATTTTATTTTAAACAACAACAACGCAACTGCATTGTGTATTTTGAACAGTTTGTGCCTAGAAAGAGAGAAACACAAAAAGAGACTTGTTTTGCAAACTTGCACTTTTCTCATCCTGTGTGAATTGATATGCCTTAAAAGGTAATTGGAAAAAAAGATGCAGTTAATTCTGTTGATAAATGATTATAATTAATCCACTCATTAAAAATAATAATACCAATTTATTTTTGTGTTAAATCAAAATAATTCCATTAAGTAGTATTGATTAGCATAGTGTTTTTTTGTTTTGTTTTTTTTTTTGTCCAAGGAAACCAACATTTTTGTTTAAATTTTACTTATTTTTTATTTTTTTTTGTGTGCTATTTGCAGTTACTCATTTTGAATGGTTGATTTGTAAGGAGCTAATCTGATTAATTCTAACTCAATTCATAAGTGTTGTTGAATTTAATTAAAATCATTGCTTGTAATCTGTTGCCACAATTTTATTGAGTAGATATAGTGTATTATTTTTTACAGTGTAGCTTTACATATATACGAAACAGATACATGCAATAGGGGTTGAATAATTATGACATGGCTGTATTTTTTTAAAAATCCTGCTATTTAGAAATATTAAGTTATATATTCACACTATGATGTTGAATGTATCACTCAACTGATATAGATGTTTAAAAATTCTGGGTCATCAGAAAAGCTTACTGTAAGGGGGGTTAGAGGGAAAGGAGGAGGCGAGAACCAGCTTGACAACTTAAATAATAATTTAATGAACAACTTAACCATAAACACACACAGGGCAGCTGCCTGTAATTCTCTCTCTCTGTAACTGTCGTCCCCGGCCGCCTTTATCCCTCGCGCGCCCCATCAGGCTGATTGGGACCGGGCGTGCGTTATTCCAGCCTGGCCCCGCCCTCCTCGGCTCTACACTTACCTTTGTAAATCTTTACTGTTTTGGGGGGGTTGAATAATTTTGATTGCAACTGTAGATCAAAAGTTAATGGAGCCTATGTCAGATCTAGAAAAAAAAAACTTGCTAGAGGAGGGGGAACAAAATTCAGCCTACTTTTTTAGACTGAAAAAAGCCAATGCTTTGAATGCTACAATTAACCGCCTTCGAATAAATGATATTGATGTTAAATGATAATGATATTGAGTTCTTGAAACTGATCCTAAAGAAACAGAATTTTTGCTCCAATTTTTTAAATAATTTGTATATGTCAAGATATTGTAATAAGTTTTTTGATTCAATTCATCAAAATAATGTTATTTCACCAGAAGAGAAAGAAGGCTTTATATTAGCCTTCTCAAACATAAATCTTACAGGCTATTAAAAAAAAAAAAAATCTGTGCTGTGATTGCTTAAACTCTAAATTATATACAGTGCATCCGGAAAGTATTCACAGCGCTTCACTTTTTCCACATTTTGTTATGTTACAGCCTTATTCCAAAATGGATTAAATTCATTATTTTCCTCAAAATTCTACAAACAATACCCCATAATGACAACGTAAAAAGTTTGTTTGAAATCTTTGCAAATTTATTAAAAAAAAAAAAAAAAAACACACATGTACATAAGTATTCACAGCCTTTGCTCAATACTTTGTTGAAGCACCTTTGGCACCAATTACAGCCTCAAGTCTTTTTGAGTATGATGCTACAAGCTTGGCACACCTATTTTTGGGCAGATTCTCCCATTCTTCTTTGCAGGACCTCTCAAGCTCCATCAGGTTGGATGGGGAGCGTCGGTGCACAGCCATTTTCAGATCTCTCCAGAGATGTTCAATCGGGTTCAAGTCTGGGCTCTGGCTGGGCCACTCATGGACATTCACAGAGTTGTCCCGGAGCCACTCCTTTGTTATCTTGGCTGTGTGCTTAGGTTCATCTTCCAACAGGACAACGAACCTTCGTCCCAGTCTGAGGTCCAGAGCACTCTGGAGCAGGTTTTCATCAAGGATGTCTCTGTACATTGCTGCATTCATCTTTCCCTCGATCCTGACTAGTCTCCCAGTTCCTGCCGCTGAAAAACATCCCCACAGCATGATGCTGCCACCACCATGCTTCACTGTAGGGATGGTATTGGCCAGTTGATGAGCGGTGCCTGGTTTCCTCCAGACATGACGCTTGCCATTCAGGCTCCAGGCGGGCTGTCATGTGCCTTTTACTGAGGAGTGGCTTCCATCTGGCCACTCTACCATACAGGCCTGATTGGTGGAGTGCTGCAGAGATGGTTGTTCTTCTGGAAGGTTCTCCTCTCTCCACAGAGAAACATTGGAGCTCTGACAGAATGACCATCGGGTTCTTGGTCACCTCCCTGACTAAGGCCCTTCTCCCCCGATCGCTCAGTTTGGCCAGGCGGCCAGCTCTAGGAAGAGGAAGGGTATCAAGGAAGCCAAATATAAATACAAACTTCGGGTTGAATCAGAATCAGAATGAGCTTTATTGCCAAGTATGCTTACACAAGGAATTTGTCATGGTGACAGAAGCTTCCAGTGCAAGAGAATGCAATGTATATACATACATGCAAACATATACATATATATATATATAAATAGTGACATTAAAATAATAAAAAAAATGATATAACATAAAAAAAGAAATTTACAGTAGCGCAATAATGTTGTTAGAATATATTATATATATAGATATACAGTTATGTGCAGGTGATGTAATGTATTGAAGAAGAAGTAGGATATGTTAAAGAATATAAATGAAATATGGATATAAGCAGGAATGGATTGAATGTTGCTCATCATTGTATAGACAAAAAGGAAAGTATTTGGGGGCCGTTTTAACTGTTCATGAGATGGATAGCCTGAGGGGAAAACTGTTCTTGTGCCTGACGGTTCTGGTGCTCAGTGCTCTAAAGTGCCAGCCAGAGGGCAACAGTTTCGAAGAGGAAGTGTGCTGGGTAAATGGGGTCAAGAGTGATTTTAACAGGGCTTTTCCTCACTTTGGAAGTGTACAGTTCTAGCAGGGTGGGTAGGAGAGTGCCAGTAATCCTCTCAGCAGTCTGAACTGTCCTTTGAAGTCTTCTGTCCCCAGTGTCAACCAGTGACTCCTCCCTCCCTGATGAGCTCAACACTTTCTATGGCCGCTTTGACTGTGGAAACACAAAAGCAGTCATCAAAAAGTGTACTCCGGCCTTAGCAGGGTGAACGCACATAAAGGTGCTGGCCCTGATGGCATTCTAGGCTGAGTACTAAAGGCCTGTTCAGAGCAGCTGGCCAGGTACTTAACAGACATTTTTAACTTGTCCCTTGCCCAAGCTGTGGTCCCCATCTGGTAGTCACCATTAAGACCTGTTCACACCAAGTCGGGTCAGGCAAATTGTCCGCCGACAATCCGAAGTTGTTTTTTTATGGAGAGTGGTCCAATTTTTTTTCTTTCAACTTACCAGTGAGATAAGAGCTTTTTGTCATTTTCCAGAGTCGCTGCAGCTGCTCAGTCCAGCACGTTGGTGGCGCTAATCAACTGGCAAACACCGGCATTGGATGTGCAGCTGATACACACCCTCGTAAATTATATACTTAAAAATAAATAGTTTCAATTCATGAACCCTTTGTACTGTAAACATAAACCCGGTCTGTTTTTGAAAGCCTACTTATGTTTTTTTTGTCTTAATGTACATAATTTAATATGTATATCACTGTGCCTGTTATATTCTCATGGCATTAAAAATTGCAGTGAGGTTCGGCAATTCGTTTGCGCTAAGCTTGTAGTATAATATTCCAGAAAAAGACTCACTACATGCAATTACTGTAGACAAAAGAATTGCAGAACCACACTGCTATTTTCACTGCAAGGATAATATGACAAAGCATTGCAATAATTTAAATAAAGAAAAGACAGTGAGGCAGTGTTTTCTTTTTATATTATTTTTTAATATTTTATACTGCTAATGTTATTTTCAGTGGCATATTAGGACTTCATGGTAGGCAACAGTCAGGCAAGTGACCCCCGCCCCAAACACACACACACACACACAAAAATATTAATAGTAATAAACAGTGTTACGCAAGTGCTACATTTATATAATTGGAATATGTATCGGTCATTAAGTTGGAGCAAGGCCAGTTCTACACGTGTGTTTGCACCGTTGCCTGACTGCTAACTGCTTATAGGGATAGTTCACCCAAAAATGAAAATTCTCTCATCATTTACTCACTCTCATGCCATCCCAGATGTGTATGACTTTCTTTCTTCTGCAGAACACAAATGAAGATTTTTAGAAGAATATTTCAGCTCTGTAGGTCCATACAATGCAAGTGAATGTGTCTCAAAAATGTTAAGCTCTAAAAGCACGAAAAGTTATAATAGCGATATAATATAATAAGCAATATAATATGTGTGGGTGAGAAACAGATAAATATTTAAGTCTATTCTATAAATCTCCACTTCTTTTTTTTTTTTTTTTTTGGCAATTTGTATTCTTTTTGCATATCGCCACCTATTGGGCAGCGAGGAGATTTATAGTAAAATAGGACTTAAATATTGATCTGTTTCTCACCCATACCTATCATATCACTTCTGAAGACATGGATAAATCCACTGAAGTCTTATGGATTACTTTTATGCTGACTTTATGTGCATTTTGGAGCTTCAAAAGTTTGGTACCCATTCACTTGCATTGTATGGACCTACAGAGCTAATATATATATATATATATATATATATATATATATATATATATATATATATACACACACAGGGTTGGGGAGTAATGGAATACATGTAACGGGATTACGTATTTAAAATACAAAATATAAGTAACTGTATTCCACTACAGTTACAGTTTAAATCATTGGTAATTCGAATACAGTTACATTCAAAAAGTATTTTGATTACTGAAGAGATTACTTTGCATTTTATTGTCATTTGTTTCATTTAATATTTTGTCCTTTCAAATGGAAAACATTTATACATATAAATGATGCGATCCAAAGTGCATTTGAACATAATAATTTTCTTTATTTATCACACATTTGCACATATACAGTGAAATTCTTCTTTTTCACATATCCCAGCTAGGCTGGGGTCAGAGTGCAGGGTCAGCCATGATACAGCACCCCTGAGACAGATAGGGTCAAGGGCCTTGCTCAAGGGCCCAACAGTGGCATCTTGGTGGTGCTGGGGCTTGGACCCCTGACCTTCTGATCAGTAACCCAGAGCCTTAACTGCTGAGCCACCACTGCCCCCTAATTATTATTATTAATTATTACATGTTACCAGACACAATCATATTTTTATCAAGAAAATTCATGTTGGATCATAATTTCTTTTTTTCTAGTAAGACCTTTGGTATTAGGGCAAAAATCATATTCTTGATAATAATTTTTGTATTGTTTTCCTATAAAAATATCTAAAATCCTTAAAACAAGATCAATTTTGATTGATCTTGTTTTAGAAACAACACTGCATGAGATATTTCGGTTTTTCAGAGAATGTATTTTGAACATGTGTATTTTGTCTTACTGTACTGACAGAGTTTTTATAGTCAAAACAAGTGAAAAAAATCTACCAGTGCTGAAGAAGTAATCCAAAGTATTTAGATTACATTACTGACCTTGAGTAATCTAACGGAATATGTTACAAATTATATTTTACAGCATGTATTCTGTAATTTGTAGTGGAATACATTTCAAAAGCAACCCTCCCAACCCTGTATATATATATATATATATATATATTCTCTTCTAAAACTCTTTGTGTTCAGCAGAAGAAAGAGTCATACACATCTGAGATGGCAAGAGGGTAAGAAAATAATAAGATTATTTTAGGGTGAACTATTCCAAATGTATTCCCCAACTTTTTAAATTGTCGAAATGTTTAAACTTATTTTTATAATTTATTGTGGTTTGGCATGCAGCATAGTGGAAGCCCATTCAAATAATCACATAATCTGCTTCAAACAGTAGTCTTTAATTTCTTTCAAAGATTCAATGCCATAAACTTTGCAAACTTTGGCAAATCTAATAAAAAAAAATTAATAGTTTTTGACTAGTTCTTCCTCAAAGGTGCTCATTGTATCAGACTGGTAATTTATAAACCAATCTTTGTTATCTGGTAAACTGATTAAAACCTGTGCACCCCTGTACCTTAAGAGTGGCATTGCAGCCAGCCAATCAGAATGGTTTTTCTACCAGCTCTTGCCATTTCTGTTGCAATATGCATCATGCTTGCTGCCGTGCATGCTCTGTGGGTATTTGTGCTGTAGGAGACAAACCTTAAGCATTGAACAAATTAAAATCTCCTTGAAACGTTCCTGTATTAATTTTTTAATATTTTACAAATACAGCAACCAAAACATAAAGTTGTACAAAATAATCAATCCCATATCCATAACACATTTTTATATAATGACATAATTTTATTACTATAAATATTCATGTTAAGATTTATTAAAGCCATTTCTAAAACTAAGAATAACACTAATAACAAAGAATAACTGCCATGGTAGTGTGGTACAGATGAGAGGCAAGGATCTATTCGCAGGCTTTTAATGAAGGTGATGAAGATATCAAACACCGAGGAGAACACAAAGAATCAAATAAACTCTAGACTATACACTATACAAGTTAACTGACAGACATACAGGAACCGATAGACATTCGAGAACTG
Organism: Myxocyprinus asiaticus; assembly: GCF_019703515.2. Lineage (NCBI taxonomy): Eukaryota > Metazoa > Chordata > Actinopteri > Cypriniformes > Catostomidae > Myxocyprinus > Myxocyprinus asiaticus. The sequence goes on along the minus strand of NC_059382.1, from coordinate 41,534,830 downwards.
ACCAAGCGTGATAGAAGCTAAAGGGTATATATACAAACTAGGGTAATGACCAAACACAGAACACCTGGGAACAAAGATGGGGAACAAATGGCTGTGATGAGAGCAAAGAATCATGGGAAACGTAGTTTGGGGGAAACTAAAGACAGAGGACAAAAACCATTACAAAATAAGAGTCCTTGAAAACATAACAGAGAATAACATTTTAATTAACATTAATTGTACTAGTTTACGAATAGACCACTCTAAAACTACTATGAATAGCCTATTAGGAACATATCACATGGTGTTTCATTCCCTGCTGAATGCAATTTGCATGCACAATTCTAATCTTGCTGCCCAATTCTGAGCGCTATATAGCGGAGGATGCCGCAGACCATTGTATTTGACACACCCTGCTGGGACTGTACATCATCACTTTGATCCAGACAGCTGGATCATCTCTTAAACATGCAGAACGTGTGCTTGATGACACCGCACATCTGGATAAATGCCAGGTTATAATGCTCTTCTTCATCATTTGATGATTATTTGATTAATTACTGCTCATATGATCGTTTGAATATTTTCACAAAAATCTCTTTTAAATAAAATTAATTTTATTGCCTACTTTTATTTGGTGATAATAATGCAATCTAAATTGTGCCAGGCAATTTTTGTGAATGAAACGCAATCGACAATCAGCCTAATTTACATTTACGTTCTTTGTGTGAGCGCACAGGTCCAGTTGTTAGTGACCGCAGTGAGCAAGTTACCGCCGTGCACTCTCTGGTGATGTCACGGTCCTGTCACCTTGGCAGGTTGAGTTTTTGTTTGATGAGGGCCGTGGCATCATCGTTCACTGTTTTTGTTCCAAGCGTGTTGACGTTTTTGCCCTCATGTGTTTCAGGTGCCGCTGGCATGCAGAGTCAGCATTTCCATGGGAACCTTAATTGTTTCCATGGGAACGCTGATCATGCCAACTTTTAGCTGGCGAGCGGCACATGTCCCTTGTTTGTTTCCTGCTTATTTAAATCCCCTCATGTGTCATGTTCTTCGCTGGATTGTTTAATGTAGTTCAATGTTGAATGTAGCCTAGCTAATGCTGAATAAGTGTGCTGTTAAGCAACTAACCTTGCTCTCTTTGTCTAGTTGGTGCTGTCTTGTGTATCTGTTGGATGCCTGTCTCTGCCCACATGTCGGGAGTGTGGTTACCTTCCAGTTTGCTGTACGTCTGTTCTCACTGGCCACGAATCACCAGTGGAGGATTCCTTGTAGCTGCAGCCAGTGCTGGGATCGCCATTTCTCGTCAGCACAGTTTAAGTTGACATTTATTGTTGTTAATGAATCCTTTGAACTGTTCTTCTGTTATTGGGTGTAACGAATGAGGTTGGTATCCCTTCAGCCGACCACCAGAGGGAACCCTCTCTCGAATACTGACACTGTACCGTTTCTTCTATGGTGACTTCCTGTTTGCATCATATAAATAGCCATGCTTTTCCATTGTTACTTATTCTCATTGCCTGTTTATTGCCTTCTTGTTATGACCATTGTGCCTACTTTATTGAATTACCGATTTTGGATTACTGTTTTGCTCTGTTTGCCTGGTTGGACTGATTACCTGTGTAATGACTACTTTGCCTACTTCAACGATTACGTCTCTGCCTTGTGTCTTGGATTTGTCTGCTGATTGTAATAAACTTCTTGTATATGGATTCTACCTTTGCCTCCATGTCGAGTCCATTACAGAATACTTCGCCACCAATGAATCCAGCAGAAGTTTCTCGGCTCCAGGCTGCATTCGCTCACCAGAGCGAACTACTCAAAAGTTTCCAGGACTATTGTGAGTACCATGAATATTTCATCTCCCACACAACACAGTTTCACTCTTCCCATTGAGCTCTCCTTTGGTGATACACTGAAATGTGTTTCTGCACTCGTCGATTCAGGGGCTGCCCTGAATTTAATTCACCATGGTCTAGTACGGGAACTCCATATCCCTACAGTACCTTGTATACCCACCATTAATATTACTGCTGCGAATAATGCACCTATAGGCACAGGCATCACTCACCAAACAGTTCCAGTGACACTACGGATTGGATTGTTTCATACAGAGATCACATCTCTTTATATCATCAACTCACCCAAGTATCCTCTCATCCTAGGTCATCCATGGCTGGAAATCCATGATCCCATCATCTCCTGGAACCAGGGTGAGTTAAAACAATGGTCAGATTATTGTCAGTCTAATTGTCTTCATGTCACAGTCACCATACCATGTTGGACTACCAGCATCGAAAATCCAGGGAATCAAGCTCAAGTCCAGATCCTGAGGGAATATTCTGAATTCTCTGAGGTATTCAGCAAAATCAAGGCTACACAATTACCCCCTCATCGTCCATGGGACTGTGCTGTTGAGTTACTACCCAACATGGCACCTCCTAGGAGCAAAGTCTATCCATTGTCAAGACCTGAAACCATGGCCATGGAGACTTATGTCAAAGAGGCTTTAGCTTCGGGGTTCATTCATCCTTCCACCTCACCTGCTGCAGCAGGCTTCTTCGTTGAGAAGAAATATGGAGGGCTCCGTCCATGCATTGACTACCGTGGATTGAACACAGTTACAATCAAGTACATGTACCCACTCCCTCTTGTTCCGTCTGCCCTGAAACAACTGTGTGAAGCACGCATCTACACAAAACTGGATTTGAGAAGTGCATACAACCTGAGTCGTATCAGAGAGGGAGACGAGTGGAAAACCGCATTTATCCCCACTAGGGGGCACTATGAATACCAGGTGATGCCTTATGACCTGGCCAACGCACCAGCTGTGTTCCAGTCATTCATCAATGAGATCTTCAGGGACCTCCTCAACAGATGTGTCATCGCCTACATTGATGACATACTCATTTACTCAAGATAAAGCACAACACAAAGACGTTAAAATGGTCCTCTCCCACCTGCTGAAACACCAACTCTATGTGAAAGCAGAGAAATGTTAGTTCCATGTTACCCATACAACGTTCTTAGGGTATATCATTAGCCATAGAGGTGTTGAGATGGATGACTGCAAGATCAAGGCAGTCACGGTGTGGCCAAGACCCAACACTGTTAAGGAGCTACAACGTTTCCTGGGTTTGGCGAACATCTACAGGAGGTTTATCCACAACTACAGTCTCATCTCTGCCCCCTTAACGTCTTTGCTCAAAGGAAAACCATCCAAGCTACCATGGAGTGACTCTGCTCAAAAAGCCTTCGACACCCTCAAGACAAGTTTCACGACCGCCCCCATTCTCAAGCACCCAGATCCTAACCAACCGTTCATTGTGGAAGTGGATGCCTCAGACTGTGGCATAGGGGCGATTCTCTCTCAACGCCATGGTAACCCTGGAAAACTTTATCCTTGTGCTTTTCCCGTAAACTGAACTCAGCTGAAAGGAACTATGATGTTGGAAACAAAGAACTACACTCCACGAAGGCTGCACTAGAAGAGTGGCACCACTGGCTTGAAGGTTCTGTCCATCCATTCCAAGTAATCACTGACCATAAGAACCTCGAATACATCAAGGGAGCAAAACGTCTTAATCCACAACAAGCTCGATGGTCACTCTTCTTCACAAGGTTCCAATTCACAGTCACCTACCGCCCTGGCAGTAAGAACTGCAAAGCTGATGCTCTCTCCCGTCATCATGATCCCCTTCACAACACACCTCAAAACGAATCTATACTCCCACCATCTGTCATCACACCCATAAGCTGGGACATCATGGAAGAGATCCAAAGAGCCCAACAAGCAGACCCTGCACCACCTGAATGCCCTCCAACAAAATAGTATGTACCACGCACTCTACATCAAAGAACAATCCAATGGATCCATACCTCCCTCAGCACTGGACACCCTGGCATCCAGTAAACTAAAAGCCTGGTACGTAACTCATTTTGGTGGCCTTCAATCATTAATTATGTCACTGCATATATTAGGTCATGTCAAGTTTGTGCACAAAGACCCCCAGAGAACTGCCAGCCGGCCTTCTACAACCACTGCCTATCCCTCAGATCCTGGTCCCACTGGTCCATCGACTTCATCACAGATCTGCCAAACTCCAATGGGTATACCACCATTTTTATTATCATTGATCATTTCTAAGTCATGCAGACTAATCCCCATTAAAGGTCTAACCACTGCCATGGAGACCGCTAACACTCTTTTCCACCAAGTTTTCAGGATCTATGGTCTGCCAGAATACATAGTATCTGACCGGGGACCACAGTTTACCTCCAGAGTCTGGCAGACTTTCTGCAAACAACTAGACATCAACGTCAGCCTCACATCTGGTTATCATCCTCAGGTAAATGTACAGGTGGAGAGGCTAAACCAGGAGATAGGCAGATACCTCAGGTCTTACTGCAGTTGTGAACAACAAAGGTGGAGCGACTTCCTCCCATGGGCGGAATATGCCCAGAACTCCCTCACTCACTCCTCTACTGGACTCACTCCCTTCCAATGTGTGCTGGGCTACCAACCTCCAATGTCCCCTTGGTCAGGTGAACCCTCTACGGTGCCAGCGGTGGATGATTGGATCAGGTGGAGCGAGCAGGTGTGGGACAGTGCGCACGTCAGATTGCAGCGGATCCAAGCTGATCGACAGAGGCGTCCCCACCCCGACTACCAGCCTGGTCAGAGAGTCTGGCTATCTACACGTGACCTCAAGTTATGGCTACCCTGCAGGAATCTCAGCCCCAGGTATGTTGGTCCGTTCAGAATTATCGGACAGATCAATACTGTAACTTATTGACTGGAGCTTCCTGCTAACTACCGCATCTCTCCTTCCTTTCATGTGTCATTTTTGAAACCTGTCCACCCAACATCTGGCCCCGCAACCATGGATCCTGAGCCTCCTCCTACATTGGAGATCGACGGATCACCTGCTTACATGGTCAGAGAGATCATAGACTCACGTCATCGAGGGGGCCAGATGCAGAACCTGGTGGACTGGGACTGAGATCTTGGGTAGCCGCCAAGGACATTCTGGACCCATCATTGAACCATGACTTCCACCGAGCGCACCCGAATCATCCTGCACCACGACCAAGGGGATGACCCAGAAGAAGAACACCAGGAGTTGTTCATTGGGGGGGGGGGGGGTTCTGTAACAAATGAGGCTGGTATCCCTTCAGCCGACCACCAGAGGGAGCCCTCTCCTGAATACTGACACTGTACAGTTTCCTCTATGGTGACTTCCTGTTTGCATCATATAAATAGCCATACTCTTCCATTGTTACTAAGTATTGCCAGTTTCACTGCCTTACCAAGCATTATTCTCATTGCCTGTTTATTGCCTACTTGTTATGACCATTGTGCCTGTTTTATTGGATTACCGATTTTGGATTACTGTTTTGCTGTGTTTGCCAGGTTGGACTGATTACCTGTGTAACGACTACTTTGCCTGCTTCAACGATTACGTCTCTGCCTTGTGTCTTGGATTTGTCTGCTGATAGTAATAAACTTCTTGCATATGGATTCTACCTTCGCCTCCATGTCGAGTCCATTACATTGGGTCTCTGTCTCATGCTTTCTGACATTAACAGAGTTCAATATTAAAGGACTAGTTCACCAAAAAATGAAAATTCTCTCATTCACTTACCCTGTCTTTCTTAAGCAGAACACAAATGATGATTTTTAGAAGATAGATCTCTGTCAGGTACTTATAATGCAAGTAAATGGGTGCCAGCAATTTGATGCTCCAAAAGTCACATTTAGGCAGCATAAAAGTAATCCACATGACTCCAGTCAATCAATTAATTTCTTCTGAAGCTAATCGATACGTTTGTGTAACTCCATAATTAAAATGTTATTAACTTTTAAAAAGTGCTTCCTGCAAACAGTTGATGCATCGTGTAACTGTTGTGTGATGTAAGGGCGTCAGCGAGTTCACACGAGAATTCAGAAGTGGCGCTTTCTTTACAACAGAAGAACGAACGTCACATGAGAGTTTGGCCATTTCAAACAGCATCAGAACCCTGGAAGGAAGCGCCGGTTTAAAGTTAAAAACTTTTAATTATCGACTTGTTTCTTACATAAACCAAACCTATCGATTCGCTTCAGAAGACATTCAATGATCGACTGGAGTTGTATGGATTACCTTTATGCAGCTTAAATGTGACTTTTGGAATATCAAAGTGCTGGCACCTGTGTACTTGCATTAAAAGGACCTGACAGAGCTCTATCTTCTAAAATGTTTAGTTTGTGTTCTCCTGAAGAAAGACAGTCATGCACATCTGGGATGGCATCGAGTGAATAATGAGGGAATTTTAATTTTTGGATGAACTATTCCTTTAATCTCTTAACAGCTGAAGATGCAGGAGAAGACTTGTATAAATGTTTGTAGAACAGCAACAGCATGACCTACTTTACAGGGGTGAAATAGTTTTTCGGTTAATTTGTTTATGGAATTTTTTATGGTGTGAATAGGCCTTCCGTTAGAGGTTCATCTCGCAAAATCGTCACGGATTTGGTGTGAACAGGCCTTTATACCGGGACCAAAACATGCTGCCACAGTGGCCCTCATCGACTTCCGTCCAGTCAGTCTCACTTCCATCACTGCAAAATGTTTTGAGAAACTGGTCCTTTCTTATCTGAAATCATGTTTACCCCCAACACTGGACCCCAACAGACCACAAACTGTCAAGTTTAATAATCACACTTCCTCCACCCTTACACTGAGCACTGGTGTACCACAAGGCTGCATGCTGAGCCCTCTCCTTTACTTTCTCTTCACCTACGACTGTGTACATGCGCATTGCTCTAACTCCATAATCAAGTTCTTAGATGACACCACGGTGGTTGGCCTGATCAGCAATGATGATGAAACGGCCTACAGGGATGAAATCCAGTATTTGGCAGTATTCTGTGCTGATAATAATCCTCAACACCCTGAAGACCAAGGAGCTCATTGTGGACTACCAGCAGACCATGAGGAATCATGCACACACCCCTATCTACATCAATGGGGTTGTATGTAGATTCTCTTTTTGTTTTTTCTGTGTTTCACCCAAATGACTTTGACAAACAAAATGCACATAATTCTTTTAAATGTTGGGTGTTTCTCAATGCTAAGAACACAGAGAATGGACTTGCATTCTTATAAAGACCACTCTTGCCAGCTACCTTGGAAGAATGTGGATGTAGAACACCAATTGCCCATCACATTTATAGCCAGTGAGAGAACTACTGGCAGTATCACATCAGTGACAGCATTATTAAAATCACACCAGTGATCTTTTGCAGTACTATGACACATTAAAAGAATAACGTCTGTTTATTACTTTATTAAAATGATGCCCAACAAAACAACAAATGTTGACAATTATGGTTACCCACGAGCCGCCAGACTTTCGAAAGTTTACAGCTGGAAACTCTTCAGGAAAAACAACAAATGTCTTTTGTATGCCAAATAGTACCGCTATGACATCTGGGACTTCAAGTGGGTTCTTGGCCACAAGTCAACATATGATGCATCCTTGATATTAATACAGTGCTATGTGGAGCAGGGTTTTGGACCAATGAGATGTCACTGTGAGAGGGGCGAACCAGCGCAACATTGCAGAAATACAAACCAAGCAACCTACAAAATGTCACTCATTGCTTGATGCGGTCGTGGCTGCTTAGGACAAAAACACAGATTACAGGTACATTCACCCTAATGGATATTTACAACAACAAAAGCAATCGGAAGTCATTAATTATTTAAGTGAGTTACAATATTGCAAATCTGAGCAGAGATGAACTTTAAATGTGCAGCGATGTCTCACTGAAGAGCGCGCTAACTCTATTCTAAAATGCTGACGAGTTACAAGCTGGGAGAGTACCAGAGGGCCCATCACTAGCGATTTAGAAAAAACCCTGAATTTTTTCAGAAGGGTGTTGTGTGCGAGTGCCATCATATATAAATCGCCTGGAACTGTTTGCAGTCTTCCTAGCTTTTTGGAGCGTTCCGGTCAGTTATGAAGGGCTTTCATGCACTGATCCAGACTGTATCACTGATCACTTCAATATTGCAGTGGTGGCATACATAAACCACCAGGTAAGAGTGTGGTCATGGCCAATGTTGAGCTTTGTGCACCAGCTTCTTTGGAGCGAGAAGCATCTCCTGTCAATATGTGCAGTGCAAGTCCCCGGTCAACTGTACTGTTGAGTGGATTTTCTCTCCAGTCAGAGAATTAGCCAGAGGGAGTGGAGACTGTGCTTGCTCAGCCAGAGCTGTGGAAACATCATGTTTGGCCCCGGAATGGGGCTTGTTTACACAGACGGGTTGTCACAGCCTGTGCTCAATACCATATTACAAGCCAGAGTCCTTAGATGAGGAGGCTACAGTATATGCCTTAAAATGGCTTGTTTTTGCAGACTTGTATACCCTTCTGGGTGAGGACCCAGCACATTGCCTTGTTCATATGATGGTTAATCTTTTGCATTAGCACTTTTTTGCAGGACTTACTCCATCCATGCTCAGAGTATATGTCACAGCTATAGCAGCAGGTCACACCCCTCTGGTAGATTTGTGGGTAGGTATGCAACCTTTGGAGCAAGACTACTCAGACCCTCTCGCCCTGCTATCGTCCCAGTTTGGGACCTGGTGCTTTCATTAAATGTGCTCATGTTTTCTCTTTCAAAACACTTGGTGTGGTAAGTTTGCGTGTGCTCTCTTTGAAGACGGCGCTGTCACTTGCTTTGTCTTAGGTTAGAAGTGTTTGGGGAACTTCAGGCCCTGATAATCTATGATTCTTAGAATCAGGTTAGAATCTAAAATTAGAATTTATTTATGCAGTTTGCAGATGCTTTTTTCCAAAGCAACTTACAGTGCATTCAAGGTATACATACATGTTTTATCAGATTGTATGTTCCCTGGGAATCAAACCCATGGCCCTGGTGTTGCTAGCGTCATGCTCTAGCAGTTGAGCTACAGGAACCCGTGACTTGGCTTGTCAAAAGCCATTTTCAAGTCTAGGGATGGTCATGTGCCCAAGATTTTGGCCACCCTCTTTTGAGTTCAGGTAGTGACCTTGTATGCTTTCTCCCCTCCTCCATTGATTCGGACAAGGCATGTAAACTTCACATGCTCTGCCCTGTGAGGGTGTAACGCATGTATATCGACCATACGAGTCAATTCAGGCTGACAGATCAGCTGTTTGTCTGCTTTCTCACTAGGTTGTCGATGCCATTTGGCTTGCTTATGATTCACAAGGCGTACAGTGTCCTATGGAGGTGTAGCTGTAACACCTTTCCACTGAAAAGTGTTACAGCTACACTTGACAGAAACGGCTTGGGGAAAGATCAGTGACAATCAGTGGACGTTTTCTGTCAGAAGCAAGATAATTTTGTCAAAATCATATAGCATTTGAGTGCATGTTAATTGTTTCCCTCCACTGGGATTTTAAAATACCAGTAAATGCACCTCATATGTCAGAGCTCGTTCTGGAAGACAGAGAGAGAGGTAAGAAAAACTGCATTACTGCATTAATTCAAAATAAAAGTACAGTAGTACAGGTTTAGTTAAAACACTTAACATGATTTTCTTACATTTCCCTTATGATAAACACTGTTTACTGCCAAAGCAACGACACTAATCCAATGAGAAATACACTCTTTTCATGTTAAGCCTTTTCTCTCCCTTTCTCTCTTCTTCCTGGTCATTGGATTAAAGCATTTTTCATTTTAAGTTTAGTAGGGGACATTCACACTGAACGTATTTCTGCGTCCATCCACACTGTTTTTCATTGTTAAGCAGCGTCTCGCACAGGAACGCCTGTAAATATGGGTCATTCCTACAATTCTGTGACATTTAAGTCCCCATTACAAGTGTGTGTGGTATTTATTTTGTTTAATTTCACCCGATTACAATTTTGATGGCTTTTAAAAAATAATAAAGACTTTTTATAATGTTACACACTTCTGTGGGCTTAAAATGTAAATTTTAAATAACTGAAATCCTTTTCTCACTTCCTCATGTCCCAAAAACTGCACTCACACATCTTTGACAAAAATAAATGCTAAATCATTGGATTTCTATTTCCCCCACATACAATTAAGAGTTTAGTGTTACATTCTCTTACTAACATGTGTTCATTTGTGGTAAATGTGTAATTTTAACACTTAGAGTGGAGGATTTTTGTGTGTCCCTTGATTTATTGTGCATCTTGAGATTGGACTCAAGATGGCGCCGAGTATGGCTGCTGCGTTGCGAGCTCCGACACAACATAGTAGTGTTTTGTTTGTTTTGTTCACAATTCTTATGTTTTTTGTCTTGGATGTTGTCTGCCTTATTGTCTACGACAGACAAACACTTTTAGACATTGGTTCAGCAATCTCACACCGTAAACCGGACTTCACATTCCTCAATGCCGACCCGCTGTTTACAAACACGCAAGCGGAGCCCTTTGTCTGGGCAGCACGGCCGTGGAAACGCAGGAGGAAAAGGGGAAACAGAGCCGCGTTCTCATCAGATTAAGACGCCGCACAAATCGACCCCTGCTACCCACTATTCTACTGGCAAATGTTCAGTCTCTGGATAACAAGCTCTGCGAGCTGAAAGTGCAGATCTCTTTCCAACGAGATACAAGGGACTGCTGCATTATCTGCCTTACGGAAACTTGGATGTCTGCAGAGATTCCAGACTCAGCCATTGAACCTGCGGGGTTCTCCGTGCACCGAGCGGACAGAGCGAAAGACCTCTCAGGTAAAAGCAGAGGAGGTGGTGTATGTTTTATGATCAACAAATCCTGGTGTGATCAGAGGAACGTACATTCTGTCAAGTCTTTCTGCTCTCCTGATCTGGAATTTCTCATGCTTCTGTGTTGACCATTCTGGCTACAGAGGGAATTCACAGCGGTCATTATCACAGCTGTGTACATTCCCCCACAAGCCGACACAGACCGGGCACTCAAGGAACTGTATGGGATTATAAGTGAGCAGGAAACCGCGCACCCTGAGGCCGCATTCATTGTGACCGGGGACTTTAACAAAGCCAGTTTAAAATCAGTCGCACCAAAATATCACCAGCACATTAGTTTCAACACACGAGGGGACCGGGTTTTGGACCATTGCTACTCTCCGTTCCGGGATGGCTACAAATCCCTCCCCCACCCACCATTTGGCAAATCGGACCACTCTTCCATTCTGCTTCTGCCCGCTTACAGGCAGAAACTGAAACAGGAAGCACACACCCTCAGAACGATCCAGTGCTGGTCGGACCAAACAGATTCTACGCTACAAGACTGTTTTGATCACACTCGAGCTTTACACTGATAGCGTAATGTGTTTCATCAGAACGTGCGTAGAGGACGTCGTTCCGACCAGAACAATACGGATCTATCCGAATCAGAAACCATGGATTAATAGCGATGTTCGCACGGCACTTAATGTGCGGGCCTCCGCTTTTAATTCCGGGAACGCGGAGGAGCATAAACAAGCCAGTTATGCCCTCCGAAAAACCATCAGAACCGCAAAACGCCAGTACAGGAGCAAGATTGAAGGACAGTTTAACACCACCAACTCTAGAAGCATGTGGCAGGGAATTAACATTATCATGGACTTTAAAGGGAATAAAAACTCCGCCATGAACACCGCTGCCTCTCTACCGGATGAGCTAAATACTTTTTATACTCGTTTTGAGGGAAATAACACCGCCTTCGTGGAGAGAGCTCTCGCGGCCGAAGCTACAGAGGTCTCGCGGCCGAAGCTACAGAGGTTAGTTCATTCTCCGTCTCTGTAGCGGATGTAACCCGATCCTTCCGACGGGTGAATATCCGCAAAGCCGCGGGCCCAGATGGCATTCCGGGCCGCGTCATCAGAGTGTGCACGAACCAGCTGGCTGGTGTTTTTACAGACATTTTCAACCTTTCCCTCTCTTTGTCTGTAGTCCCCACATGCTTTAAAACATCCACCATTGTGCCTGTTCCAAAGCAATCAAAAATAACTTGCTTAAATGACTGGCGTCCTGTTGCTCTGACCCCCATCATCAGCAAATGCTTTGAGAGACTAATCAGAGATTACATCTGCTCTGTATTGCCTCTCTCTCTTGACCCGCTGCAGTTTGCTTACCGCAACAACCGCTCCACTGATGATGCCATTGCATCTACAATACACACTGCTCTCTCCCACCTGGAAAAAAAGAACACTTATGTGAGAATGCTGTTTGTAGACTACAGCTCAGCATTCAACACCATAGTGCCCTCCAAGCTAGATGAGAAACTCCGGGCTCTGGGCTTAAACAGCTTGCTGTGCAGCTGGATCCTGGACTTCCTGTCAAGCAGATGCCAGGTGGTTAGAATAGGCAGCAACATCTCCTCATCACTGACCCTCAACACTGGAGCCCCACAGGGCTGTGTTCTCAGCCCACTCCTGTATTCCCTGTACACACATGACTGTGTGGCAACACATAGCTCCAATGCCATCATTAAGTTTGCTGATGACACGACGGTGGTAGGTCTGATCACTGACAATGATGAAACAGCCTACAGAGAGGAGGTGCACACTCTGACACACTGGTGTCAGGAGCACAACCTCTCCCTCAACGTCAGTAAGACAAAGGAGCTTGTGGTGGACTTCAGAAGAAAAGACAGAGAACACAGCCCTATCACCATCAATGGAGCACCAGTGGAGAGAGTCAGCAGCTTCAAGTTCCTGGGTGTCCACATCACTGAGGAACTCACATGGTCCATCCGCACTGAAGTCGTTGTGAAGAAGGCCCATCAGCGCCTCTTCTTCCTGAGACGGCTGAGGAAGTTTGGAATGAACCGCCACATCCTCACACGGTTCTTCACCTGCACTGTAGAGAGCATCCTGACTGGCTGCATCTCCGCCTGGTACGGCAATAGCACAGCTATCTCCCACGATCAAATACATCAGCACTGCACTTTATTACCCTTACTCTTATATCTCACACCGGACTGTCATAAATTATATTATTATTATATTATATTCTCTCTTAACAACTGACTATCAACCGACAGCCTGCATGTCAATACAGTACAATACTGTACATTCTATATATATATATATATACTTTTTTATATATTTTTATTTTTTATTTTTATTGATTAATGTGTATCTATATAGTGCGTATTGTATACTGTTGAGTGTAATTATGTGTATAACAGATGTTTAATTGTGCTGTGTTAATTTGATGTTATTGTAAATTGGTATATGTCTCATCACTGTCACGACTGCTATGTTGATCGGAACTGCACCCAAGAATTTCATACACCATTGCACTTGTGTATATGGCTGTGTGACAATAAAGTGATTTGATTTGATTTGATTTGATTTGACCCTCTTATGTCATGATACCATGACCTTTCATTGAAGATACTGTATATGTTAGGAAATGACATCACACACACTGGAGGTGGACATCAGCCATTCTGCAAAATTACTTTTTGAAGTTTATAACTTCATGAATAAGCGTGTTTACTGGTGTTATTAGAATCACAATGGTGAGAAACCATTATTAAGCACTTGAATGCTATATGTTTGACAAATTTCTCCTGGTTCTGAAAGAAAACATGACAGAAGATGTGCGCTGATTGTCATTGATCTTTCTCCCTGCCGCTTCTGTCAAATGTGTCATTCATGTAACGTTTAACCACTGATTTCTGACACAACTCACGTGAAGGGTGTGAAGCAGTTTGGGCGTGAGTTGCTAAAATACAGGACAAACTGATTCCTGTAAGTATTTCAATCTTCCCTGAGGTCCACTTATAATGTTAGTAAAGCTATTTTTGCACAAAAATTGTGATAATTTAGTAATATATGATAATTTTCTCTTTGGCTCTCGCCCTCTGTCTGAAATACTCAGTTTTGCATCGCCGGAAATGCATCAAAGTCCATCTAGTGCATGTTAATTTACAAAAATAATTCATAATAGTCCAGATGGGTCCCCTTTGGTGTTGAGGAACAGTTAGTAGGCCACACTTCTCCTGTCTTTCCTGCTCTCTCTCTGTTCATGAACTGAAGCACCAGTGGATGGGGCCAAGGGTGCGATGATTTAAAGTATGCGTTGATGTTATTGTTGTAGAAGAAGTTATGAATTAATGAGCCCCGTAGTGATGGAGGGGAGTCACAGAAGTAGAGAACAAGGCGTTTTTGCAGCTTGGTTTCAACAAATGCTTTTACTGAATTGGGGATTAAGTTTTGAGTTCTGAAATTTACAGTGTTATTTCAGTAGAATGACCTCTTATATGTCAAAATATCAAGGAAAATTTGATTCCTCGTGACATGACCCCTTTAATACGGAACACAGTTTTGTTTCCTTAAATGCAGTGTAGCAAAGCCACATATGGGAAATGTTTAATATTTAACACTATGTACAAAAAAATAAATCAATGCACTAGCATTTTATACAGTATATTGTTTTACGTGTTTCCTTTTTAGTCTACTTTAACTCCTTTAAAAAGTGTATGTGATGTCTGGGGGAACTGTTGAACTTCTTGTCAGTCAAGGTCACCTAACAGGAAGTAGGAAGTGTTTGATACAAACTATGATATATAAGGAAGCAGCATGGCACACATGAGGGACTGGTGTTTGTTGATGATCATCGTTTGTTCTTATGATTGTGGAGTACTCTATAACTTAGGTAGTAATTACCTTTCTGGGACTTATACAACGCAGTTGGGACTATTGCACATTGGATCATTGCACTTGGGATTGTATACACCACTGGGCATTGGACTTCACATTTGGACACTCAAAGACTGTTGGGGTACAGTGCCAGAGCCTCTACTCCTTGTTACAGACTGAGTGTTATCTTTATATATATTTCAAAGTCTGGTTCACTGTATATATATTGTAATTATAAAAATATAATTGCCTTAACATTCACGTCTTTGTTTATGGTTTTCCTTATTCTCACACATACTCCTCGCAAAAAACATCAGAGCCTCTCTTTATTGTGTGTACGATATGTCGAATCGTTACAACGGGATGATTCCATATCAAACAGAACACTTGGCAACCCCAAAGTCACACTGGCAGTCGTGCCAGCCATCTCTGTAATCAATGTTATACATTATTCTCCCTATAGTACCATTCAAGCATATTGGTTGACTGATGATTGTGCCTGTGCATGTGTGTATGTGTCATAATTGTATGTGTTTTTGTTCATGTCTTTTATTTTGGTAAATAGTTCAATGCCATGTTTGTTCCTGGTTCCTTGTCATGTGATCTTGTCATATGTTTGCCATGTTCTTGTGTCTTGTCTCAATTGGTTCATTGTTTCATTGGGTTGTTAACAGTCTTATCTTGTTTAGAGTTCAATGTGTTCATTGGTTATCACTGTCATGTGTTCTCCCTAGTCCAAGTATTTAACCTTCATGTTTGCCATTGTCCATTGTCGAGTATTGTTTGTTAATGTACATTGTATGGAAGTCAAGTCCATGTTTTGTTTTGTTTTGTTTTGTTTTGTTTTATATTGAAGTCTAGTCAAGTTTATAGTTAAGGTTCATGTTTCCTGTTTATGTTTTCATTTCACGTCTTGGGTTTCCAGTTTAAGGATTTAATGCACCATATAAATAAACTGTACTTGGGTTTGTCGCACTTCATCGTCTCTTCGTCTACTTGTAGCCAGCCAACATTACAGAATACTCAACCCACCAAGATGAACCCAGCGGTTCAGTTACTTTGTCTATGTCAGGAAGGCCTTTCCATTGAGGAATATGTTGAGGACTTTTGTGCTCTGGCCAGCAGGATTGATTTAATGAGATTGCCCTCAAGGAGTGTTTTCGCTTTGGGCTGAATGAGCCAGTCTCCTTCTTGGTGCCAGGTGGCCGGAGTACCTACAGCCTGACTCAATTTATCGACCTTGCCCTACTGATATGTGGCTCATCGTTCACTGTGGGGGAGGTGGATGCCGAGCCAGTGTCCCACGTCATGGTCGACGAGCCAGGGTCCCATGTCATGGTCGACGAGCTTGCAGACCTTTTGCCCCAATCCTGAGTCTGCTCCATGTCATAGCCACACCTGAGTCTGCTCCATGCCATGTCACAGCAACGCCTGAGCCCTCACAATAATGCCTCAGTCTGCTCCATGCCATGTCACAGCCAAACCTCAGTCTGCTCCATGCCATGTCACAGCCAAGCCCCAGGCTGCTCCATGTCACAAGCAAGGCTTTGCTCCACGGTCCAGGCCCGCCTCTGCTACACGGTCCAGCAGTCACACCTGCCATGGCCAACGAGTCAGCATCCATGCCTACCATGGCCAAGTCAGGATCCTACCGTACCATATAACAATGGTAGCTCCCTCTTGAACTTTGTGTTTTTGTTTTGGGGCATCAGGAGCCGCCCTTGGGGGGGGGGGGATATGTCAGGATTGCATGTGTCTTTGTTCATGTCTTTTATATTGGTAAATTAGTTCAATGCCATGTTTGTTCCTGGTTTCTTGTCATGTGATCTTGTCATGTGTTTCCCATGTTCTTGTGTCTTGTCTCCATTGGTTCATTGTTTCATTGGTTCATTGGTTCATCTTGTTTAGAGTTCTATGTGTTCATTGGTTATCATTGTCATGTGTTCTCCCTAGTCCAAGTATTTAACCCTCATGTTTGCCATTGTCCATTGTCGAGTATTGTTTGTTAATGTACGTTGTTTGGATGTCAAGTCCGTGTTTGTTTTATAGTCATGTTTATGTTTTAAAGTTAAGTCTAGTCAAGTTTATAGTTAAGGTTCATGTTTCCTATTCATGTATATGTTTTCATTTCACATCTTGGGTTTCCAGTTTATGGATTTACAGCACCATGTAAATAAACTGCACTTGGGTTTGTTGCACTTCATCGTCTATTCATCTACCTGTAGCCAGCGTGTGTGTGTGTGTGTGTGTGTGTGTGTGTGTACAGGTTTGGCGATACTTGTGAGTGCCACATTTTTGACAGTGTCCTCACTAATATACTGAAACTTGTTGAAAACCCACTAGTGAGGACATTTTAGGTGGTCCTCACTAGAAAAAAGGCTCATAAATCAGCCAAATCATGTTAGCTTTAAATCTACTGATGTCCACAGGTTTCTGTGAGGGTTAGTGTAACAATTTCGAGGAGTGAGGAAGCAGGAGACGGCAAATCCAACTCAAAGGTACATTTAATCTTCACACAAAAACACTGAAATGCTATATATAGTGGGACTGGCAGTAGCCAACACACTCAAAGCTTCAGCTGGGCTCGCATTCTGAGGTCTGGCCCCTTTTACTTCTCCCATCTCTTACTGTGGACAAAGAAACAGCAATTACCAGAAATTCATCTCAGGTGAAAACCCTTACTGCTTCCTCTTCCCAGACGAACACTCAACCTTGCCCTCGCTTCCACAGTTAGGTAGGGTTAGGGGATCGAAAATATCTTTAGCCTGCTATGAAATCAATGGAATTCTATGAGATGATATAGTGAACTAATATAGTGAAACAAGCACATGTGTGTATGTGCTCAATATGGTAAAACAACTTCTGGCTACAGCATCAGGGGGTGCTACAACTGCATGCAGACAGAGATGCATTCATTTATTTCATTTTTATTTTTATTTTTCAATTATTTTCTTTCTTTTTCAATGTGTCACAAATACCATGAACTCAGCAGCTTGAGTCCAAATCAAATCAAAGTTAAAATGCATCTTGAACCAAGTCTGTTACAGGTTCAAGATGTACCTGTATATCATACAGTCTGATATAAACAATAGTTGATGTCCCACAGTCTATCTTGGCTTTTACCCAGACATATCTGGGCTTAAACCATACAATCTCACAAGCAACATTCATGTACTGGTTAAAAGAAAAAGTATTTCCAAAGTCCTATAACTTTTCCCTTGATTTAAGACCACAATGAGAGTTGTTGGTGCAATTGTCCTGATTAAAAAAAAAAAAAAAATGATCCAGAGACAGATGAAGATTTAAATGTTGCCTGCATTTATTTACTTTCAGAAAATAAAAAGAAGTTGTTCTCTGGCGGCATGAAGTATTGCAGCATCATGAGCAAGGTCAAATGACTGTCTGCTCTTGCAGCAGCACACCCAGCTGCCATGGGTGGTAAACACCCTCATAAACCTTTAGTTTATACCTACAGAGGGCAGAAACTCATAGAACATAAAAACCCTAAACCATTAACAATATTACTTAAAATAATAAGCTTAAATTTTGAGTGTCTACAGTAAAAAAGCATTTACCCTCCACTCACTGACTATGATGGAATGAATGAATGAATAATAACTCAATGACTGCACATATGTATCACAAAGGACCACTAATACTTTTTAGGGAACATATAATGGGTTGCCCAAGAGTGTTAAAGTGAATAATTATTTCTAATGATGCCTTTATTCATAGCGGTCCATTCTAGAGATGTAAAGATATTGAGGATATAGTTAGAAGAATGACTGATAATTTTCAAACTGTACACATAGTTTTTATTGGAATACATTACATCTGGTCAGATGGACACATACTGTGTAGTCACAGCCTTTTGTAGAATCTCTGTATCATATTCTTACATCATGCAGTTTCACTGACGATCTCTTTCTAACTCCAAACCCAGGATACAGAGGTTGAGTGAATGTGGTGTGGACTCTGGGATGAGGGTCAGTGTGTCAGAGACATTGTAGAAGGATAGAATTCCTGCTCCGTGATCAACATACACTCCTATTCTACAGTAGCTGGAGGCTTCAGGGAGTGTAGTACCTTTATTATTGTGACCAAATGAGTACCTGGAGGGAGAACAGGACAAACTCCAGGACTGATTATTACATCCAAACACGCAATCATGGCCCTGTCCCTTCCTGCTGATGCTCTTATAAGACACTGATAGACCCACACCATCACTCCCACTCCACTCGATCTCCCAGTAACAGCATCCACAAACACTTTCTCTACACAACATCTGACGCCAATGATCAAATCTGTGAGGATGATCAGGATACTGCTGGAGAGTGTCAGTGTGAGTAATCACTCTGTTCCCTTCAGACAGACGGAGTTTTTTATTCACTGTATTTGGATCCACTGTCAGCTGATGAAAATCTGATGGAGATAAAGTCAAAGTATTTAATCCAAACAAGTTTGTCAATTTATGCACGCATATATGCCCCCCACTCCCACAAAGTAATAATACTGTAGTGAAACAAGAGTTGCACTTTTGTTTTGGTGTATGTGTGTTTTTTAAATGTGATTAAACAGTTATCAGTTCAGACTTCCTGGGGGGGTGGGGCATGGGAATGTCTCACTCTGTTCTGCCCAGGATATGGGGAGTGGGGAGTTTGTGCAGTAATTCTGAGCGTGGGTTCTGTTGTGAAGATCTTTCATGAGAATTGTATGGTGTGGGCATCAACCTTACAGTTGCCCAAGTAATAAACTGTTCCTGTAAGTCCTGTGTGCTTCTTGGAACCACTACACTGGTGTCAAAATGGGGATCTGGATGTTTTGGAGTTTCAAAAACACTCAAGCATGTCAGACAGAGCTTATACTGGGGTCTAATGAGGAGAGATGTTGAAGATTATTGTCGGCAATGTGATGGTTTTACTGCCCGCAAGGGCCCAACCGCCAGTCCCATGCTCCCCAGCAAAAGTTCCCAGAAGGGTGCCCTACGGAAAGAGTGGAAGTTAATGTAATGGGTCGCTTTCCTTAACACAGTACACTGACTTCTGCTTCCGATGTGAGAACACTGTGTGCGTTTGGCTGGCGCTTCACATTCTGACTATTTTTTTGCGTGTTGTTTCCATTTGTTTTTCTTTTCATTTATTAGTCTGTGCATAAATTTAAATCCTTTTGGCTTCTGGATCTATAACATGTTTGGAATTGGATTCTATGCCTTTCTTTCTGCTAACCAGAGAAAAACAGCATGTACCTGCCATTGGAGACTGGACAGCTCACACTCCATTTCACGGGTATGTCGCAAGCCCTCTCTTTGTCTGTTATTCACCTCTCACGGCATGGGTATTGAGTGAGTCTCCACTCTCTTTATCACCTGTGTCGACAGTTTTTTGACCGGTTGGGGTGCCTTCTTCTCAATCAACTGTTAGGTGTAGACTAGGCAGGGTCTGGCTAACACGATATCATTGATTGTGGCTGCTGTAGCTGGCATCTCATGACTCTATATCTCGCGTATGAACATGTCTTGGATTTCATTTTTTAAAGCGTTTTTTTTATCTTCCTCGCTCTCGTCCTTGGCATTCATGCCATAAAAAGATCCAACTACTGACATCACGACTTAGAATCTTAAACTGCCATCTGCATTTAGACTCTGAGACATATGAACTCTGTCGTGAACTCGGAATCCTCCAGCGGCCACGGTATATCCATCGCTCACCACGGTATCTCGAATGTGTCTATCGCTCATCTCCCACAGCAATTCCATCAATTTGGACAAAAAGACGGTGCTGTAAAACTGATGTTGCATTGGCAAGATGCTCAAACTCATTTTGAGGCATTTAACTAAAGATGATCACTACTCCACATCAAAACACTTTGGATTTGTTTGTCAGGATTTGGCACTATTGAACTGTCACTCTCTTATAGACAAAGTGTCAATTCTCAATGAACTCATCACTGATAAAATACTGGACATGCTACTGCTAACTGAAACCTGGCAAACACCTAATGACTTTCTACAACTAAATTTGATTACTCCCCATGGATACAAATATTTGTCTAAACCCTGACCTTACGGAAAAAGGGGCAGACTAGCTATTGTTTGTCGAGATGGCATGAGAGCGGTTTTGACTGAATTTCATAATGTCACGTCTTTTGAATATCTGGCTCTCAAGATTGTTGGTGAAACTACTCTCATTGTGTTATTGATTTACGACCTCCAAAATATCAGCCTCACTTTTTCTCTGAACTTAGTGAAATACTCACTCTTGCCTGTGCTATGTCTCCCCATACTATACTGCTTGGTGATTTCAATATCCATGTTGATACTGACTGTTCAGATACAACTGAACTCATGAATGTTCTTGAATGCTTAAATTTAACACAGCATGTGAATTTTTCTACCCATACCCATGGTCATATGCTTGACTTAGTTTGTACATCAGGTCTTAATAATGTTTCTACAACTGGTACACAAATTGGCATCTCAGATCACAAACTTATAGAATTTTAATTTAATTTTCCTAGCTGTAAGTCATACAAGAATCTTATCGCAACCTAAAAACAGTCGACCCCTCATCATTCTCCACCTCTGTCTGTGCACCTTTCCTTTGACTCTTCAAAAATGTACTATCCTTCAAACATCCTCTCAAATTATAATTCAGCTATCTCAGCTGCTCTTGAAGAGCACACCCCCAATCAAGACAAAGCTGGTGCCCTCTTCTCACTCATCGCCTTGGTTTACTCCTGAACTGCAGGCATTGAAGAGAGCGGGTCGTCGTCTTGAATGAATCTGTAGAAAACAGGCCTCACTGTTCATTCATTATCTCTTACACAACATCAGCTGAAGTACAGAGCAGCACTCAACACTGCACGTTCAATGTACTTTTCCTCCATCATCCAAAAAGCAAGTTGTAGACCTAGAGCCCTCTTTGCTACGGTAAACAAGCTAATTCACCCACTGTCTCAGGACTCACACAGCTCTGATGAACTTTGTGACTCATTTCTGAACTTCTTTTTAGATAAAATTGTTTCCATTTACCAAACATTCACGTCAACCATTTCTGAAGATCCTCTGCACGAATGTCTGTCTGAACACCCCATCCACCCTTTCTCTTCCTTCACTCCCACTAGCCCATCCTCAGTCAGTGATCTAATTTTACATTCCAACTCATCATCTTGTCAGTTGGACCCTGCCCCAACCTCCCTTCTTAAACACTGTGAGTCAGTCATTTCAGCACCTATTTCGCATATGATAAACACATCTCTTGCATTTGCCATTGTTCCAACTGATCTTAAAATTGCTGCTGTTACACCAGACCTTAAAGGTCCCAACTTAGATCCATCTTCCCTCCTGCAACTATCTTCCTATTTCTAAACTGCCTTTTATATCTAAACTTCTGGAAAAAGTTGTAGCCTCCCAGTTACAATCACATCTTGCAGCTAATAATCTCTATGACCCTTTCCAAACTGGTTTTCACCTATTCCACAGCACTGAAACTGTTCTCTTGAAGGTTATTAATGATCTGGTTTTCTTCCTACCTCACTAACAGACAGTATTTAATCTTGATTAAGAAAAACAAATCCCCTACTGCTCCTCTCACTCAGGGTATCCCCCAGGGTTCTGTACTGGGTCCACTACTGTTCATAATTTACATTCTCCCACTAGGTCAGGTCATCCAACGTCATGGTCTCATTTATCACTGCTATGCTGATGACACCCAGATTTAAACATCCGCACGTTTTGATGAAACACATGCCATCAGCTCATTAACTGCCTGTATCAATGATGTAAAAATTTGGTTAAACAGTAATTTCCTCAAATTCAATGCTGACAATACTGAGATAATGATTTCTGTGCCACAAACACTTATAATAAATATTGACATTTGTGTCAATATTGATGGAAATCTGACCAAATCCTCTAAAACCATTAAGAATCTGGGAATCACTTTCGATCCATCTCTTACTTTTGAAGCCCACATCAGAACCATCACTAAAACTGCTTTCTTCCATCTACGTCACATTGCACGATTTCGCCCCATTCTCAGTTTGAAGGATGCAGAATCACTAGTTCATGCTTTCATATCATCATGTCTCGACTACTGTAACTGCATCCTTACTGGCCTACCAGCTAAAACTATTGCCCGATTACAATACATCCAATACTCTGCAGCTAGATTTCTCACTAACACCAAGCATTCTGCACACATTACTCCCATCTTGTTTAGTCATCACTGGCTGCCTGTCTCATGCTGCATTAAGTTTAAAATTCTTCTCTTGACATACAAAGCTCTCAATGATCTGGCACCTCATTATATATGTGATCTGCTGCATCCATGCACACCAGCACGCACTCTTTGTTTTTCTGATTCCAAATTGTTATCTATCCCTAGATTTCGTCTATCCACTTTTGGTGGGAGATCCTTTAGTGTAACTGCACCTAAACTGTGGAACTCTCTACCTCAGAGCCTCTGTGACATCTCCTTCACCAAAAGGCTGGAGGCGAATCCACTACCAGTCAACAAGGCTAAGACTGTAGTGGATGCTTTCATGGATGGCATGTTTAGCCAGTTTGGGGGTCACAGAATCTATCCAAATTGACCAGGCAGAAATTTTTAAGAACTTGTCTTTCCCATCATTTGTTAAAAGCTGGGTTTACACAAGGCCTGGACCACCCCTTTACATTCCCAATGTAATGACCTTGTAAAGAGGTTTAATAGGACCCTGGCCGAACAACTGGTTATTGTGATAGCCAAGCATTACCATGACGGAGACAGACACTTGCCATTCATCCTCATGATTTGTCGTTCCGCTGTGAAATTTTCTACCTCATGTGCACCTGCTCTTCTTATACTAGGGCGGGAGATTAGGACACCTGGGTAAATAGCCTTCGGTAGACCTCCTGATAATCCTTCTGTTCCCCCAGGTCCTGAGCATGGTAAAAGGCTTCAGGACTGTTTAGAACAGTGTCAAACTCAGTTCCTGGAGGGCCACAGTCCAGCAGAGTTTAGCTCCAATCTTAACCTGAAGCAGCTAATCAAGGTCTTCAGGAGTGCTTGAAGATTACAAGGAGGCATTTTGGAGCAGGGCTGGAACTAAACTCTGCAGGGCTGCGGCCCTGCGACCATAATGGGGAAGCACCTCCCCAGTCTTTTCTGCCACAGAGGAGGCAGGACCCCAGATGGTCACTCAGTTCTTTGGTAGTGCCATGCACAACAATGAAAAGTTTTGCACCTACAGCCACTCTAACGGATTCTTTGGTTATTGCAGTGTGAGAAGGACAAAATCAGCCTCAAAGACACAGGAAGCCTCCAAAACTTTTTCAGGACTTTGGCTGTTTGCTCGAGGAACTTTTAATTGGGGGGCAGTGTAGCAAACCAAAACAGCTGCACTTTTGTTTTGGTGTATGTGTGTTTCTATATGTGCTTACAGGAATTAGTCCAGTCTTCCTGGGGGGTGGGCAATCCCACTCTGTTTTGCCCAGGATTGGGGAAGCGGGGAGTTTGCTCAGTTAGTCTGGGCATGGGTTCTGTTGTGAACCCATCTTTCACAAGAGTTGTGCGGTGTTGGCATCATCCTTACATACTTCTGTATGCTTTTTGAACAGCTAAAATAAATAAGTAATAATATCACAGACCTATTTGAGTTTTACTTTTCCTGTTGTTTTTCTTGTGTAACTTTTCATTCGAGAATCTGTACTCTGGAGGCCATTGACCTGGGGATCAAGCAAAATGCCTTTAAGGTGAAGAATTATATGTAAATGAATGTCATCCTATATGGAGTATAAGACTGCTGCTCTGGGCATGTGCCACTATTTACTGTAAACCTCATATAGCGATGCATGCACAGCTGAAGAAAAACTTTTCTGTGTATGACTGTCTTTAAAACACAATGTGTATCCCCTTCTCCATGGGGCTGTGAAAGTAAGGACCCCAGAATGCCAATTGAATTGGTTGGATTTCTTTAACTTTTTTCTTTTTCAAAAAATATCCAGTGACATTTACATTTACTGTTAAATGTATCACATCTGCTATTCACACATGCAACAGCTTTCCGTCAAGTCATTTATATTTGTATAGCACCTTTCACAATTCAACCTTTCATCATTTCAAACAGCTTTACAGAAGATCAGGCATTAACAGAAGATAGAACTGTAATATCTATAATGTCTTGAGTCATCATTGTATAGTTTGATAAAATACGATTGTGAATTAAGTAATTAAATAATAATTGTATTTATAACCCCAGTGAGCAAGCCGAAGATGACTGTGGCAAGGAACACAAAACTCCATAAGATGTTGGTTAATGGAGAAAAATAACCTTGGGAGAAACCAGACTCACTGTGGGGGCCCAGTTCCCCTCTGGCTAACATCATGAATACAATGCCAATATTACTTGTGTAGTGCAAGTCATGGTTTAAAATTATTAAACTAAGTAAGTGTTGAGGGCCAGTGTTTAAACAAAGATTTTGTATGAACTGTAAGAGTAATCACTAATGTCTTTGAAGTCCATCCTGGATTAACTGCAGAAGTTCACATAGATGCAACTGTCCTTGTTAGTTGGCTGATGAAGGGTTTTGTTGGCAATTCATTGATAGTCTATATATTCCATTTAAAGAGTGAAGTCCATCATTAGACCGAGGTGATGTAGGCAGAGATCAGTTAGGTGCATCGCAGTTCAACCTGGCCGGTAATTTCGGTGAAGTCTATCCTAAGTCCAAGGTTCAGGCAATGGCATATGAAGTATCCCATGTCTTATGGTTGGAGTTGGCATCACTTCATCCTCTGAAGTCCATCGTAATAGACTGAAGTGATGTTTGGCTGGCACCAGCTGCTACTAGTCATCATCACACAGCAACATGTAGCAGTGGAGACCAACTCCAAGCAGGAACGGAGCTGGATCTGGCCGGTTCTAGTGACCTCAGGATAGGAGTCCCGAAGTTGAGACAGGGAAACAAATAAAATAATTTTAGCATAGATGCCATTCAATTTATTGCAGAGGTATAGATCATGATCACTGTTTCTGTTTCCGGCAGACCTAACTAAAGCAGCCTAATTGTGAGTTGAAGGATAAATTAGGTGTATGCCTGGCTAAATAGATGTGTCTTTAGTCTAGACTTAAACTGAATGAATGTGTCTGCATCTCGAACAGTGTTAGGGAGACTATTCCATAGTTTAGGAGCCAAATATGAAAAGGATCTACCTCCTTTTGTGGATTTTGATATTCTAGGAACTATTAACAGGCTAGAATTTTGCGATCGTAGTGAACGTGATGCAATATAGCATGGTAGAAGGTCACTTAAGTACTGTGGAGCTAGACCATTCAAAGCTTTGTACGTAGTTAACAATTTTAAAATTAATACGAAATTTAAAAGGTAGCCAATGTAACGATGATAAAATGGGGATAATGTGATCATATTTCTTGGTTCTCATCAACACTCTGGCTGCTGCATTTTGAACCAATTGAAGTTTATTTATTGATCTTGCTGGACATCCTCCCAGTAATGCGTTACAATAATCTAATCTTAAGATCATGAATGCATGAATTAGTTTTTTGGCATCAACAACAGAGAGCATGTGTTGTAATTTAGCAATATTTCTTAGGTGGAAGAATGCTGTTCTACAAACATTGGTAATTTAAATTTCAAAGGACAGACTGGTATCAAATATAACACCTAAGTTCTTCACTGTTGATGATGATGTAACAGTGCATCCATCGAGAGTCAAATTATATTTTAGCGGCTTATTTTGAGAGGTTTTTGGTCCAATAATTAGTACCTCTGTTTTTCGGAATTGAGTAGAAGAAAATTTCTGGCCATCCAATCTTTTATTTCATTGATACACTCTGCTAATTTGGAGAATTGTGAAATCTCATCAGGTTTTGAAGAAATATAAAGTTGGGTATCATCAGCATAACAGTGGAAACTTATTCCACAATTCCTGATAATATCTCCCAGGGGAAGCATATACAAGGAGAACAGCAAAGGCCCTAAAACTGATCCCTGTGGCACTCCATACATTACTTTTGTTGAGATTACTGGGAATACTTTTTTTAAGAGCTTGGTTGATATTGGATCTAACAAACATGTTGTGGCTTTTGATGTTTCGATACGATATTTTGTTAGCTCTTCATGACCTATGACAGCTTAGGATTGAAGTTGCACATGAGAAAAATTATGTGACACTTTTTTCTGAGGTACTGTGACAGATGATTGCATAATTCCAATTTTATTTCTGATTATTTCAATTTTATCAGTAAAGAAATTCATGAAGTCATTACTATTGTGCTTTGACGGAATATCTGGTTCAGTCAATGCTTTATTCCTAACCAATTTAGCCACAGTACTGAATAAACACCTAGGATTGTTGTGGTTATTTTCTATGAGTTTACTCAAATATGCTGACCTGACAGCTTTTAGTGCCTGTCTGTAGCTACAGACACTATCCTTCCATGCACCGCGAAATACCTCTAATTTTGTATTCTTCCACTTGCACTCCATTTTCCGAGCTGCTCTCTTGAGAGCATGAGTGTGATCATTGTACCATGGTGCAGGGCTTTTTTCTTTAATTGAAGGGGGTCGACACTATCAAGAGTGCTAGAAATGACTGTATTTATATTTTCTGTTATTTCATCAAGTTCTTCTAGGCTTTGGGTGTATGAGATAGATATGGAAAATTATTAGTGAAGCTATCTTTAGTGGTCAAAAGAATAGTTCTACCTGAACGATAGCGTGGTGTAGATTGAGTAACATTAGCTGATCGCAGCATACAAGAGACGAGGTAATGATCCGAGATGTCATCGCTCTGTGGCAGAATTTCTATATTATCAACATCAATTTTTTCTAAATGATTTAGTAGTTCGGGGAACAGACACAGTCTCTATAAGATATCTAGGTGATACAGTCTCTATGTGTTGTAATTTATGTGACCTGTGTGATGTCTCAAGGCAGCTAGCAGTCATTCGGATTAACCAGTTTGTCTGCTTCCTGACCTGGGCCCCAGTTAGTCAGATACTATCATTATTAAGACTAAGAGCCAAATTACTAGAGAGGAGAGCAGCACCTTCCCGGGAGGGATGGAGTCCTTCTCTCTTTAGCAGGTCAGGTCTACCCCAAAAACTCTTCCTATTGTCTATAAATCCTATTTTATTCTCCAGACACCACTCAGACATCCAGCCATTCAGTGACACTAATCTACTATAAACCTCGTCACCACGACGAGCAGGGAGGGGCCAGAGCATATTAAAATGTTTGACATTGTTTTTGCAAATTGACACCTCTTTAACATTATCTCTAGTGATTTCCGACTGGCGAAGCCGGACATCATTAGTGCCGACATGAATAACAATTTGAGAAAATCGATGTTTAGCATTAGCCAGCACTTGTAAATTTGATTTGATATCAGACGCTCTGGCACACGAAATGCATTTAACAATAGTGGCTGGAGTCCATGTTCCTTACAATAGAATCACCAATAACAAGGGCTCTTTCAACATGATTCTCAGTGGGCGTATCACTGAGTGAGGAGAATCGATTGGAAACCCTAACAGGAACGGGAGAGTGGTGTCGCTTTGCTGAGCGAGTATGCCACCGAGACGTCACCCAAATGCCCTGCTGCAGGGGCTCTACAGCCGGAACCAAAGTGTGTGTGATGCTCTCTGTACTGCCCGCATCCGAAACAGTATCTACCGGCTTCTCTTTCTCACTGACCTCCACTAGCGTTCGGATGCGTGCCTCTAACTCATGAAACTTCTCCGTCAGCCTGACTAATTTCTTACATTTATCACATGTGAATCCCTTACTGCTGATGGAAGAGACTATTGTAAACATGTGACATGCAATGCAGGAAGAAATAACACGAGCGTATGCCATGACTTACCGCAGTTGTTTGTTGTTGTTGGTTGTTCCTGAGCGGTGAGGGTTTGAGATCGATGTGAATCCCTCACGCAATTGTTTGTTGTTATGGTTCTTGATAAGCAGTGCTTTGAGATGGATGCAATAATCCATGTAACACAGAGGAGAAAAATGGGTGTGTGCTGTAAAATGCACGCAGTTTAATCGCGATAAAAATAGAAAGCGGATTCACGTGGAAAATGCAAACAGTTGAATCGCGATAAGAGAATAATGCGGGGGAAAACGCGATGCACGCTGAAAAATGGCAGATGTTAAGGATTAAAGGCTGAAAACAGATAGTTAAGCGATGCTAAAAAAAAAGCTAGCAGGCTATAAACACAGACTCGAGCTAGGCGCCAGCAGCAACAGGTAAAATACACACAGATGAAAAAGTAGAAAAGCGGAAAAACCCGAAACACGCGGTAAAATGACAAAGGATGAAAAGACGAACGTATGAGAATAAGAATAAGCAATTTTAAGCAGGCTACAAACACTTGTGCAGCGTGCAGTCAGCAACAGGAAGTCCAGTGACGTGTACAGTGACGAGTCAACTAGAGTCGTTAAATCTGTGATTTAATAATTCTTTCCGTCTTTTTTCCATTTTGCTACCAATCACAAATTAGCAGCAAAATGCAGTTTTTGTAAGATGTAGTTCATTCTATAAACAGTCAACAAATTCCTTCATCCGCTCAAATGAAGAGAAGCCCTTTAAGGCTGCATTACCTACACTTTTAAAATCAGTATATATATATATATATATATATATATATATATATATATATATATATATATATATATATATATATATATATGAATGTAAAAATACAAATCTGTTCTATACAGATGCAAGGGAATGTAATGGCAGAAGAGGTAAGATATGTTGGATAAATATAAATAGACTAAGCTGTCTATTGCACATAATTATTGCTCAAAGGGGCAGTTTTAACTGTTCATGAGATGGATAGCCTGAGGGGAAAAACTGTTCTTGTGCCTGACGGTTCTGGTGCTCAGAGCTCTGTAGCGCCGGCCAGAATGCAACAGTTCAAAAAGGTAGTGGGTTGGGTGAGTGGGGTCCAGAGTGATTTTTCCAGCCCTTTTCCTCACTCTGGAAGTGTAGAGATCTTGAAGGGAGGGCAGGGGGCAACCAATAATTTGCTCAGCAGTCTTAACTGTCCTTTGTAGTTTTCTGATGTCTGATTTCATAGCTGAACCAAACCAGACAGTTATTGAAGTGCAGAGGACAGACTCAATGACTGCTGAGTAGAACTGTATCAGCAGTGCCTGTGGCAGGTTGACCTTCAACTGGCGAAGAAAGTACAAACTCTGCTGGGCCTTTTGGAGGAATATAAACACTCACCAGAATGAACAAAGGAAAACTCCCGCGGCAAGTAGAAATGCTTACAGTTGATAAAGAGCACTTCCAAATTAGGACAGCACATCTTCTTTAACACTTTGAGGACACAGCCAACTAAGCTGTTTTCCTGTTGCCGTAACTCTTCAACCATTTGCGCTATCAAAATAATTATTACGGTAGTCTTATTACAGTAATCGCATGATTTGGGTCAGAAAATCACAGCTGCTTTTGGGAAGAATGGGGAGGAGGAAATGGAGAGAAACAGAGCATGACAGAGGAAAATAATTTTGGACTGCATAAAATCTTTTGGAAAGATGAACAACAGGCCTGAAGAAGAAGGGGTCCACAACAGAAGAGGCGACTGGGATGGTCACTCTTCTCTCACTGATTCAATCGGCATCTTAGCATGTGGTGTGTGTATGTGTGTCAGTGTATGTGTGCACGTGTGTGCGTGTGTGTGAGAAACTGGAGGGGAGGGTGTAAAAACGCCTGGAGATACTAGGGTATAAAAAGGCTCCTGAGTGAAAACAGGGTTTCTGCAGGTTTTATGAAGCTCAATTTAAGACTTTTATAAGACCGTTTTAAGACCAACTAAAGGAAATTTAAGACATGCATTTAAGGGAACACAATGTCATCGTATCGCTCTCTAAATGTAAATGCCTAAGGAGCACAAGAACAGTCATATATACTGTTTACAGTATAGTAACACTTCAAAGTTTAAAAACTCAACTCAACAGATCTCCATTACTTTTTAATTAATTTAACAAAAAGTAACACAATAAGGCTTGAGTACCTCTGCCCCTAACCACTAGAATGTGGAAATAACTTTTACCTTCTGATCATACCCATTGTATCAGCTATATTCCCCAAAGACACTACTGTTTCACATGAATAGTGTTTAAACAACACCCAAAAATACACTTCAAAGCTCTGGAATAAGTTATCACCACCAAACATGTAAAAACTAATTAAAAAAAAACTAACTAATCAGGCTAATCAAGCCCTAGAGAGGGATAAAGGCGACCGGAGGCAGAAGTTCCAGGGAGAGAGAGTTACGGGCAGCTGCCCGGCATGTGTTTGTGTTTGTCTTTTTGTTTAAGTTTGTTATTAAACTATTATTTATATTGTTAAGCCGGTTCTCGCCTCCTCCTTTCCACTGAACTTCGTTACACTGGTGCCGCAACCCGGGAAGGAGGAGAGATGTGCCTTGGTAGAGTCCTCACCACTATCATCCACCCCAACAGAGCAGCCGCGGCCATCCGCCGGGGGACAGAGCAGCCGCGTCCATCCGCCAGGGGACAGAGCAGCCGCGTCCATCCACCGGGGGACAGAGGAGCCCGGCCGCCTGAGAGCGGAGGAACGGCCGCCGACCATGAGGGGAGGAGGATCTCCTAGCTGAATGCCTGGAGCTGTCAGGGCTGCTGCCAGGGGCGGAGGAGACCTCTACCAGCCGCTAAAACGTGGCGTGTTCGATAGGACCACCGACCGCGAGCGGGGAGGGGCTCCTGGCCGACCACCTGGAGTGGGAGAACTACTGCCAGGGGCGGGGGAGACCCCTTCCGTCCATCGAAAATGCGGTGGGGCATCTGTCTGCCAGGGGCCGGAGGACCGCCTCCAATCCGCCCGGGGAGGCGCGGCTGTCGTCCACTAGAGGGTGGAGGACTGGCCGAGGACCAGGCGACTGGTTTTCTCTCTCCTCTCCTCTCTCTCTCCCACTCCGTGTTGGCCTTTCCCTCTCGTTTTTTTTTTTTTTTTTTTGTTTTTCCCTCCCCTTGTCACCCTCCCAGGTCCAAAGAGGCGGGAATGACCTGCCGGCAGGCGGGGCCAGAAAGGCACGCCCCCCTGGAAAGGCTTCCCGGCCTGAAGGAAAGGAGGGAGGAGTGTGGCAGGGAGGAGGGCAGGGCCTGGTCGTGATGCTGCACACCTGGCCCCTAGAGAGGGATAAAGGTGACCAGAGGCGGCAGTTCCAGGGAGAGAGTATTACGGGCAGCTGCCCGGCATGTGTTTGTGTTTGTCTTTTTGTTTAAGTTTGTTATTAAACTATTATTTATATTGTTAAGCCGGTTCTCACCTCCTCCTTTCCATTGAACTTCATTACAGAGCATTTAAGATTTCTTTTGTTATAAGAACCTCCCTATGATTCTGCAATCAGAATCCCTTGTCCTAGATTAGCCAATAATATATACATTTACAGAAATGCACACACTGTGCCACACAGTTGACATGATTCAGAATGGCAAAAAGACCAAGCCAAGGTTGGAGTCAGTACATAAGTGTGGATTATCTTTTGATCTATAGGAGGCGCTGTCTCCAAACTGCTCAGGTACGTTCAGGACATGATATCAATGATGCATACCAAATTTCTTATAAATCTGACAATGCATTCAAAAGATATTTAACTTTATGATAAAAATCAATGTGCCAGAGAGGCAGTATGGCTGATATGGGAAAACAGTTATATATGGCTTATATGGGTTTCCTTGAAATCCTCATGATCGAAGGTATCCATAGACACCAAACTCATGATTTTAGGACATACGGTTCAAAAGTTACGGGCAAAAATAGCCATTTTCACATTTCTTGACCCATTGGTGGCACTGTCACCAAACTTTACATGTACCCTCAGATCATGGTCTTGATGAAGCATACCAAGTTTCATTTCAATACGACAAACCATTGGTAAGATATAGCCTCACTTCCTCTCAATCTCGTTAAATTTGTGTTAACGTAACTTTTTAACATAATAAATTTACATTTGGTACTATTCATTCTGTTCAGATCAGTCTGGAGATTATTTTGAGTCACTGTTGAATTCACTGTTCACAGTGAATAAACATCATAATACAAGATTGCGGCCACTGTAATGGGATGAATTTTAATTTAAGCAGTCCATTTGTATCATCAGGAGGAGCATAATTACATGCAAAAATAATTTCTAAGACAAATGTTTTTTTGAACTGGTGGTGACGCTATTGAGTTTGTCCTAGAGACCGCAAATTTGGTATGGGGCTATTCGTGCTCAGAAATAATTCTTCATTTTAAAATGACTTAAACGCATTGAGAAACCAATCTCTCATGAAACATTTAATACCATGACCTTATGAATTTAAGACTTGTTGCTCCGATTTAAGACCTTTTTAAGGCCTTAATTTGCGAAAGGGCAATTTAAGACTAAGACATTTTTCAGACCTGCAGAAACCCTGGAAAATTGTAAAACCCAGTTTGACAAAAAAGACTTGTACATTTGTATTATAGTTCAGTTTTCAAGTTTGAAGTGTTAGATTGTTTGGTTCATGTGTTTTCTGAATAAAAACCAGTAAAATCTATTCCCGATTTTTGAATTTCTGTTTATTTAAATTCTAATTACAAACTCACCACTCACAGCAATGGTCAATAACTGTAATATATTGAAAGCCATTTGTTTTCTGAAAAAAAGGACACCTTGCACTTGAAGATAGCACATTGTGTTAGAATTTAACAGTCAAAAAAAACAAAATATGTTAAAATGACCTATTTTAGCTTCATGTTTTAAAGGGTTAACATTGTTTCATCTGTACACCAACTTTCATTGATGTAAAAACATGTTCCACAGCCTGAATGCTATCCACTCTGAACAGCTGAAAGCCCGGCAGATGTAACGTGCTGTCCGGAATGGCTTCACTCAGCCAGGTTTCTGAGAAGCACAAGAGACAGACCTTGATTAGCGTGCCAGCTTGCTTGCGTCTCATAGCACGCTTGAACAACACCGCAGCACCTCTGACTAAAATGTCCAGAAAAATGTCAGAATAGTCAAAAACCATGAAAAGATTGTCTGGTATGTGCTGAAAAACAAAAGAACTAGAGATCCCCACACCAAGGCTGCCATCCACGGCACAATCTTGAGATTGTAAATGTGAAATTAATCTAAAAACACTAGGTATCACACACTTAAACTATGTAAATGGCTACAGAGAAGAACTGGGCATCACACACCAAAGACTGAGGATCCGGCTTTCAAATCCATCTGATCCAATCCGATCACAAACTCATAGGGAAACATGATTTTCACGATTCTCACGAAAGAAATGGGCCAATAACATTTGGGTGCCCTTTTAGATGGAAAAGAATGCAATGTGAGTTGGAAGTGAGTGCCATTAAATGTTTAGCTCCACTTTGTGTACTTGTTCACCATCTCAATTTCACTGTAGTTCATTTGAGTCATGAAGCATCATACACTACGAAATTCTCTCTATAATCAGCTCTAAAATATCAAACATGTTTGTCAAATTTGATTATATTTTTTTTACTCCCAATTAACTGAAAGATTTACGACTTGGTGTGTGGGGGCTGAGTTAGGTTTTACGACTGTGTAAGGCCTGCCTTTGTCTTCTATCTGAATACATGACTTACCAATTGTCCAGTGTTGCTTTTATTAGACATTTGCTTTTTTATTAGTGAACATAAATCTACTCATGAAGCAGATACTAATGTGTAAAGAGTACTTTTTAGTCATGCCCATGTAACGAGAAACAATCCGCTTGTCCAGTGTTGCTTATAGACATTTTCTCTTTTTACACTGGTGTCTCAGGCTCATTATTTCTGGTGGGGCACTAACAATCACTTAACAAAATGAATTCAGCGGTTGTGCTGAATGAAAATTGTCAGATTATTTACAGATTTTTTTTTTTTAAAACATTGACCGATAATTCCAAATGCTGGCTGTCATTTTGACAAATGAAAAGAAACAAGCATTCACAATTTGCTTTGAACTCCACATGAAAAGCGTTTGCAGACAATGTCTCATTCTCTGTTTTCATCATAGTTAAGACTTGACATGCTTTTTGCACCTTACAGAGGTTGCAAAGTACTTGATTTCTGTAACAAGTCCCACCTGGGCTTGTTTTGTACAATAAATAGTTTTAATAGGTCCTTTCTCCATTACTTGATCATTGACACAGCTGTTGTGTGTGAGTGTGCTTGTAGTTTGTATGTCAGTGTAATAACCCCAGGTGGACACGTTGCAAAGGTTCCGCCCTCCTCCAACAAGTGTTCATAAGTCACATGGAGTTGAATAAAATGTCAGAATCTAGTGTCAAACCGATAAATGCATTAATCGGGATTAATTTGTTTTACGCGTTGTTTAAATGAATTGCATGCATTAACGTGTTAATTTTGACAGCTCTATTAAAAACACATTATTATTTTCTATATTATGAAAGTGAATAGTGACTCAGGTCTGTCAAGCTCTATTGACTACTTTAGTGTGGTTTTATTTATTTATATGTCCTTTTTCATGCTTAAAAGACTGGAGTCACTATTCATTTTCATTATTTGACAAATAAATACAGTTAAGATTTTCTCACTGTGCTACTGCTACACAGATATCTCCAAGTGTAGAGATGACCCACCAGTGCAGTCAATCTTAACAACATATACAAAGACGCTGATAGGGGACAGGAGGAAGAGGTTCAAAGCAGAATGGTATTTGATTAATCCCTGGCATGAATACACCAGCATATTAGACACTGCATATTGTTATGCCTGCCGACATTTTAGCCCTCCCAACAGCCCAAATTCAGTTTTTGACATCCCATCTGGTTTTAGAAACTGGCTGATGAAAAAGAAGCAGATATGCTTATTATGCTACTATTATAGTGAAGCTATACACTAGAGTTCCCTCCATTTTCAATCAGCTGATCGGCTAGATGCAACTGGGTTCACTGAAAAGATCATTCACATGTTAGAAAGCCATGGTCTAGAATAAAGAGAAAATGTAGTAGGACAAGCCTATGATGGTACATCTGCTATAAGTGGCAAGCCAGCAGGTTTACAGGCACATATTAAAGATGTGGCAAAGCATGCCTTTTAAATGAACTGTAGTTAGTGCACACTGTCTAAATTTGGTACTAGTCGACACAGTAAATCCCTGAAGCTGACAATTTTTTCTCTATGCTGGAAATACTTTGTGTTCATGTCTGGGTCATTTCAAAGTCTTTTTAGCAAGTCCGTTCACTCAGTGGCCATCTTTGGAATGTTCCCAGGCAGCTATTTTTCTATGTAAACAAGCAGCATACAAGTGTAGCTCCTATCTACTTGAATGGGGAAAGACCAAAATCTCCAAAACGGTTTGTCAAGATTACGATAACGTTCCAATTTCTCCCATTCATTTTAATAGAAGTGACCGGTCTCTGCTAAATAGTCTCTGGTCATATGTGCATCAAAAATGGCTTGCTGTAAAAAGAGATATGCTCGAAGGCACACCTAGAAAATTTCAGAGACTAATCGATCCTCTGTGGGCATGCCGCTATATTTCTCTGTGTAATACTTTGGATAGATTGCCTGCCATTAAGAGAGTTCTGCAGGAGGTTGTTGTTCTTTTTTGTTCTTTTGACCCTGAGAACTTAATTTTAGGATACACATCCACTTGTTTACACTCTTCAACTAGTGGAGAATCATTCACAACAGGACATGGCAAGACTGTACTCTCTGCTAGATCATTACCCAAGATAAAGGTCACAACCTTTATAGGTAGTTCGGGAATCAGTCCAATTGACACTGAACATACAACTGAAACTGTCCAAAATAAATGGACTGAAGAATGAGCCATTCCATTGGTTTTTATCAAAAGGTTTGTAGCTTCCAGTTGTAAGCTTCCAGAAAATAACTGATAAGTCAAGTCAATTCATTTTTATTTGTATAGTGTTTTTTACAACAAACATTGTTTAAAAGCAGCTTTATAGAACATTATTCTGTAACAAAATGTATGCTGTAAAGTCTGTAATGTCTTAAAGTCCTCATTGTGCAATTTAAATGAATAACGCAATTGAAAATCATGCCTAAAAATTATTGTCTTCAGGCCCCCAGTTAGCAAGCCAAAGGTGACTGGCAAGGAACACAAAACTCCATAAGAAGTTAGTTTATGGAGGACAATAACCTTGGGAGAAACCAGGCTCAGCAGAGGGACCACTTCCCCTCTGGCTAAACAGCATGTATATAATGCCAATATTAGTTATCTGTGTGTAGTACAAGTCTTTGTGTGATTATACTGAGTAGAAGTTGGTGGGCAGTGTTTTAAACTAAAGGATTTAGTATGAACTGTAAAATTAATGATGAAGCATCTTTGAAGTCCATCCCAAATTGACTGCGTATAAGGCTGGCAATTGTCTTACTATTTACCAGTAATTCTCAGCGTGTCCCCTCTTTTTATAGTAGTTGCAAACTACATCCTTTTAAAAAGCCACATCCCTTATTTGCTTTCTGCAAATACTCCAGGAAATAAAGAACCTCCCATTGGTCTTCTGGAGAAGGATGTCTTGTAAGCACATACTCATCCGCCAATATGGCCGCTTTCTCTAGTGTTAAATCAAGGTGTTCACTGATCAAATTAGCTACCCTTTAGGCAAACAGTTCTTAAACTGTTCCAGCAGAATCATGATTTTCAGGCTATTAAAATCTTCAGCCTTCTGTAAAGCACACCACCTTTTAAACACACATGCCTACTCACAGACAAACTCCATATAATTCTGGGCCTCAGTTTCCCAAAACTTGTGAAAATTTTGCCTGTACACCTCAGGAACTAACTCGTAGGTGTCACGCTTTCACAAGGAAGAGAGAGAGATGGTGTTAGAGCCCAAATGCAGAGTTTAATGAGGAACATAAAAGTTAAACAAATAACTATGCCAACAATGATGAAGGAAATATAAATACTAGCATGGAAAGGACAAGTGAATAGCTACATCGGACTAAGGTTAGTCAAAGAAAGAGAGAACATGAGGGCTTAAACACATACATGGGTAATGATAAAACATAGAACACCAGGGAACAAAGATGGGGAACAGATGGGTGTGATGAGGGCAGTGCATCATGGGAAGTGTAGCCTAACTAAAAGTCCATACATAAAGGGAAGGTGATGGGATGATTGAGCTGTGACAGAACCCCCCCCTTTAATGGGCGGCTCCTGAAGCCCAAAGATGGATGATTGGGAATCCAAGTCAGAGCCGGTGGATGACCAATAGACCAGAAAGGACCAGGAGACCGGGGAGGAGCAAGAGACCAGCGCAGAACCGGTAGATGAGTCAGAGACCGGAAAGGCGCTGGCGGACAACAAGAAGGCAAGGAAGGAGCCTGTGGATGACACGAGGCCAGGGAGGAGGCTCCAGAGGTTTGGGAGGTGGCTCCAGGAAGGGAACAGGATCCGGAGGTTTGGGAGGTGGCTCCAGGAAGGCAACTGGCAGAGGATCAGGACACCAGGATGGAACTGGCAGGGGGTCAGGGGGCGGAGCCACAGGGGGCAGAGCCCCAGTTGTTTCGGGAAGTTGAGTCTCAGGAGGCGGAGTCAAAGGTGGAGCGAGTGGGGCCGCAGGAGGAGCAGGGACTTGAGACTCAGGAGGAGGAGCCGGAGGTTGAGCGGGCAGAGCCACAGAAGGAGAAGGAATTTGAGTTCCAGGAGGAGGAGTCGGAGGCAGAGCAGGCAGAGCCATTGGAGGAGGAGCGGGTGGAGCCACTGGAGGATCAGGGATTTGAGATTCAGGAGGTGGAGCCGGAGGTGGAGCGGGCGGAGCCGCAGGAGGAGTAGAGGTTTGCGTTTCAGGAGGAGGAGTCAGAGCCGCTGGAGGATCAGGGATTTGAGACTCAGGAGGAGGAGCCAGAGGTGGAGCGGGCGAAGCCGCTGGAGGACTGGGTGGAGCCACTGGAGGAGTCTCTGGGTGAGCGGACGGAACCGCTGGAGGAGTCTTCTCTGGGAGAGTGGATGGAACCGCTGGAGGAAGAGACTCTGGGAGAGCGGGCAGGCCACTGGAGAAGGAGCGGGCAGAGCCGTAGAGACTCAGAGGGCGGGGTCGCCGTGGTCAGGAGCGCTAGCAGTGACAGGGAAACGACCTCTGTGGTCGTAAACATGGACAGTGACAGGGAAACAGCCTCCGTGGCCTTGGGACACTGGCTCTGGGACGGACGAGGCTTGCAACACTGGCTCTGGGACGGACAAGGCTTCAAATGCCTGCTCTGGGAAGGACACAGCTTCAGGAATTAGCTCGTTGTGCCGTCTGAAGGTCGATTGGGATGAGGGAGGTACCCGAAGACTTAGCAGAGTTAAGTCAGCCAGCCATCTGTGCTGACCATACAAAGATATCTTAGACCATCAACTCCAAGTTGCTTGTCAGCAATCCAGCTCCATCACTTTTCTGATGCTTCAGAACAGGCCTATGTGCTGTTTCGTATGTCAGGATCGACAACACCTGCAGGCTGGTAATGACAAAAGCCAGACATACACCTACTAAGCCAACCAGCATATCATGACTAGAGTTACTTTTAAGCTGTTGTTGCTACAGAGCTGGACCAGCATATTAAGTGGCAATTGGATATTCCTATCACTAAGATTTTCTTCTAGTTGGACAGCACCATTGTACTTCAGTACATCAACAACAAACATCATCATTTCCAGACATATGTTGCTAAAGGTATTGCAAAAATACATGAATATGTCTTTGTGAAACAGGAACTTTATCGATGCACATGGCACCTGGTTCAATACCTGGTGGATGTCTTCTGGTCCAGATGGCTCAAGGAATACTTGCCTGCTCTGCAACCATGCTTGAAATGTCTGCAACCAAGGAGAAATCTTCAAGTGGGAGATCTGGTGCTTTTTCTACATGAAAACACACCACGCAACCATTGGCCACTAGGTCTGCTCACTCGCATCTATCCAGGCACTGATGGACTTGTTTGTACTGTGGAAGTAAAAACTCAAGTAGGAGTCTTCAACCGTCCTGCAGACAAAATCTGTTGCTCTCTCGACAGCTGAGGGGCATGCATGCCAATAGGACTATTTTCCAAATTAAATCGGCTAACTAACCCAAAGGATATCAATGATTGATTGTGGAATTTTATAAGAATGTTTTTACTTTCAGATGTCATGCATCTTACTCAGACATTACAGATTTTCTTGATAATATTGATTTCCTAAAACTTAGTGATGCTGCTAGAAACGACTTGGATGCAGAGTTCACTCTAGAGGAAATTTTAGAGGAAATTTGATAAGGCCTCTGGCCCAGATGGATTTTGTATTGAATTTTATAAAGCATACTTAAATTTGGTTTCTCCCTTACTGCTTACAATTATAAAGCATTCAATGGAAAACAGATTATTCCCACATTGTCTTTATATGGTAAACATTTGTTTACTATTGGAAAAAGATAGAGATGGGACTGATCCTTCTAGATATAGACCATAAAGCTTGCTCAACTGTGACCAGAAGATTGTTGTCAAAGTGTTGGCAATTCGGCTGGGCAGACACATTGCTTTAATTCATTCAGATCAGATCGGTTTTATGACGGGTAGATTTTCTTTTTTCAATGTCCAACGTTTGATGAATGTTATATACAGTACACACACTATGTGCACAAAGGCAGCTGTTATTTCACTTGATGCCAAAAACGCTTCGATCAGACTGAATGGTGATATTTGCATTTGGTTTTAGATACGTTTGGATTTTGTATGCTCATTGAGATGCTTTATGTGAACCCAAAATCTTCTATACTTACTAATCTGGACAAGTCGGATTATACAAGGCAGGGCTGTTGTCTTAGTCCTTTATTATTTGATTTAGTCCTAGAGTCATTGGCTATAATCATACAGCATCATTCTGCTATGAATGGCATCACAATTGGGAATGTAGAAAATAGGCATTCTATGCAGATGATTTGCTTTTAAATTGAAAAGATGCTGTTACTTCTTAGTGCCTCCTTATGGATTTAATCAATCATTTTGGTTCTCTTTCTGGTTATTCAATTAACTGCAATACAAGTATTTTTGTTCCCCTCTGCAGTAACTTTGCACCTAATTTTCTAAATTCTCCAATTTTACTTACTGTCTAGGACTGATTATTCCCAAAGATCCAAAATACTTATTTAATCTTAATTTTATGGCAGCAATAAAAAGCCTTAAAACTACTATCGGAAAATTGAGGATTTTAGCACTGTCCCTAATTGGTTGTATCAGTGCTATAAAAATGGTGTCCCTTCCTAGATTTTTACATTTTTCAAAATTTTAGATTCTGTCATTTTTCTTTAATATGGGGTTTTAAGGCACACCTCATCTCTAAAGCACACTTAGAAAAACCTCAGGATATGAGGGGACTGGCTATGCCTGTTTTTCAACATTATTATTGGGCAGCTAATTCAAGAGCAATGATATACTGGAGAGATGGTTTCCTCAACACAAAGGAGACTGCTGTAGATTCTCCTAAGTGGCTCCATATGGAAGCTCACTCCGTGATCAACAGTTCCTATTCTGCATTACTATTTTCTAATCTGGAAGCTCCTATAAAACAAATGTGAAAATGTTGTTGTGCATACCTCTTTGAGAATACTAAAATTAAGAAATCCCTGGGTATCACACAGCCTTCTCTGTATTCCTCCACGTGCAGGGTTGGGGAGTAACGAAATACAAGTAACGGGAATAAGTATTTAAAATACAAAATTTAAGTAACCGTATTCCACTACAGTTACAAATTAAATCATAGGTATTTAGAATACAGTTACATTCAAAAAGTATTTTGATTACTGAAGACTTTACTTTGCATTTTATTGTCATTTGTTTCATTTAATATTTAGTCCTTTCAGATGGAAAACATTTATACATATAAATGATGCGATCCAAAGTGCATTTGAACAGCGGTGAAACACTTTCTTATGATGTGTTACATTCATACGTGCAGACAGAGAAATAAGTTTGAAGTAAGTTTGGAGCAGAAGAAATAGAAATAAACCTTGTGTAAATTGTCAGCTTTACACTAAGTTAAAATGCTATTTCTAGCCATTTTACATGCACGTTACCAGACATGATCATATTGTTTTATCAAGAAAATTCACATTGGATCATAACTTATTTTTTCTAGTAAAACCTTGTAACGGATTAACCTAATTAATTGGGGTGCCAAACAGGTGATTAACCCTACAAAATTTCTTCAGTCTTTGAGTCAGTCAACCATACAAAGGATTCACACATTTAAAGAAGCAGGAACCCTTAATATCTGGATGAAGTATTAACACACAAACAGCAAGGCTCAATTCACAGAAACTGTTATTCATTTTTGAGCAAAATATCATTCAATGAGGACAAAGCGTTTATGATTCACATATGCACAGCTAAAAAAAAAAAAAAAAAAAAAAATCCTATATATAATTGAACATGCAGTTCAAATTAACAGTTCTTGAATGTGTTCACAATTCAGCATAGTAGCTTACACATCAGAGTCCATATGCACTTAGGCCTTTAAGAATCATTAAGTCCATTCAAACCAGCATTATGAGAAACCAGTTCACTGCAGTTCAGAAAGAGTTCTTTCAGCACTTCAAACAACATTTACACAGTCTCATAGACACTCAACTGGCAAACCCATCATAAGAATATATATATATATATAAACAATACTTGTTTGGTCTTGTTCAGTCAGTCAGACAAATTATCTGCTCTCCATTGTTGTCTGGACCATCAGTAACTTTCTCGGTGAACATCCAGCAGATTTCCAAAAAGGTCCATAAACCCCAAGGCAGTCAATGAACTTTACATTCTACCTCGCAGTTTTTTGGAGATATGCAGGGATTAACTTCCCAAATCTTTCCACAGCACAAGGCATTGCCCTGAACCTGTTATCTTCAAATTCTCTTAAGCCATGTGCTCCAGAACATCATGCGACTCAGAACATCATGTGCATCACACTCGTCACACCTTTGATATTAGGGCAAAAATCGTATTCTTGATAATAATTTTTGTATTGTTTTCCTGTAAAAATATAAAAAAATCAATTTGATTGATCTTGTTTTAGAAACAACACTGCATAAGATATTTAGGTTTTTCAGAGAATGTATTTTGAACATGTGTATTTTGTCTTACTGTACTGGCAGAGTTTTTATAGTCAAAACAAGTGAAAAAAATCTACCAGTGCTGAAGAAGTAATCCAAAGTATTTAGAATACGTTACTGACCTTGAGTAATCTAACGGAATATGTTACAAATGACATTTTACAGCATGTATTCTGTAATCTGTAGTGGAATACATTTTAAAAGTAACCCTCCCAACCCTGCCCACGTTTGAGAATCATAATTTTCCTCTGGCCTTAACTGATAACTGTTAACTTAACTTTTTTTAATTTGGAGTATGGAAGTAAATTCATGACTAAAGTCTTTGAAGAATAAAAGCATGTTGACTTGCTCTATTCGAAAAAAATAAATGCATTGTATTTTCAGTGCTTGCATTTTGTGAAGCTGAAATTTAACATTGTTGTATTTTTAAGCATTGAATATTTAGTTTGAAAACATTTCACAGCTAATTTCATTATTAAAAATTCAACAATAAATATTCACCTTCCAAAGTTAATTTCCAAATTATTTAGTTCATTTGAAAATACAATCTAGATTTTTCGACAGGTAAAATTCAGCCCGTTCTATTTCACTTAACAAAATTTGTTTCCTCAAATTCAGTGGTTCAAATTCTGTTGGAAATTCAACCTTCTACATCCGGGAACTGCAGGAAAAGCAGCACAGTACCGATGCACAATCTCCAACTGATGCCATTAGTTCTCACCAGTAGGTGATGCAATGCAGTCGGGTGTTGACTGCTGTAGACCAAAGCTATAGGTAGAGAGAACAGCCATGTACATTTTGATAGTTT
Source organism: Myxocyprinus asiaticus (assembly GCF_019703515.2). Lineage (NCBI taxonomy): Eukaryota > Metazoa > Chordata > Actinopteri > Cypriniformes > Catostomidae > Myxocyprinus > Myxocyprinus asiaticus. The sequence continues at coordinate 41,491,354 of NC_059382.1, read as the reverse complement.
GTTTTTCAAAATTGTTCATGGGTAGAAAATAGATACATTTTCATGCCCACCCACACTGATTGGTCAACCTGCATCATCATCATAACTCAGATGTTTGAAGTGCTGATTGCTGTGTAGGTAGGCATTACGTATAATGGAGCAGGGTGACCAGTCCTGAATTGGAAGCTTTTTTGTCTCATTTCACGTATTTTTCCATGACATGGTTTCCCGTGGCACTAAGTAGAATGTTAGTATCACTAAAGTAGTACTTAATCTCTACAGCGCGTTATAATGGTTGCAGGAAGAAGTCAAGAGAGCAGGATCTAAATGCAGCATATATTTAATAAGAAAATAAGTCCAGATGCAAAACTAGAAAAACACAGGAACAAACAAAATCAAAACTCGGGAATAGAACAACATTACATCCATACAGGTTAACAGAGTTAACCAGAACAACAACTGACAAAGACTGAGCAAACACAAGGACATTATTTACACTGGGGCAAACAAGGTAAACGAGATACAGCTGGGAACAATCAGGGCAGGAAACAGGAACAGAGACACATGAAGGTAAACACAAAACTTCAAACTAAAAGTCTCTTAACTCCTAGCGACCTCTGGTGGCCACTAGGGCAAATGTCTCAGGTGTTACGCACATTTCCCAAAAAGCATTTGGGTGTTGACTGCTGAAGACCAAAGCTACAGGTAGAGAGAACAGCCGTGTATGTTTTGATAGTTTGTTTTTCAGTTTGAAAAGAAATGACCAGAAATGAGAAAACAAGAAATTTAAATAAAATGATATATTACAATAAAAATAATACACACGAGTTGGTACAAAGTGGCCGCATTATATTGTATTAAATTCAGAAGGAACGATGTTGATGTTTTGCTGTATTTACGGGGAAAATTGTCTATCTTGGCATGTCTTCCCTCATTCCTTCTCTTTGCAAACTGCTTATCTTCCTCTTTGACACTGAAGGGCGCTGTCACACGCACATTGTTATGCATTGATTTCACTGGTATTAGTCTGGGTGCAAAGCGCATATCTCCACTTAATCAGTGAATGTTTGTACATTTACCCTATGTTAGTGCTTCCACCGCCCTATTGTGCACATGATATAGGCCTACCAACACGTATACATCTTTATACATTTTATACAGTCTTCACAAAATAATCTGAACATTTCTCAGTCAGGTAAATTATAAGTATTTATAAAGTTATGCACAAATCTATGAATGAGCGACACTACACGGTCAGATTTCAGCACTTCACAATGGACAGCAACTCTTAAGAAGCACTTAAAAGTGCAGGTTTGGGAAGCGCATGTGAAAAAGGAAAGAATGTTTGCAACTTTGCATGTAGAAAATTCTCTTAAGAGATAAGACCCATAGTTACTGGAAAAGCATGCAGCCTGTCAGTGGCCAGGCCTGCAATTTTCAAGTTGGTGGACATTGGTGAAACAGGGTGGACCTCTATTTGGAACCTAATTTCATCATGAATATAATGAAGCGTACACCTTTGCTCTGCCGTTATGAGTTAATATTTGTTAGTTTACACAGCTTAATACTTAGATGCCTATACTGATACAATAACAATACTTAGTTGTTTTTAAACACTTAGTATGATTAATATTAATAATTTACCTTAATTGGTAAAAAAAAAGGCCATAGAATAAAATAAAATAAATTAATATAAGAGATAAGATACAATAAACGTCATTTTTAGAAACTTTTCAGCCTTCCTGAAAAACACGAGTCTGGTGAATTAGGTGTACTACTTAACAGCTGTTCTATAGACCTGGCTGGAGTCACTCAGCACACCCTGAATTAGAACTCTCAACTCCAGGGGTGGTAGTCAGCATCAATACTCGCTGAGCTGGAGTCACGTGACGCCATGCGAGGATCAGATGTGTGAACGGCGAACTCTGTGCACTTTTTGTGCTGGTTTTGATACCTTTTAATTACATAAACCTGTTCCATAACTGTTCTAGGAGGACAATATGTAAAAGAATTCAAAATAACATAATAAAAGACACTTAAGTGCTCAAGCTGACACCCCTGAGCAGCAGGCCGCGGGCCCGGGAGCCGATTTGGTTGAAGAGTTCCGGGAAATTTGGCGAGAGATGCTGAACATGTCGGCAATGCTGACGAAGGTCATTGCTGACTTGGAGGAACTTGCTGTAATATGTCGATCGATCACTGCCATGGAGGTGAAATTTACTCATGTGGTCAGAAGAGTGGGGGATGTCGAGAAACGGATCGATTATCTGGAGTCATCGGAGAGGGAATTATCTGCTAATCCGCTAGCAACCAAGGTGGATTTGGAGTGTGTCTGGAACAAGTTGGAGGACATGGAAACCGTAGCCGGAGGAATAATGTCCATATCGTGGGAGTCCTGGAGGTAGCAGAGGGACAGAATATGGTGGAATTCCTGGACGGGCTCTTTCCGAGTCTGCTCGACATAACAGGCCATAAGCTGGAAATCAAGTGAGCTCACAGGGTTCCGGCTCAGCGATCTGCTGAGGGAGACAGGCCCCGATCAATTCTGGCCAAATTTCTGAGATCATCCGATAAAGATCTTGTGTTACGTGAGGCGAGGAGTAAAGGAAGGCTTTCTTGGAAGAACCACAGCATTTTCTTGTTCCCAGACTTTGCAAACTCGACAAGAGAGAAACATGATCGATTCATGGAATGCAAGAAACTTTTACATGAACAGGAGGTCACTTTTGCACTGATATTCCTGGCCAAATTGAGAATAGATGCTAAGGATGGCCGTAAAACATTCACATGCCCACAGCAAGCAATGTCCTTCATAAAGTCAATGAAGTGAGTGGGTCATGTTGTGGTGCTCACATTGCCGCCGGGTGGGCCGGCTCACTGTACATCCGCTTGACTGTTTGAAGATTCTGCGTGCTCTTTTGTGCTGATTCTGCCTAGCAGCTGGAGTTTATTTTGTAGAATAATACACCTTTAGGACAGTTATATGGATGAAGCTACATGCTCTTTGTGTTTATTCTGCCTATTTGTTTTATAGATTATCTTTTGCTGTTTAATTCTGTCTCACAAAATTTGTATAGAAACACAGGACTTGACCATGCCAACGGCAAAGTTGTCACGGGGCTCTCGTAGGCATACATGGACTGTTTGTGTTTGGAGGGATGGACGTGTGCGGGGTTAACGTGCACATTTATTTTTTATTTTTTTTCTGTTTGTTTGGTTCTGGGGAATGTTCGGGGTTTGACTGTTGCACTAATGTTGGAATGTGGTCTTTATAATCCTGGTTTTGACACTATCTATGTTTTCTTACATGTCAAAATGTCAAATGTTAATATGAGTGGATTGTCTCTCTCCACGTGGAGTGTGAATGGGTTGGGGCACCCCATAAAAAGAAGGAGGGTTAATTATTTTGTTAAGTGTAAGAAATATGATATTGTGTTTCTTCAAGAAATACATCTTTTCCCGCAAGATGCTGAAAAATTTGGGAAGATATGAGGTGGACATGTTTTCTTTAGTGCTGGCTCAAGTAAGAGCAGGGGAGTCATTACATTGGTAAATAAACATCTACAATTCAAATGTCTCAAACAGATTAAAGATAAATTAGGAAGAGTCATTATTGTTTTAGCTGAAATTCAGGGACAAAGTCCTATTTTGGTGAATATTTATGCACCCAACGTTGATGATCAGGGCTATTTTATAGATCTTGAAGGGATGTTGCAAGCTGCTGGTACCCCTCATGATATAATATTGGGAGGAGATTTTAATCTTTTTATGGACTCAGTCCTTGATCATAGTGAAGCAAAAGTGTGCAAGCCCCCTAGAGCAACAGTGACGCTTCACAGGATGTGTAAAATCTTGGTCTTACAGATATTTGGAGACTTTGAACCCATCTGGTAGGGACTACACATTTCATATACATTTCTTCAGTTAATAAGATATACTCTAGAACAGATTTATATATATATATATACTGTATCTAAGTCCCTCATTTCATCTATTGTTGATTGCTCAATTGGAAACATTTTAGTCTCAGATCACGCCCTGGTGTGTTTAGAGGTGTTGCCACATGTGGAGAAGAAGAAATAATATAGTTGGCACTTTAATGTATCCCTTTTGCAAAATCCTTAATTCCAACAAATGCTAAAGGCTGAAATCAGTGTCTATATGGAGACCAACTGGTCCTCAGTATCCTCTATGGGCGTGGCTTGGCAGGCACTTAAGGCGGTTCTTAGGGGCCAGATCATACAGTAAGCCTCATTCACCATAAAAACCCAAAGCACAAGAACTCGTGGAATTGGAAGGGAATATTAAAAGTGCCGAGGCAGAGCTGAAGCTTCAGAGAATTGACCCGATTGAAATACAGATATAATACTATTTTGATGCAGAAGGTGGAGTTTTGGCTATTTAGGGCAAGACAGTCTTTGTGTTTGGTGGACAAGGCAGGGAAACTCTGGCTAGATATATAAAACAGAGAGAGTCTTTTTCTACCATTCCCTCAGTGAAATCTGCTGGTGGTGAAATATTTACCTTGGCCATTGATATTAATAATGCTTTTAAAGAATTCTATCTTGATCTCTATAGTTCCATGTCTTCATCTACGAATGAGGATATTAGAAACTTTGTGGAACCATCAGAACTTCCTACACTGACAACTGAGCAAAAAAATTATCTTGATTCTGAGATAACCTTGGAGGAGCTTGGCAAGATAATTAAGGCCTTGCCTACAGGCAAGTCTCCGGGGCCAGACGGCTTTGCCGCTGAATTTTTTAGATCTTATGCTACAGAACTGGCTCCACTTTTGATAGAAGTTTATACGGAATCATTAAAGAATGGAAAGCTTCCGCCAACCATGGCACAAGCCCAGATCAGTCTGATTCTTAAAAAGGACAAAGATCCAAGCGAGTGTAAGAGTTACCATCCAAATACCCTGATCCAGCTAGACGTTAAAATATTGTCAAAAATTTTGGCTAACCGGTTAAGTAAAGTTATGACATCTCTTATACATATAGATCAGGTGGGGTTTATTCGGGGCCGCAGCTCTTCTTATAACATTAGGCATTTCATCAATAATCATGTGGTCAGTGGCGAATGATCAGACTCCGGTCGCTGCCATCTCACTTGACGCTGAAAAGGCATTTGATATGGTAGAATGGGATTATCTTTTTAAGATTTTGGAAATAAACGGGTTCGGGAATACTTTTATTGGCTGGATTAAGTTACTTTATAGACACCCGGTAGTGGTGATACAAACAAATAGATTAATTTCAGATTATTTTACATTTACATTTACATTTATTCATTTGGCAGATGCTTTTATCCAAAGCGACTTACAAAAGAGGAAAACATAAGTGAATCATCTTAAGGAGACAGTGGTATGAAAAGTGCTGTATTACAAAGTTTCACTAGCATAATAATAGTTTTCAAAACAGAATAATGAGCAACAGGAATTTTTTTTGTATTATTATTTTTATTTTTTTTAATGACTGGTTAAGTGCTCATGGAAAAGATGTGTTTTTAGTCATTTTTGAAGACAGAGAGTGAGTCAGCTTCACGGATTGAGTTGGGAAGGTCGTTCCACCAACGTGGTATGATGAAGCTGAAAGTCCGGGAAAGTGTTTTGGTGCCTCTTTGTGTTGGTAGGTACAACAAGGTGACGTTCCTTAGCCAACCGCAGGCTTCTAGTGGGCGCGTAGCTCTGCATAAATTATTTTAGGTATGCTGGAGCAGACCCAGTGACTGTTCTGTATGCCAGCATCAGAGCCTTGAATTTGATACGTGCATCAACCGGCAGCCAGTGGAGAGAGACGTGGAGTGGTGTAACGTGCTCTCTTTGGTTCATTAAAGACCAGACGTGCTGCTGCATTCTGGATCATTTGCAGGGGTTTAATTGCACATGCAGGGAGGCCTGCAATGAGAGCGTTACAGTAGTCCATACTCTGGATAGGGGCACCCAACAGGGTTGCCCTCTTTCCCCATTATTGTTCTGTCTTGCCCTGGAACCATTAGCAGCCGCGATAAGAAAGGAGGATGATTTTCCAGGGGTGGTTGCGGGAGGTGTGGTGCATAAGCTTTTGCTTTACGCAGATGATATTTTATTTTTCATCTCCGACCCTACTAGATCTATGCCTTGCCTCCACATATTTATTAATTCCTTTTCTAAGTTCTCTGGATGCAATAGTTAATTGAGTTAATTGGTCTAAATCCGAAGCTTTAGCTCTGACAGCATACTGCCCGGTAACAGCTTTTCAGCCAGGCGCCCTTCCAGTGGCCCAAACAGGGCATTAAGTATTTGGGTATTTTATTCCCAGCAAATTTGTCTGATTTAGTTAGAGTTAATTTTTACCCTTTAATAAAAAGGTTTTCGAGTGATGTGGGCAGATGGGCTTCATTACATTTATCAATGATTGGGAAGGTTAATGTTATTAAAATGAATTGTATTGTCTCCAATTGCATTGCATCACCAACTCGTGAGAACTAATGGCATCAGCTGGAGATTGTGCATCGGTACTCTGCTGCTTTTCCTGCAGTTTCTGGTTGTGGAATTTGAACCACTGAATTTGAGACAGCGAATTTTGTTAAGCAAAATAGAATGGGCTTAATTTTATTTGTCAAAAAACTTTAGATTGTATTTTCAAATGAACTGAATATTTTGGAAATTAACTTTGGAAGGTGAATATGTATTGTTTAATTTTTAATAATAAAATTAGTTGTGAAATGTTTTCAAATGAAATATTCAATGCTTAAAATACAACAATGTTAAATTTCAGCCTCCCAAAATGCAAGCACTGTAAAATCAACGAATTTAAATGCAAGCACTGATAATACAATGCATTTATTTATTTTTTTCGATTAGAGTAATTCAAAATGCTTTTATGCTCCAAGGACTGAATTTACTTCCATATTGGAGGCACAAGGGTTTATGTATGCTTACTGATCTATGGTCAGATGTCCACTTTTCCTCTTTTGATCATTTGCTCAGTAGATTTGGGCTTTCCCAGTCTCAATTTTTTCATTACATACAGATCCAGATTATGTTCAACAGGTATTTTCTGACTACAAGTTTCAGCCAGACGATCACTGTTTTTATAATCTTGTGCGACAGCCACCAGACACTAGGCACATGGTTTCACAATTTGTTTCCTTGTTCTCTTTAAAATCGAATGCATCCTCTGAATATCTTAAGGTAGCCTGGGGAAAAGATACTGTCATTGATCTTTTAGATTATCTCTGGGCCGAAATCCTTCGGACAATACATAGCTGTTCCATTAATGCTAGACTCCAGTTAATAAAGTTTAAAGTAGTACACAGACTACATTATTCTAAAGTCAAACTCCACAAGATCTATCCTGCTCTGTCTCCAACATTTGATTGATGCAAGAGCGCAGATGGAACCTTATCCCATTCTTGTTGGTTTTGTCCACTACTGCATTGTTTCTGGCAAGACATATTTATGTAGTATTTAAAAGCATATGATAGGGACATTTCTCCAGTTTTCTCAATGCCTTATTATGTACAGTTGTCATTAATGATGGGTATGGTTGTGGCTAAGAGAGTTATTTTGAAGGAGTGGAAATCTAGTCATTTTGAGGGATTTGAAATCTACTGCTCCCTGATCCCTATATATATATATATATATATATATATATATAAAATCACTTGCCATTATATCAAACACAGTTGAAAGCTATTTGGTTCATTAAATGAAGCTTAACATTGTCTTTGTGTTTGTTTTGTTTTGCTACAGTATGCAATAGACTGGGATGTCTTAAGGTCAATATGAAGTCAAAAATGGCAAAAAAGAAACAGCTTTCTCTAGAAACTTGTCATTCAGTCATTGTTTTGAGGAATGAAGGCTATATAATGCTTGAAATTGCCAAAAAACTGAAGATTTCATACAAAGGTGTACACTACAGTCTTCAAAGACAAAGGACAACTGGCTCTAACAAGGACAGAAAGAGATGTAGAAGGCCAGATGTACAACTAAGAGGATAAGTACATCAGAGTCTCTAGTTTGAGAAATAGACACCTCACATGTCCTCAGCTGACAGCTTCATTGAATTCTACCCGCTCAACACCAGATTCATGTACAACAGTAAAGAGAAGACTCAGGGGTGCAGGCCTTATGGGAAGAATTGCAAAGAAAAAGCCACTTTTGAAACAGGAAAACAAAAAGAAAATGTTAGAGTGGGCAAAGAAACAGACATTGGACAACAGATAATTGGAAAAGAGTGTTATGGATCTTAACCCCATTGAAATTTTGTGGGATCAGTTAGACTGTAAGGTTCGTGAGAATTGCCCGACAAGACAGCCACATCTATGGCAAGTGCTACAGGTAGTGTGGGGTGAAATGTCACCTGAGTATCTGGACAAACTGACAGCTAGAATGCCAAGGATCTGCAAAGCTGTCATTGCTGCACATGGAGGATTTTTTGATGAGAACTCTTTGAAGTAGTTTAAGAAGTTCTGAATTTAAAAAAAAAAAAATTGTAATAGTAATTTTTCACATTATTAATGTCCTGACTATACATTGTGATCAGTTGAATGCCACTTCGGTAAATAAAAGTACCAATTTCTTTCCATAAGAGCAAAATCTGTACATTATTCAAAATTTTGTCTGCCTGTGGATATACAGTTGTGCCCAAAAGTTTGCATACCCTGGCAGAAATTGTGAAATTTTGGCATTGATTTTGAAAATATGACTGATTATGCATATGTCTTTTATTTAAGGATAGTAATCATATGAAGCCATTTATAATCACATAGTTGTTTGTCCTTTTTAAATCATAATGTTAACAGAAATCACCCAAATGTCCCTGATCAAAAGTTTACATACCCTTGAATGTTTGGAATGTTACAGACACACAAGGTGACACACATAGGTTTAAATGGCAATTAAAGGTTAATTCCCCACATCTGTGGCTTTTTAAATTGCAATTAGTGCCTGTGTATAAATAGCCAATAAGTTTGTTAGCTCTCACATGGATGCACTGAGCAGCCTAGATAATGAGCCATGGGGAGCAGAAAAGAACTGTCAAAAGACCTGCGTAACAAGGTAATGGAATTTTATAAAGATGGAAAAGGATATAAAAAGATATCCAAAGCCTTGAAAATGGCAGTCAGTACTGTCCAATCACTTATTAAGAAGTGGAAAATTCGGGAATCTCTTGATACCAAGCCAAGGTCAGGTAGACCAAGAAAGATTTCAGCCACAACTGCCAGAAGAATTGTTCGGGATACAAAGAAAAACCCACAGGTAACCTCAGGAGAAATACAGGCTGCTCTGGAAAAAGACGGTGTGGTTGTTTCAAGGAGCACAATATGACAATACTTGAACAAAAATGAGCTGCATGGTCGAGCTGCCAGAAAGAAGCCTTTACTGCGCCAGTGCCACAAAAAAGCCCAGTTACAACATGCCCGACAACACCTTGACACGCCTCACAGCTTCTGGCACACTGTAATTTGGAGTGACGAGACCAAAATAGAGCTTTATGGTCACAACCATAAGCGTTATGTTTGGAGAGGGGTCAACAAGGCCTATAGTGAAAAGAATACCATCCCCACTGTGAAGCATGGTGGTGGCTCACTGATGTTTTGGGGATGTGTGAGTTCTAAAGGCATGGGGAATCTTGTAAAAATTGATGGCAAGATGAATGCAGCATGTTATCAGAAAATACTGGCAGACAATTTGCATTCTTCTGCACGAAAGCTGTGCATGGGACACTATTGGACTTTCCAGCACGACAATGACCCTAAGGACAAGGCCAAGTTGACCCTCCAGTGGTTACAGCAGAAAAAGGTGAAGGTTCTGGAGTGGCCATCACAGTCTCCTGACCTTAATATCATCGAGCCACTCTGGGGAGATCTCAAACATGCGGTTCATGCAAAACGACCAAAGACTTTGCATGACCTGGAGGCATTTTGCCAAGACGAATGGGCAGCTATACCACCTGCAAGAATTTGGGGACTCATAGACAACTATTACAAAAGACTGCACGCTGTCATTGATGCTAAAGGGGGCAATACACAGTATTAAGGACTAAGGGTATGCAGACTTTTGAACAGGGGTCATTTCATTTTTTTCTTTGTTGCCATGTTTCGTTTTATGATTGTGCCATTCTGTTGTAACCTACAGTTGAATATGAATCCCATAAGAAATAAAAGAAATGTGTTTTGCCTGCTTACTCATGTTTTCTTTAAAAATGGTACATATATTACCAATTCTCCAAGGGTATGCAAACTTTTGAGCACAACTGTATATATGTAGGGCCTTGGCCCACTTAAAATGGCAGCAGAGACCGCATGGCCCTTTGTTCTATGGACAAAAAGAGAGACATTGAACTCAGTTTCCCAAGATCCTTCACAAATTCACAACTGGATGCGAAGTCCCGCCCATGGACCCAGGCTTAAATGCCATTGGTCGAGTGGCCTACGACCGATGACGTCATCTCGTCAACAAAACCCGCAGACAGATGAATTTCGCTCTCTCTGTGCTAAGCTCTGCCTGGCTCTAAAAGGACATCTGTACTGTGCACGTACTGAAGGAGTTTTCCCTCCGTTTGGACTGAGAACAAAGAGACCACGTTTTTCTAACCTCGCCATTTGGCCACGGTAGAGTAAGATTAACTTAGCTTTGTTCAAGTCTTATAGTATACTTATATCAACCGGTTCAGTTTCACTGTAAAGCAACAGTGAATTTATTTTGAAAAACGGAAAGGCGACCAGTTTCCCTTCTCCCTCTTTTTCATTCAACGTTGACTATCTGCATTCTTCCCCACCGCTGGATCCGAAGAATAAAGCAGAGACGTGTCTTTCCGCTGACGAGCGTAAGACAAGGAACCATCCAGATCATTTCTCCTGACCGCTCAATGCAACAGGAATTCCAACGGACAAACCTACTGAAATCACACAGGATTTCCCAAGTAAGGCTTGATATCTGGGCAGATTTAGAAACTGTGATTTTTCTTGTGAATCTAAATCGTATTTTTGATTCTAAATGCTGATGTTTTGAATATATATATATATTTGTATGTTAAACTCTGCTCGCTGTTTCAAGTGGGGATATTTGTTTTAGTTTCTTTTGGGGTTACGTTTGTTTTGTTGAGTGATTTGAACTAGTAATTCAGTCCCGCTTTTACGAGCGGTTACCCTTAACTAAACTGCATGCATTTTTCCTCGCTCCCGCTCGCTCTCACTCTCTCTCTCTCTCTCATTGATATTCATTGAGTGAGCGGCGCCTCAGTTCGTGTTCGACTCAGGCTGGTGAACCAAATTTTCCCGCCTGTTTCGTCAGTTCCTTTGTGTGTCCGCTCATTTCCATTCGCACATGGGATCAGCTCCATTTTGGACTTAACCCTCCATTCTGAACCTGATCCTCCATTTTTTGATTCCTTTGTTACCACACCTGGACACACACACACACACTATCATATAGCTCCACTGGACTCAAGATGGCGCCGAGTATGGCTGCTGCGTTGCGAGCTCCGACACAACATAGCAATGGTTTGTTTGTTTTGTTTACAATTCTTATGTTTTTTGTCTTGGATGTTGTCTGCCTTATTGTCTACGACAGACAAACACCGTAAACCGGACTTCACATTCCTCAATGCCGACCCGCTGTTTACAAACACGCAAGTGGAGCCCTTTGTCTGGGCAGCACGGCCGCGGAAACGCAGGAGGAAAAGGGGAAACAGAGCCGGCGTTCTCATCAGAGTAAGACGCCGCGCAAATCGACCCCCGCTACCCACTATTCTACTGGCAAATGTTCAGTCTCTGGATAACAAGCTCTGCGAGCTGAAAGCGCGGATCTCTTTCCAACGAGAGACGAGGGACTGCTGCGTTATCTGCCTTACGGAAACTTGGATGTCTGCGGAGATTCCAGACTCAGCCATTGAACCCGCGGGGTTCTCCATGCTCCGAGCGGACAGAGCGAAAGACCTCTCAGGTAAAACTAGAGGAGGTGGTGTATGTTTTATGATCAACAAATCCTGGTGTGATCAGAGGAACGTACATTCCATCAAGTCTTTCTGTTCTCCTGATCTGGAATTTCTTATGCTTCTGTGTCGACCATTCTGGCTACCGAGGGAATTCACAGCGGTCATTATCACAGCTGTGTACATTCCCCCACAAGCCGACACAGACCGGGCACTCAAGGAACTGTATGGGAGTATAAGTGAGCAGGAAACCGCGCACCCTGAGGCCGCGTTCATTGTGACCGGGGACTTTAATAAAGCCAGTTTAAAATCAGTCGCACCAAAATATCACCAGCACATTAGTTTCAACACACGAGGGGACCGGGTTTTGGACCATTGCTACTCTCCGTTCCGGGATGGCTACAAATCCCTCCCCCGCCCACCATTTGGCAAATCGGACCACTCTTCCATTCTGCTTCTGCCCGCTTACAGGCAGAAACTGAAACAGGAAGCACCCACCCTCAGAACGATCCAGTGCTGGTCGGACCAATCAGACTCTACGCTACAAGACTGTTTTGATCGCACGGACTGGGAGATGTTCCGGTCCGCCTCTGATGACGACATCGAGCTTTACGCTGATAGCGTAATGTGTTTCATCAGAACGTGTGTAGAGGAAGTGATTCCGACCAGAACTGTGCGAATCTATCCGAATCAGAAGCCGTGGATCAACAGCGATGTTCGCGCGGCACTTAATGTGCGGACCTCCGCTTTTAATTCCGGGAACGCGGAGGAGCATAAACAAGCCAGTTATGCCCTCCGAAAAACTATCAAAACAGCAAAACGCCAGTACAGGAGTAAGATTGAAGGACAGTTTAACACCACCAACTCTAGAAGCATGTGGCAGGGAATTAACATCATCACGGACTTTAAAGGGAATAAAAACTCCGCCATGAACACCGCTGCCTCTCTACCGGATGAGCTAAATACTTTTTATGCTCGTTTCGAGGGAAATAACACCGCCCTCGCGGAGAGAGCTCTCACGGCCGAAGCTACAGAGGTTAGTTCACTCTCCGTCTCTGTAGCGGATGTAACCCGATCCTTCCGACGGGTGAATATCTGCAAAGCCGCGGGTCCAGACGGCATTCCGGGCCGCGTCATCAGAGTGTGCGCGAACCAGCTGGCTGGTGTTTTTATGGACATTTTCAACCTTTCCCTCTCTTTGTCTGTAGTCCCCACATGCTTTAAAACATCCGCCATTGTGCCTGTTCCAAAACAATCGAAAATAACTTGTTTAAATGACTGGCGTCCTGTTGCTCTGACCCCCATCATCAGCAAATGTTTTGAGAGACTAATCAGAGATTACATCTGCTCTGTATTACCACTCAATCTTGACCCGCTGCAGTTTGCTTACCGCAACAACCGCTCCACTGATGATGCCATTGCATCTACAATACACACTGCTCTCTCCCACCTGGAAAAAAAGAACACTTATGTGAGAATGCTGTTTGTAGACTACAGCTCAGCATTCAACACCATAGTGCCCTCCAAGCTAGATGAGAAACTCCTGGCTCTGGGCTTAAACAGCTCGCTGTGCAGCTGGATCCTGGACTTCCTGTCAAGCAGACGCCAGGTGGTTAGAATAGGCAGCAACATCTCCTCATCACTGACCCTCAACACTGGAGCCCCACAGGGCTGTGTTCTCAGCCCACTACTGTATTCCCTGTACACACATGACTGTGTGGCAACACATAACTCCAATGCCATCATTAAGTTTGCTGATGACACGACGGTGGTAGGTCTGATCACTGACAATGATGAAACAGCCTACAGAGAGGAGGTGCACACTCTGACACACTGGTGTCAGGAGCACAACCTCTCCCTCAACGTCAGTAAGACAAAGGAGCTTGTGGTGGACTTCAGGAGAAAAGACAGAGAACACAGTCCAATCACCATCAATGGAGCACCAGTGGAGAGAGTCAGCAGCTTCAAGTTCCTGGGTGTCCACATCACTGAGGAACTCACATGGTCCGTCCACACTGAAGTCGTTGTGAAGAAGGCTCATCAGCGCCTTTTCTTCCTGAGACGGCTGAGGAAGTTTGGAATGAACCGCCACATCCTCACACGGTTCTACACCTGCACTGTGGAGAGCATCCTGACTGGCTGTATCTCCGCCTGGTACGGCAATAGCACTGCCCACAACCGCAAAGCACTGCAAAGGGTGGTGCGAACTGCCAAACACATCATCGGAGGTGAGCTTCCCTCCCTCCAGGAAATATATACAAGGCGGTGTGTGAAAAAAGCTCGGAGGATCATCAGAGACTCCAGCCACCCGAGCCATGGGCTGTTCTCACTGCTACCATCAGGTAGGCGGTATCGCAGCATCAGGACCCGCACCAGCCGACTCCATGATAGCTTCTTCCCCCAAGCAATCAGACTTCTGAACTCTTGATCTCCCACGATCAAAATACATCAGCACTGCACTTTATTACTCTTTTATCTCACACCGGACTGTCATAAATTATATTACTGTCATTATATTATGTCTCTCTTAACAACTGACTATCAACCGACAGCCTGAATGTCAATACAGTACAATACTGTACATTCTATATATATACTTTTTTCATATATATTTTAATTTTTATTGAATAATGTGTATCTATATAGTATCTATATAGTAAAAAAAAAAAAAAAAAAAAACAGCATATTGTATACTGTACAGTGTATGTTATTATTTGTATATTGTTGAGTGTAATTGTGTATAACAGATGTTTAAATTGTGTTGTGTTAATTTGATGTTTTAAGTTGTGTAATTATGTATAACAGATGTTTAAATTGTGTTGTGTTAATTTGATGTTTTAAGTTGAGTGTAATTATGTATAACAGATGTTTAAATTGTGTTGTGTTAATTTGATGTTTTAAATCGAGTTTAATTATGTATAACAGATGTTTAAATTGCGTTGTGTTAATTTGATGTTATTGTAAATTGGTATATGTCTCATCACTGTCACGACTGCTATGTTGATCGGAACTGCACCCAAGAATTTCACACACCATTGCACTTGTGTATATGGCTGTGTGACAATAAAGTGATTTGATTTGATTTGATTTGATTTGATTGTTATCTTAGGATATCGTTGATTTTATTTTTGGATTATATTCAGATAGTATTGGCTGTGTTCACTGGCTGGCCACCAAATTCTCCCGCCTGTTCCGTCAGTCCCTTAGTGTGTCCGCTCATTTCCACCCGCACGTGGTATTAGCTCCATTTTGGATTTAACCCTCCATTTTGAACCTGATCCTCCATTTTGATTCCTTTGTTACCACACCGGGACACACACACACACACACACTAGCATATAGCTCCACTGTTGGCTTAGGATATCATTGATTTTAACTGGATTATATTCGGATAGTATTGGCTGTGTTCACTACTGCTTGTTTATAATAAATCTTGTTATATTATAAGTACTCCTGTTTGTTTTTTCTTTGAATGTTGTGTTGAAGCCAACCTCTGCCACGTGAAGAACTCCCAAGTTACCTCAGAGTACTATTATGTTGTTGGTATTAGAAACTAACTGTAACTAGATTACTGTTGGATTTGTGTATCAAAATAATTGAACTAGGTTTCCCCTTTGATTATTTTGATTAACAATTAAGATACTCAACCTACAGGGTAGATTTTATTCTATGAGACTCAGTCAGTAACTTGCTATCATTTTTCTCTTTTCAAAGAGTGGTGCCCCGAGAATAGAGTTTAATGAATTAAATTCTATTTAATTACTATTTAGCTATTTGATTATTCCATAATTAATAACAATTAATTATTGATCATTTCTGGAGAATAGTTTGTTAAATTCTATTTAGTTATTTAATTGTTATTTGATTATTCCATAATTAATCACAATTAATTATCGATTATTTCTGATAGTAAAACTGATTTAAACAACCAGTAGCACCTACATATATATGCTAAGCCTTGTGTGCCTTGTGTGAGATGGGCAGAGGTGCCAATGGTGATAGAACAAGCAGAGCCGCTAGCAGAGGCAGCCTCACGCTAGGGTCCGCCTGGGGTATAGGAAACTGGGAAGTGCAAGATAGGTAGAAAATGGAGAGTAGAAATAGGCACTTAAGGGACAGTGGTGGTTACGGCCATATGGAAATTAGCTCTTGTGGGAGCTGTTATTGCGCTGGAGGGATCTGCTATGCCTGAACACGGAGGCCGCCCCAGTAGTCAGGCAGGATTGCTCCAGGCAGAGGAGTGAATCCAAGCCACCCGGCCCCGACCTTAAGCCCCCCTCCAGATGCAATTGGTTCGATGGGATGGGCCCATGCAGTGACTGGGCGAACCCCATAGGAGAGGGGCTCAGCTGCCGCTCGAGCGAGCAGGCCAAACCTGTGATCGAATGGGTGCCCTCACTGCGATTCGAACAGGAGAGCCCTTGATGTGCTTAAGCAGGCGGGCCCTCATGGCAATTTGAAACGGGAGGGCTCCCGGACTGGCTGCTGTGGTCGTTGCGCAGATGTGGAAGGAATAGCTTGAGTATAGTTTTACTGAGATGCTGGGTTTGAACAAGATGGATTTGAGGTTTTTTGGAACCAGGATTGGGAAAATGCTTGATTTTTTTGTCGTCTGCAAAGAGCAGATCACGTGGGGATTTAACTTGAGAGAGCTGGACGGAATTCGGCAGGATGGAAATGCAAATTGAATGTCCTCTTTGTTGATCTGATTTGCATAAATGATTTACTCGGCTGCATATCCTGCATCCTACTGATGTAAGGTTTGCATGGCGATTCGAACGGGTAAGCCCAGCCTTCATTCAAATGGGGGTTCTCCTACATTTGAAAGGAAGAGCCCTCACTGGTATTCGAACGAGAGAGCCCATGGCCTGGACGTGGTGACTCTCGATGCATTCAAACGGGAGAGCCCTTGCTGCGATTTGAACGGGAGAGCCTGTGCTGGGTTTGAACAGGAGAGTTGTACTGTATTTTAATGGGAGAGCCGTATTGTGTTTGAACGGAAGAGCCATACTGCGTTTGGACGGGAGAGTCGTACTGCGTTTGAACTGCAGATCCCATGGCCTGGACATGGTGGCTCTCACTGCATTTGAATGGGAGAGCCCATGCTGCATTCAAATTAAGTGATTAAAGTTGCTTTAAAACGAGAGCCCTCCCCCTTTTTGCGATATGAACGGGCTGAATCCTTGAGCGCAGGACCGCACCGCATTCAATGGGAGAGCATACGATTAATGTGAGAATGGTTTATTCTGTATTTTACTGAGCTCGCTCTGCTGCGAGTGGCTGAATCCACAGGCATGGGCCCGCAAAGCATTCAAGGGTAGGACACTTTATTCTTGTGAAATTGCTATATGCTGCATTTTAAAAGAACTCCCTATACGAAATGAATCCTTGAGCATGGACCATGCGCCGTTTAACAGGAAGAGCACCTGCGATCATGCTTGTACAAAGGAGAGATTTTGCGGTAAGGTACCGGGGTTGTACGTATGAGTTAGAGAAGAAAGGGATTTGCAGTTGCAAAGTCGAAATTGTTATGCCAGCGGTGAAGTATAGACGAAAGGGGCTTCGGCAGAAGCATGGTAAAACGCTGAGGCTGCGGTGGGTTGGTATTGGAGCTGTTAGTGAATAGGTCAGGAGGAACCTGAGGTGGTCATACATAGATTGCATTGGTCCGCAGCTAATCGGTGCGGTTAGCCGGGGCTCGAGGTTGGGCAGTCATCTGTGTTCTGCTGGAATAACAGCCTAGCCCAGCACTCTGATAGTGGGTGTACATTGTTGTAAACATTGGAAGCAGAGCTACCATTACTTGCTGCTGCTTCATTGAGGGATGGGTTTATGGATAATATAACATTTATGGATAATGTGAACAATAATGTGTAAAGCGTGCATTTGCAGAATGCTAGCATTAAATGCCGCTGGTGATTGGGTTAACAGATGAATAGTCATGTTGGAAGATAACTTCAAACGGTATCACTGAATGGAACACGCCCCAAACAAGCTGCATGGTGAGACAATCTCACACGGAAGCAGCGCTCGGTGAGACTGGTTGCGTTCACTGTGAATGCATGAACGTCAAGACACTTGACCCTCGGCTAGCCTTCTTTCTTCTATAGAATGATGCCGGTCCCCCTACCTCCCACCATACCCCTTCTACGTCCCAGTGGTCAGCATGCCGAATTGTAGAATTGTGCTCTCTGGCCTTCGTTCCAGCAGAAAACTCGTTCCTCCTCACCTTCACTCACAAGATGTTATTTTCTGGTCACCAAAAGGATGATGGGCTGTGGCTTTTAAGGTCTATGACTTCTGTCTGGTTACCAATAACTTTTGACCATTATGTGTGTTGTCACACCATTCCAGAGGTGATACTGTTACTATAAATTACTACTTCTGCAATTATTAAAGCTTTTCCAAATATTTTACCACTTTTGGACTACCTAAAGTAATTAAAACCGACCATGGTTGAAATAATTTGTCAAAGGCTTTTCGAAATACATCGCAGGCTCTTGGTGTGTTGCACATCATTTCTAGTGCTGTGCTTTTTGCCCCCCCGGAGACCATGCACTGTCGCCTCTGGTACTCTGTGACTCAGGCTGCACTAGGCTTGAATGCCCAAGTTCACAAATAGCCAACAAAACGTGACATAAAAGATTGTAGGAATGACGCTGTAAACTGGCATCTCTTGCTTGCTCGATTTCTCTCTCTCATGCGCTCCCGCTCGAAGCTTTTCAATCTTCCCTGCGGTGGATTACGGGCGATATATGACTGGCAGGTTTACATCGGCTGTACACTCAAAATCAGAATGCATTGTTTGTAAGAATTTGTTAACTTATGTAGGGAACGAGTTGTTCACTTAGAATTCATACACTACTACAAAGTGGATGAGAGGGGGATTTTGTACACAACTTTGTCTGTTTTTGTCCTTGTCAGGCTGTGTGTTTGTGTTCTGGTTTCCTGTGTTTTGTGTTTCTGGTGTTTCCATTAAAAGCTGTAATTAGATCCTCATCTTGCTTTTCAGGACCCTAATCCTTATACATATGTTACTTTCTCTTTTTTATTTAATTTATGTTTAGCCTGACTCTCAGTTTATCCATGAAATACTGAATTTTAACACTAATTTAATTACATTTTAATTTGAAATTCTGTTCGTTTAGCATATTTGGTATATTTGTGCCTTAAAGCTGCACAGATATTTATGACCAAACCTCCTTAAACCGACTCTCATGGTCTTTAAATGTTGTGTTTGCTGAAACAAATTATAAAATATATTTTACATGGATATTATGAAATAATGTGTTTTTATAATTATTGAGTTACTGCACAATGTTTAACTGGATTTAATGTCTCTAATGTTCAAAAATTAAGATATGTTATGTGACTAAATTGTGTTGTATTGTGTGTGTGTGTTTTTTCATCATGACTTACATTGTAAGAGTTCCATCCTGGTTTTGGGTTCATTGGTGGGAATAATTTCAATGTATGTTACTATGGAAATAGTAAATAACAGAAATAATTACAGTAACATTCCATTTAATTTTTATAAAACTTTGAGTTTCTTCCATGATGTTATATTATGTAAGTTAATGTTATTGATTCATCACTCAAAGTAAACGAATGTTTGTTATTTTACCTCTACCAGATATCTTTTCAATCTGTTCTCTGCAGAAATCCTCCAGGTGTTGTTTCAGTTGAGAGACAGATTTTATCACTTCATCAAAAGACAGGAGAGAACTGACAGTGATGCTGGGTAAGACTGAAGATCCAGGGGGTGCAGTGAAAGACTGCCAACTCTAAATACAAAGTAAAAATACAAAAACCTTAATCACCTCCACTACAATTACACATTTACTGTGATGATTATATTAAATTACAGTACCTATATGTGTTATGACCCTAGTTATCACTTTCACAGTATCTGTTCTGTACTAGCAATCATTTTCATGGTGTCATCATGTGCTTTTGAGGCCTAATCATCTCTAGCATAACTTTGAAACAGCTGTTCTAATATTTGCCATTTGCATCATGTACTTAAATATCTAAAGAATGTGCCAAGAACAAAAATTGGAATGCACAAGAAAATAAATTTAAATTAAATTACATTTGATATTTCCTGAAGAAAGTATGCAAGGTGAATAATGAGTGGTGCCTGCACATGTCAAACTTTGCTAGGTTGCTTTGGGTGTTTTGGATGGTTGCTATAGCATTGCTAGGTGGTTGTTATCCTAAAATAATATTATATAAAAAAATAGTCCAAGTCTCTATGATATTCTGGTATCTAGATATGGCTCAGGTCACTTCTTAAATGCAAGTCTGTAGGAATTTTTTCACCGGTTTTATCATCTGCCAAGTGAAAATCAGTCCAGTCACTATGAATACTAACACAGTTTGAAAAGAGACGAATGTGGAAACAACAATAGTGGATGTGCAAGTCAAAAATATGTGTGTGAGGAAGACAGGAGATACCTGGATTTGTGTAATGTGAGTCTGAAGGAATATAAAGACATATTTATTTGTAAATGTGAGGGAGTGGACATGGAGGCGAAGGTAGAATCCATATGCAGGAAGTTTATTAACAAACTGCAAACAAATCCAAGACACAAGGCAGAGATGTAATCGTTGAAGCAGGCAAAGTAGTTGTTAACAGGTAATCAGTCCAACCAGGCAAACAGAGCAAAACAGTAATCCAAGAATCGGTAATCAATAAAGCAGGCACAATGGTCATAACAAGAAGGCAATAAACAGGCAGTGGGAATAACACTTGGTAAGGCAGTGAAACTGGCAATACTTCACAAAGTAACAATGGAAAAGCATGGCTATTTATATGATGCAAACAGGAAGTCACCATAGAAGAAACGGTACAGTGTCAGTATTCGAGAGAGGGCTCCCTCTGGTGGTCGGCTGAAGGGATACCAACCTCATTCGTGAGGAGAAATGGTCCACTATCTCATAACAGTCATAGCGCGCATGCGCCAACCACCTGTGCATGTGAGTACAGTCAAATAATGTATACTTTGACAGGCTCGTGTTTGACTGTACGCAGACGCCAAGCATTCAGCTTCAGTGTGATTAATTTTAATGATAAGATGTGTTACCTGAAGGAACTGGATGTGATCATGTGTATGTGAAAGCTGCTCCAGCTCAGCGTCTCTCCTCCTCAGATCAGTAATCTCCTGCTCCAGTCGCTCCAGAAGTCCTTCAGCTCGACTCACTGCAGCCTTTTCCTGATCTCTGATCAGCTGTGTCACCTCAGAGCATCTTCTCTCAATGGAGCTCATCAGTTCAGTAAAGATCCTCTCACTGTCCTCCACTGCTGTCTGTGCTGAGCGCTGTTACACACATTACAATCAGCTCTTACTGACACCTCACACAGTCTGTGACTCAACTGAGTCTCAAACTTCTCTTTTCCTCTTCTCAAAACTCACCTTGTGAGACTCCACAGCTCTTCTCACCTCCTGAATCTTTTTCTCTCTCTCCTGGATTCTCTGTTGGGATTTTTTCTGTGTTTCCTCCAAGTGACTCTGTTGATCAAACAAACTTCAGTTATATCTTAGAACTGAATGACACAAAATCATTATTAATATATTGCACTTTTCACAATCCATATTGAATCTAAGCAAAACACCTTAATAAGGGAATTAACTACCTTAGAGCTCATGGCAGGTCTGTCTTTAAAATGTTCTAAGTTAACGTAATTCCCCAATGGAAAAAATAAATAGGATTTTTACTTCCAGAACCAGACTGTTGTGCTCTATGTGGCAGAAATAGAAACCAAGTAACCAATGAATACTGAAGTAAGTTGGAAGGAGTGATGATGTAAATAATCAAGACATAAGATTTTATTGGATTATATTATTGGATGATATCATGAGTTCATTTCTGGATGAAGAGGCCATCCTCAAAGAGAACAGAAACTGTAAAAAAAAAAAAAAAAAGGCATGTTCTAAAATGTAACTTCAGATGCTTCATGAACCATCTCGGCTTTGTTATTTTTAAAGTAAAGTGTAGTTTTGGAATCAGAACTTTGCGCCTCCGAGAAATCTTTGACTCGACCGTGCTTCAATGGCTGTTTTGGAGAATCTGCCACGACAGTATGACTTATTTTCTTTAGCTGAACACAAATGAAGATTTTTAGAAGAATATTTCAGCTCTGTAGGTCCATACAATGCAAGTGAATGGTGATCACACTTTTGTAGCTCAAAAATCGCACAAAGAATTCATAGAAGTAATCCATAAGACTTCAGTGGCTTAATCCATGTCTTCAGAAGCAATATGATAGGTGTGGGTGAGAAGCAGATCAACATTTAAAAAAATTACTTTAAATCTCCACATTCACTTTTACATTTGAAAGTCACATGTGGTGCCTGTTTAGTTTCACTTTCACATCTGAAAGTGAATGTGAAAGTCGAGATTTAGAGTAAAAAAAGGACTTAAATATTGTTCTGTTTCTCACCCACACATATTATATAGTTTCTGAAGATATGGATTAAACCACTGGAGTCTTATGGATTACTTCTATGTTTTCTTTTTGTGATTTTCAGTATTGGTAAGTTACTCTAAAAAAGTAATTAATTACTAACTACTAATTACTCTGTCTGAAAAGTAATTGCATTACTTATTACTAATTACTTTCTAAAATCCTTATCAACCTCGACCAGATGAACAATACAAGGATAGACATGAAATTGTTCTTTTAATTCTTTCCAATAAATCATATAAAATCAAATAATTATTCATGAACTGGCCAAAGAATTTAAGGGGCTGCATTTAATTAGAAAACATACATTTTAAGATATGACATTACATTTCGATTTTAAATTCGAAATATATAGTTTTATATAGTTTCTATATAATTTTATATAGAATTGTTCTATAGTCTATACAGTATTTAACACAATTACACCAGAAGTAACTGTAATTAAATTAATGAACAATTAAGAGTAATCCCTATTTTCAATAAAAAAAATGTTATTTAATTACAATAATTAATTACTTGGTAATGCATTACACCCAACACTGGTGATTTTTGAGCTACAAAGGTCTGATCACCATTGACTTGCATTGTATGGACCTACAGAGCTGAAATATTCTTCTAAATATCTTAATTTGTGTTCAGCAGAAGAAAGAAAGTCATACACATCTAGAATGACATAAGGGTGAGTAAATGATGAGAGAATTTAAATTTTTGGGTGAACAGTCCCATTAATGCTGAAGATGTTAGTTTAACTGTATTTCCCAGCTGTTATGTTGTAGCAGTCCGATCGAATGAGTGAGAGACAATGACAATGACTTCAAAGAAACCTAAATTGCTGACTGACAGCACTGACTCAATGCACGTCAAACTCAACTGGCTCGTAACACATAAAAATGGTCTTTTGTCGCCACCTGCTGGCTCAAATCTTTAATGTCACAGGGACAAATTCAAAGACACACAGCTCTTTTACATATCTGCGCTGCTCTCACACTTTAAAACAAAAGGGTGGGGCTACTGCCAGGAGCATCAGGTCTGAGAACCAAGTCCGGTTGGGCCAGTACGGCGCAACCATCAGGACTTGTTGCTCATCCTCCCTGACTTTGCACAACGTCTGTGCAACGAGGCTCACTGGGGGAAATGCATACTTGCGCAGACCCGAGGCCAGCTGTGTGCCAAGGCATCCGTGCCTAGGGGAGCCTCGGACAGGGAGTACCAAAGGGGGCAGTGAGAGGACTCTTGGGAGGCGAACAGGTCCACCTGCGCCTCCCCGAATCTCTCCCAAATTAGCTGGACTGCGCGGGGGTGGAGTCTCCATTCTCCGTGGAGCATTACCTGCCATGGGAGCACATCTGCTGCATGATTGAGGATGCCTGGGAGGTAAGTGGCTCGCAGAGACTTCTGCTGACTCCAAAGGAGTCACAATTTGCGACATACAATGTGCGCATATGCACCCTGGAGGTTTATGTACGCCACAGTCGCTGTGTTGACCGTGGTGGAGAGGATACCACTGAGCCTGGATCGCGTAGCCGAGCCGGATCATCCTGATGAGCCATCGCAACAGGCTGGAAAGTGCTAACCAGGCTTCCAGCCTCTGCGCTAACGGCACCAGGGGGACGTTAGGATTTATCATGCCCGGGGTGTGTGGTTTGCAGTGAGGCAGAGCAGAGGCCCCACCGGGAAGATCGTCCGGGGGTGGTGTGCTGCCCCACAAGCCCGCAACAGTGGCTGGTGGCTGGGGCGGGTGAGCGGCCCCAAGAACCACCGTACTTACCTGTTTGCCGGCTTTCTTTCGCCAGAAAACAAGGGAATGCGAGATACTCGCATCGCGTGTGGAATATTTTTTATCAAGTTAAATATAAATTAATCAAGTATAATCAATGTAAATATAGCCATTTTTGTCTACAATTATTTCTAATAGTTAAGCATGGATTTTTCTGTGTGTGTGTGTAGAAGCCTGTGTAAAGGAGGCCCCTCAAAATGGAATATGTGATCACATATGGTACTCATATAAGGTAATCTTGAGTCTAATGTTTGACACTAGAGGAAATAAAGGATAAGGCCCCGTAGAGAGATGGAAAGGGGCCTCTCAAATAGTTTCATGTTCTCTAACAGTCTGAAGACATAGAACAAAATGTATGGGGTGTATTGGTCAAGCCCTAGGTGAATATGTGTATATAGGCCTGTTTGAATACAGAAAGTCAGTTGTGCTGGGAGCAACTCGGCTTTGCTATCTCTGATAATAAAGACTATCTTCTGGCATCAAAACCCTAAGACTTCAAGAGTGATGTTTCACAGAGGTGGCAGAAGCCACAACAAATTGGCGCCCAACGTGGGGCACTGGAAAGGAGCAGAGTTGAAGCCACAATGGGCTATCTAGACAAGAAACTCAAACAGTGGCCACTTAAAAAGGTAAGCATTTTTTGCTTATATAATTAGTTTGTGTTGCTTGCCAGAATCTGCCCGTGGTGGTAAGGACATTCAAAAAGCTCCTCCAAATTCAAAGAACAAAGGGTTCTGATTCCAGAAGAAATAATTGCATGCAATGATCTGTTTTTACTGTTAAGAGGGCCTTGACGGATAACAGTAAATGAAGAGCAGATATAATTGCATGCAATGATCTGTTTTTACTGTTAAGAGGGCCTTGACGGATAACAGTAAATGAAGAGCAGATATAATTGCATGCAATGATCTGTTTTTACTGTTAAGGGGGCCTTGACGGATAACAGCAAATGAAGAGCAGATAAAAATTGCATGCAACGATCTGTTTTTACTGTTAAGGGGGCCTTGACGGATAACAGTAAATGAAGAGCAGATAAAAAACCTAGGTAGGCAAATCCTGCAATGATCTGTTTTTACTGTTAAGGATGAATAACAGTAAATGAAGAGCAGATAAAATTTTAAAACTTTAAAATAAAAAAGCCAGGAAGGCAAGAGAGGCAAATCCTGCAGGACACCAAAGAGGGGTGTTTGGATAGTTGCGTTTAAGAATTTTATAGTATTTTTTGTTTTTTGAGAGCTCTGTGTTTATAAAGACCTTGTGTTTGTAAAAAGTGTGAAAGTTTCTGTGTCTGTGAGAGTGTTTGTGTCTGTGTTTGAAAGTGTGTGAAGTGTGACTGAAGTGCAATTGCGTATGGAAGTGTATGATTGAGTACAAATATGAGCCCAGTAGAGGGACTGGAATGTATGATGTGTCCTTAAAATAAAAGGAACACAAAGTGTATGTTATAGGAGTCCTATAAATAAGAAGACAAGTGTGAATTTGAATGAAATATGAGCCCTAAAAATAAAATAAAATATTTTTTAAAGGGACATGATGAATGGAGTAAATTTTGTCTAATAAAGAAGGATTGTCTTTTATATGTTGAATGAATGTTGGGAATTGTGAAAATTTGGAAAGGAATTTCCTTTGTTAACACAGAGAAAACTAAAATGTTTCAAGATATTGGCATTGTAGATTATTCTAGAAGCAAATAAAGTAGTACGATATAAGTTTATCCTCTAAATTTAATGATTTATCTAAATGAATGGTGATAAAATAATTTTCCATTCTTTATATGCCAAGTAAAAATAACAGTGAAAGAAATAAAGACTCAGCTAATCTAAGATAAAACAGCTGTTATTGTGATTTGGCACTATTTGGATACAGAGTGATCCTAAAAGTAAATTGATAACATGTAGAATATTTGGACATGTATGTGGCATAATAATTATTAAAGTGCATGTTATAGAAGAAGAAAAGGGAAATTGGTTGATAAATAAATGAAAAAAAAAATTGAATTTCTTTGGGAAGATGATGTTATTCGAACAAATAAAAAATTGTTACAAAAACTGATACATTGGTAAATTTGTAAGGGTTTGTTGTATTATAGGAAAAATCATGGCAGCCACTCCTGTGGACAAATTAAAGATTAAAATATCCATTGTGTAGAGAACTCATAAATAAGCTCTCAAGCAAATGGCAAAAGAGAACAAAGATATGATGACAGAATGGCCAAAGGAAGGGACATCTGATGTAGCATTGTGTGAGAAAATGGAAACTTTGATAAACAATTATAAAACTAAAGATAAGAGTAAAAAAGTAAAAATAGAAATGTGCTAGCACTGAAAGGAGAAAATTCTAAGAAAAGATATAAGACAGGCAAGAAAAATACTGAAGGATGCAGAAAAAGAGATAAGTAAAAAAGGAGAAGCCCTTGTCAAATCACCTCCATATGTGCCCTCAGAAGGTCAGTTCCCAATACTCAAGGGAACTGTAGAAGTTTTAGGAGAAATGCAGATGGAGGGTCGTGTGGAGTTAGAAAATAAAGAAAAACAAGGCTGGGACCAAAGAAGGGAAAGGATAGAAAAAATTTCTAGAAACAGAAAAATGTATACGAGACACAGACAAATTGGTGAGAAATAAAAGTAGACTATTAGACAGTAGGGAGAGAAAAAGTGAAAAGTATTCATCATTTGATGGAGGAAGGTAAGCACAGGGAAGAGAAAAAGGCTACAAATCAGACTCCTGTTAATGTGTTAGGGAGAGATGCATTATGTAAATTGGGAATGTTTTTTGGAATTGCAATAATGATAGGAGGGCTATTGTTTTGTTGTGTACTTCCTTTATTGAGGTCACTAGTTATCAAAGCCATGGTTAAGCAAATGGAAATGTAAGATGTCAAGAAAATGAGGAAGAGAAATTAAAAAGGGTGAAAATGACTAATAAGAAAATTGTATTTTGTAACTTGAGTATGAAAAGTAAACCATAAATGTGAAAACTTCACATTCATGTGTCTGTTTTATGTTCTGTCTGGTCCAGTTTATGAGAGAATACAATATTTAACAATATTAAATTAAACACTATAAAGTCTTGATATCTAAATGTAAGAACCCATGTTTATTTGTTTTGTTTTTGATTTCCTATGTGTTTAAATATGTCTGGAGAACTAATTTACATGTGAGTTGCAACTTTATCGGTGTAAACTTGATCAACCAACAAAACTAAGATAGGTAGAGTTTATTATTTTTGTTAGGGACTGTCTGGTGGAGAGATTGAGTGAGACCTGTTAGAGCCCTGAATAAACAGGGACCTATGACCCTATGCTCTGTAAGGAGAATGAGCGGGAGGGGTTATACCCCTTACTCTCTAAGGATGGTGTCTGCAGACTTTGAATGGGAGAACTCATCTCTCTTGATGTCTCCACTCAGACAGGGGCACCCCGAATTTAGAAAAGAAAAAAAAAAAAAATAGATAGATAGCATATTGTTTTAGTTAAGATTAGATATTTTTTCTTTTATTTTTTTGTTTTGTTTTATATAACAGTGTAGGCATTGGTTGATCATGTGTATACTGAAAAGATGCCTTTGAAACAAAAATTAAAGGAAAGAACATTAAGAATAATTTGGATCGTTTCATGTTCTCTGTTTTTTCAATTTGCTGAAGTTGTGCTCTTAATATCTGTTCTCATGATCTTTGTGTGACAACCTTACCAACATTGTGATGCATTTTCTTAGGTTTGTTCTGTGACCAATCATGCCAGATAAAATGGAAAATAAAGTCCCAACCTCCAGTAAGGAGGCAGAACTAAGCAAACATTGTAAACAGTTTTGCTCAGATGCTCTGATATCTAACAAAATAGAAGTTTACTCGTGCTAGAAGTTCTGATTTGAAGATGTAAGAAATATCTTGGACCTATTTGATTGTAAAAATTATTGATAATGCTAAGGAAAAAATTGGTGATTTGTGACATTAAGTTGGTGACATTAAGATTAAAATTGAACATCATAAATAACTTCATACTCATGCATCTAGTCTTTGATACTAACTATGTTGTATTTCTGTTATCATCATTATGTGTATGTTGTTTCATTAACTCAGTCTGGAACCAGTTTCTCACCATTGCAGATGGCTAGGCCAGATGATTTATTGAAGCTGATAATACTGCAGGAAGAAGTCCGGAGAAAAAACACTGAGAATGATGTGGGCTTTTATACGATTGATCCTCCCGCTCACATGACTGCTGGTAATCATTACTGATTTAACATTTCAAATGTGGATTCAAATCTCTCTGGATAAGTTGATTTCAGTCTTATACCATCAATGAGATGTATAGTTTACCAGACTGCCATCAATGGGTTGAATACCCTGGTCTAAATTGTTCTGAGGGTCTAAATTTAAATCCAGCATCTAACCGCTGATTTATTGATTTAAAGAGTAAATATTACAAACTTGATGGCAAAGTTAGAGTTACCTATTGGATTGATTACTCCCCCAAATTTTCCAGAGAGTACCCTCACTTTAAAGAAAAAGGTTAGTGGGTGCTACAAAGAGTTGATTGAGTTTCTTTTTCTAGTAAACTATTTCTATTTGGAGATTAATCCATGAAAGTATCACTTTAGAGGCCTACAGTTTCTGCACTGTGAATCTTGGTTTTGCCATTTAACTGAATCGTTTGTCAAAAAATGCTGAGAAGTATAAAAGAATAATAACTGAAAAATCTTATTGTTAAATGATGCTAAAACAGTAAATAAAATATAAAAATAAAAAAAAAACAAGAGAATGACGGGAAAAAGAAAGTTGTATTGAATGTAAAGAGAATGTTGGGGAAAGAAAGGCAAAGGTTGTGTTTTACTAAAGATTTGATCATTTTTGTTTTAGGGATCATTTGGGAAATCATGCAAGATAAGCAGTTGTGAAAAAAGACAGAGATTATTTTCACAATATTGCATTCGATCTTGTTCTGCTCAACTAACAGAATTAAAATCTCTTACTACTGCATGTCAGTTAGCTAAAAGACAAACAGTTCACATTTTCACTGACTTGGCTTATGCTCATGGTGTTTGACATCTATTTGGAGCAATATGGAAACAAAGAGGTTTCAGAAAAAGTAATTGAAGCTTAATTTAACATGTAGAACAGATTGAACAGTTGATTTCTGCAATGATGTTACCTAAAAGATTGGCTATCATTAAATGTCAAGCCCACAAAAAGGGCAATGACTTTGTCATTAAGGGAAATAATGCTGTAGAGTTAGAAGCCAAGAAGGCTTTGGCCTGTCAATTGAAGTATTATTGAATTACAACCACAATAGGATGATATAATTCAAAATAAAGGTCCATATGAACATACTACATGGGAAAATAGGGGTGCAAAGAAAATTCACAAGGTTTATGGCATTCTCATGAAGGACAGATTGTTTCATCAACTACATTTCTCAATGTTTTTATTTACGATGCGCATGGTTTGACCATTGCTCGAGGGGGGAAGTGATAAGGAAAATTAAACAGCAGGGATATTGGTCTCCATACTTATATGCAATGATAGATGATTTTCCGTCCACATGTGAAGTCTGTACTCAAAACAATGTCAGAAAAGAAATAAAAACACCTATAGGTCACATACCAGTGCCAGAAGGACCATTCAAGCATTTGGTTATGTATTATGTGGACATGATAAAGAAAGTGCATGGAAAGCATTATATGCTTGTAGTAATATGCAGACTTAGCAGATGGCTGGAAGCAGTACCATCAGCTGCTCAGGGGTCAGGAACACTAATCAAATTTATAACAAGAGAGGTAATACCTAGATTCAGAATACCAAAAGTTTCTAAAAAATTTTTAAGTATGTTGTTTGAATGGACAAAAGAATGTAGGGAAAGAGTAGATTGAAAGATGATTTAAGATGGGAAAGTTTGAAAGCAGTTAATATAATGAATTATTATAATGATCACTATTTTTACTGTTGAAGAATAACTTAAATATATTATTGTTGATGTAAAATGAAAAAGAAGGAGTGACTGTAATGACAGTGGAGACAGTGTGGGGGAGTGGAGTGTCCCCCTCCGAGTTCCTCCTTCACCCGGCACTCTTTCACACTCTCAGTCTAAGTTTGATAAGTGTCTGCTTGAGACAGAAACACATAAGCAGATGTTGAAGAGTGTGCTAAAAGCACATCTCTAAACTGTTTTATTTTCTTTTGATTTTCTTTTCTTTTCTTTTCTTTTTATATGTAAAATGATGTGATTTGGCAATGATGTTAGATACAGTGAAATGAAGGAGAGGTTCAAACAGCTTTCCTCATCATGATTAAAGATTTTATATATTCAGAGGACATTTCGAAGTTGTGTTTATACTAAAGATAAGAGATTCAGTGTTCATCTAAAAGAATAAATGTACCTTCAAAAACTATCTAGAGACTATTATTGAATTAAGGTTGTTTTTTAATTAAGCTTCCTAGAAGTTTGACAGAGGCTACCCTTTATTTTGTTTTGTTTTGATGTTAGTCCCCACCATGATACATGGTCTTTTGTGATGTTTGCTAAAGGAGCAGAAATACAACTTGAATGAAAATTAATGATCTGTAAATGAGTTCAATTGTAGCATTCTTACATTTACTTTTAATTTGGACAATTTTAATAGATTGTTGAATTTTGAATAATGCTTTGTGAATTTAACCATGTTTAGAACTGTCTCCATATTTAAGCAGTTGTAGATGGTTCTATTGGCTGTGACGGTTCTCAGGTGATACTCCCTGAAACAACAGAAAATATCTGTTTACTGATACCAAATTATTAAGGATTGGCTAATAGGACTGAGCGGTATCAAGACCAATGGCAAGAGGTGATGGCCCAATGACGGGTAAGACTCTCCAATGGCAAGAAAGGGGGGCAACCTAAGGCAGGGCATCACAATCCTGGAAGGGATGATATGGGTTTAAGGAAGTGGATGGATGTTTTTAGGTCGGAAGCATCAAAGGGAGGTATAGAAGAAACCTGCCTGAAAATTGTAAGTTCCACTCAACCCAACTGCATTTTATTAACCGCTTTATTAAAACATCTTATCATAGTGTTAAATACCAAGCATTCTGTCACTGTGCCATCAGGGGATCATACCCTGTGTGGAAGATTAATTATAGAATTTGGGGGTAAAGTTTTGAGAACCGTTGCAGACAAATGAGTGCCTGACTTATTAAAGAAGTATTAAACAAACCTGGGAATATTTGTATGATGAATTAAGATTGAAAGATGATTTATTACTTTTATTTATGCTTTTATTGAACTCATATACATTTTAATATTAATGAAGAATGGAAAAAGAAGACATGGTGGTGACTAAAGATTAACATTGCCTGTCTTGTTTGTTTATAACCATTTAAATAGAATTGTTTAAGAAATGGGGTACACGATTGGCTAAAAGTAATATAATGATTGGAATAACAATCCTTGTGGGAGGAATAATATTCTGTTGTGTGTTACCATTAGTAAAATTATTCTTGATCCAAGCAACAGTGAAGCAGATGACACTGATCAATGTGAATGATCCAATGCAATGCAATTACAACTACACTGAATGGACAGAAAGACCAAATTGGGAGGAAATTGATTCCTCCAATGAATATACTGTATATGATGAAATGAATGATGAGCCATGCCCCAGGATGAAAGTGCTAGCCTAACCTCTCCCCGGAGGTGACCCTCTATGATGTGCAAAGTATCTGGGTTGAAGATATCTACACTACAAAAGAGAACTCTTAATATGATAATGAATATTTGTTTTTATGTACTCTACATAACTGTGACAACCACAGGCAAGGCTGAACCAATTGCACGCTCATGATTACAGTATAACATGCTTATAGGTTTCATTTATTGAATGAAGAGAATAAGAGAACAGAATCTTTTACTCCGTTCTTAATCAAAATTGAATGGAGACGTTTGGTTCTGTAATCTCCACCGGAGTGTGGTTGCATAATCTGGTCATTGGTAATGAAGCTGTGTGACTTAATTTAGTCACTAGATAGCATAACTGAGGCAACTGAATTATGAAACTGCACTCTGGATAAAGACAGTGAAGGTGAGACTTATGTAAGTCTCAGAGGGGGGATATGTGGAATATTTTTTATCAAGTTAAATATAAATTAATCAAGTATAATCAATGTAAATATAGCCATTTTTGTCTACAATTATTTCTAATAGTTAAGCATGGATTTTTCTGTGTTGTGTGTGTAGAAGCCTGTGTAAAGGAGGCCCCTCAAAATGGAATATGTGATCACATATGGTACTCATATAAGGTAATCTTGAGTCTCATGTTTTGACACTAGAGGAAATATAGGATAAGGCCCTGTAGAGAGATGGAAAGGGGCCTTTCAAATAGTTTCATGTTCTCTAACAGTCTGAAGACATAGAACAAAATGTATGGGGTGTATTGGTCACACCCTAGGTGAATATGTGTATATAGGCCTGTTTGAATACAGACAGAGAGTTAGTTGTGCTGGGAGCAACTCGGCTTTGCTATCTCTGATAATAAAGTCTATCTTCTGGCATCAAAACCCTAAGACTTCAAGAGTGATGTTTCACAGAGGTGGCAGAAGCCACAACACACGC
This sequence comes from Myxocyprinus asiaticus, assembly GCF_019703515.2. Lineage (NCBI taxonomy): Eukaryota > Metazoa > Chordata > Actinopteri > Cypriniformes > Catostomidae > Myxocyprinus > Myxocyprinus asiaticus. Next base: position 41,458,622 of record NC_059382.1, on the reverse strand, counting down.
TGGTTGACTGGAAAGACTTCCAGTGCCTGGCCGTTGCGAGCATTGGACAATGGCCCAGGGAATGAGGAAACTGCTCTTTTATTGACAATTTGGGTGCCGGGGCCCAGAAGGCACCCAGCGATGTTACGAGGGTACTCACCTCATGCTGGCCCAGGGGTGGGAGTGGGGCACGTGTGCACCCCTGGGTCAGGCAAGTCAATGAGAGTTGCCTCATCCCTGGGTCGCCTGTCTCAGGACCGCTTCGAAGCTGTCCAGGGTTCTTGGCGACTGGCTGACGGGAAGGCGATGCCACCTTCCTGCGGGAGGATCTTCTTCTCAAAGGCCGACATACAGGCTCTGATGGTGGGGGATCCAGGGCCGACACCGCAGGAGGATGGCCCTGGCGAGAGGCAGATGGTGCGCAGGACTTCGGAGGTCTGTAGGCGGCCGAGTCGCGCCATGGCAAGATATGTCTGATGGCCTCCATCTCACCGTCGAGAACTGATGGGCGAAGTCCTCGACAGTCTTGCCAAAAAAACCCTCTTGGGAGATGGACGCATAGAGAAAGCGAACCTTCTCAGCATCACGCATCTCCGCAAGGTTGAGCCACAGGTGCCACTCTTGGACCACCAAGTGGACATCATCCGGCCCAGGGCACACGCCAGTAGTCTCAACCCAGGATGGACAGGGTCAGGAAGCAGCCGCGGGGGCTCTCTGCTTCACGAAGAAGGAAGAGAGCCATGACTGCAACGTTCTCATGGGCGTGTTCTCGCCGTGAGAACATGACCCCTCCACAAAAACTGCCTCGGCGTGCTGGCGACCCAAGCACTCGAGACCATCCGGTGGGGAGAGATAACGGCCACACCCAGTAGCACAAATGCAAAAGGACATTTTTAAAAAGACAGCAATCATTTGTGCAAGCTCTTTTAGAGAAAATATACTCTTTTAAAATATACTCTTTTAACACCTGTGGACTCAGCCGTGTAGGGCTTTACTGGTTGTTTAGATCAGTGTTACTATCAGAAATAATTAATAATTATTTCTTTAATTATTAATTAATATTTAAATTAATCAATTGAATCTAACTCATTAAAACCTCATATGGGGCTCCAGTAAATGTAGTGCGCTACGTTTAGGAGCAAGTTTGGTTATTAGCAATAATTAATAATTATCAAAGATAGTTATTAATTATTAAAATCAATAGAACATTGATGAGAATCAATGTTAGCTTTTTAAATCCTTTAAATCAACAGTTATCAAAGATAATCGTTAATTGTTAACATCGATGAAACATTAATTAAAATTAATACTAGCTTGTTGATCATTCAAATTCAATCATCAAAGATAATTATCAATTATCAAAAATCAATAGAATATTAAAAGGATTAACATTGACGGGGCACCACCCTAAAATCAGGGACTAATAACCGAATAGTAAAACAGTCTCAATATTAGATTGTTTTAGAAGAATATCGATTTTCGGGAAAAAAACAATGAATGAAGGTTTGAATCCGAGCACTGACATCCTGTCAGCATGACACAGGCGTATGCAAAACAAACCAAAACACTTCTCTTTGTAATATAAACAAAGTTTATTTATGCAGTAATATCAATTTTTAATTAATACAATGCAGTCAATAAACTTCCGACTTACAACTACAAACTAAACAGTGATATGATTAGATATGGAAATAAAATAATTCTATAACACATAAGGTGTGTGTGTGACAGTGTGTGTGTGACAGTGTGTGCGTGTGTGTCAGTGTGTGTTTAAGGAGGGACGCGCACAAAATAGTGGACGTGACTCTCGTGGAGAGTATGTCACGCGAGACTTCCGGCCAGGGAATATGACCGCGAATGGGGGCGGAGATGGCGTCTACCAGTTACCGCGTATATCCGCTTGTATGATAGCTTAGGGACAAAGCTGGGCTTTAGCATTTAAGCTATCTACGAGCCAAAATGTGTGCCAGAATGTTTGTGAGGGGTCGCGTGCCTGCGTGTGTGTGTGTGTGTGTGTGTAATTAGTATGAGAGAGAGAAAGAAGTGACAGCCCTAAAGCTGATTTCCCGATCGTGGGAGAGAAAGCAGCTGTTTAGTTCATCGCTCAGAGACGCGGTGGACGGCTCGTAAACAGTCCCGCGTTATTTGACTCTTTAATGGATGAACTCAGTTGCTGTCTCACCCGCGATGGCGAAATTGCACAACAATCCAATTTGGTTGGACCACAATACAGCAAAACAAACTTATGATAATTAATACCCTGAGTATTAATAATGAGCGGACATGGCGGTTTGTAAACTGTACAAGCAAAAACCTTGAAACACAAAAATAACACACTATAATATTCTATCTCTGCCCAGACGTATACCTCTTACTTGAATCGCATGAGGACACAGGTAGAATGTGTTTTCCTCCGTCCTTTAACTTTGACCCGGTTCCTTGAGGCTCGGGTGATGATGGGAGGCCGTTTCCTTGCTCTGTCGGCGGGCGGTACGGCTGTAGATTCTCGGCGGGCTGGCGGAGAACTCAGAAATGTCGACTTGATTGAAGTTGGAAGAGAAATCTTTAATCTCTTCACTTCTGTAGGCAAACGGATGAAGATGCGAATTGCTTGGCGGTCTCCTTCGGATCCGTTAGAGTGTTTGGTTGAACACAGAGTAATCTCAACTCGTCCAGCGAGATGGAGATTGTATGGCTACAGTTTCAAGTCGGACATTACTTCCTTGTGCCACGAGGTTGCACCGGAGAGCAGCAAAAGCTACGTCTATATTTGTTGAACGAAGTCACTGGAAGTAACTCATGAAACATTTCAGAGGTATTTCAACTCCTGATGATGTCATGTTTGAGGGACGTTCTGTTGTGTGCCTCATCCAATAGGAGTTGAGAGCTCGATTCTTTAGTGAGCAAGGCTTCATGTATTTGTAGTTTGTTTTGGACTCCCTTTGTTTGATTTTGGCACGATTTTTATCAGTAAAATTTACGACATGGAATGTGTGGGGGCTGAGTTAGGTTTTACGACTTGTGTTAGGCCTGCCTTTGTCTTCTATCTGAATACATGAGGCCCAACAGCTGCCGAAGCGCCCAGGGGAAGCACAACACTCGACCATGCAAGGGTGACTACTGATATGCGCCGTAATTCCAGCAGCGATAGCAAGGTGACGGGACGAACACACACAAGCACTCGGTTCCGAAGAACAAGTCTGAATGAGTGGTGCATGACATCTCCTTTTATACCCATATGTCCGGGGCAGAGAGTGGCATGAAAATTCCACTTGCCAATTTTCATTGGCCTTTTCTGAATAAAGCAAAGGTGATTGGGGCTCTCAAGAGTGAACCCCTAGTGTCACTACATCGACGCAACGTTGAGTGAATGACAGACAGGGAACATGTGGTTACCCATGTCCTTGTATTTAAACCCTCATGTCTGCCATGGTCCTTTGTCAGGTATTGTTTATGTAACATTGCTTGGATATCAAGTCAAGTCTAGTCTAGTCAAGTCAAGTCTAGTCTATTCAAGTCAAGTCGTCAAGTCAAGTCAAGTTCATGTTTATGTTTATGTTTTGTTTATGTTTTGGATTCATGTCTGTTGGATAGCACTTTGTAAATAAACTGCACTTGGGTTCTTCACAACATCATCATCTTCGTCTGCCTGTCATTGCCAGCAACGTTACAGGGTCCAAGTGTTCAAATAATAGACGGTCCGGGTCTCTTTGGGTTCGGGCACAAATTTTTGGACCTGTGAAGACCTCTACTCGGTACTCATGGAACGTCTCTCGTCCAATCATATTCGAGGACTGGAACTAACTGTTGTATAAATATATATATAGACTATTTCAAGCATGTAAACAATAACAGAGGAATTAGAGCGCAACTATTCCGAAGCTCTTCCGGAATCATTAACGGATCCTTTAAATAAGATTTTGAGTTAATATATTTTCTTCAAATAGCATCAAACTTTTTCCTGAAGTGATGTAAATAGACGTGTTGTTGATTCTGAACATCTATAATAACAATTATTTATCACACATTTGCACATATACAGTGAAATTCTTTTTTTTTTTTCCACATATCCTAGCTAAGCTGGGGTCAGAGTGCAGGGTCAGCCATGATACAGTGCCCCTGGAGCAGATAGGGTGGTCAAGGGCCTTGCTCAAGGGCCCAACAGTGGCATCTTGGCAGTGCTGGGGCTTGAACCCCCGACCTTCTGAGCAGTAACCTAGAGCCTTAACCACTGAGCCACCACTGTCCCTCAGCTACATATTATTTCCTCAGCGAGAGATTTTTTGTGGTTTTAGTCTAAAGTTTAAGAATTTGAGACTGTTTTTGATATGAATTACAGCATCATCTAAATTTTTACATTAAAGTTTTTCAACAAATCGCACATTTAAAATTGTATGTTTTTTATTAAATTAATTTAACATTTAAAATCTAAATTATTTAATCACATTTTAGTACATATTTTTCCAGAGACAGATTGTTTTTGAAGGGCTCTAAAAAGCATGAAATGAACTTCCCAAATTGGCTCCCATTGTCAAGTAGGGTACAATGGGGCTGAAGGCCCCCAGGGTAAAAGCACATTTGAATTGATTTTCTCCCAAAAACCAAAATAGCAACAAAACACAAGTTTGAAGAATTCAGATATTTCCATATGCACATGTATGCACTTTACAAGCCCATCAAACAAACAAGAAAAAAATTATAGAATAATAAGGGGCAGACATTATAAATCTAAATCATAAGAAATAATAAATTATAATAAATATCAAATAATAATGATAGTTAAAGAATGTAAAAGTAAATTACAAAAATTAAATCAAAATTCAAATAAAAAAATTCTAATAATAATAATAAAGTACATTACCTTAATTATTTCAGCTCCCCAATAATAATTTAGGCACATTTTCAAGTACATTATCACTAATCACAGAAAATTAATGGTCACAAATTATACAGAAATTAGGGCTCCAAGGGACAACAAGCTAGACATGTAATTCATTGGTTATTTTGAGATGGTCCAGAACCTGTCCCCAGACTTTATTGAATGTTCTAAATTCATCATCATTCATATATCTCAACCTCTCCAGTGCCAATATGTTTACAAGATCTCTAGCCCACATTTTAAACTTGAGTAACATTTCAGTCTTCCACATTCTCAAAATCAGCCTCTTAGCAATTATCATACCTAATAATATAGCTTGTCTTTCATATGAATTAGTCCCCCAGAGATTACCGGATATGCCTAGAATAGCTGTGCGCGGATCAGGCTCAAGACATTTTTTATTTTTTATGTTTTAGTGCAGTGGGTGGACTTTCCAGATGATCCCTAGGCGAATATACAATGACATAACTTCAAACATAAAACTATCCCCGTTAGAATTGACAGTCTGCCCATTAGAAAGTCTCTTATATTAACTGTTCATCTTCATTATGAGGGAAAAGAGGCGAATTGTTAAAGAAGGGAAGTGTTGTCCAAAGGCCGCCCAAAATATGATTTAAAAGACCTTTTCACTCAGAAAGGAAAGATCCTGATGCTGTCATTGGTGGCTAATTTCTGATTTCAGTAGATAAGAGGCGAACATTGTGACTTTTACAAAAAATGTGTGAAGATTCTCAAGGTGGGATGCAAGAAATTCATGTTCAAGTAATGGTGGGAATACACTGAAAAATATAGCTGCAAGCAGCAATTAACGGGGTTCAAGCAGTTTAAGGCCTTTAAGCACATGCGTAAAAAGATATTATGTTTTATTTAGCAAGCATGTAACCACCTAGCTCATAGATGGAATAGACCATTTACAGCCAAACAGGCAATTTACTAAGGAAATACATGCTTTTTAAAGCTTTTTAAAGCTCATAGTGCCACCTATGGTCCGATCTCCATAAAAGTCTGCATGCTTGTTTAGAATCATATGTCGCATGGGCCCACCTAATTTCATGAAGTTCTGAATTTTAGTTTAGGAATTATGGGCTTATTTGTACACTTGACCATGGCCATTTTCTAAATGACACTGTTATAGCTACCCAAAGGGTAAAGTTCAAAAAAAAAAATTTTGGATAATTGTTGACCTAGAGAGTCCAGAGAATTGTACTGCATTGGTTTTATTGAGGTTGAGCGAAAAACCTAGGACTAGTTCACAAAAGTAGGTTTTTTACATAATTGTGAATATTTAATGAACGATTTGATTGACAGCAGTGTTTCTTGAGGTAAAGTTGTTCAGTATGAGGAGATCTAACAAATGATATGAATTATAGCTGCATCCCAATTCAGAGGCTACATCCTTCAAAGGTCACATTCGAAGGCCGATTGCGTCACTGCTGTTCGACAAAGGCTGTCCCAATTCGAAGGCTCCTTCAAATGCGGCCTCCAAATGCGTCTTTCGTTTCCCGTGAAATGAAGGTTACAACAGATGGATCCTTCGCGGCCTTACCTACCCCAGAATTCATTGTGTGCCAGTGACGACAGGATTTTTTTGAGAGAAATTGCAGAATTACACTTTTAAACGTAAGTATTGGGTTTCAACTTACTCAAATATCTAATGATACAAATGTAAAAAAAATTTAAAAAAACTTTAAAGTGGTTCAAATGTTGACTAATATCTTACTAAGATGCGATTAAATATAGTTTATACTCTTTATTATATACAGAAATGGACCATGGTGAAAATATTTAGACAGTTTGTGAACCTGTTTTGTTTTCAGACAGTTTAATATATTCAAAAAAGTCTAGTACAAACATTACAGTTGTTAGGCGACAAGAAGTCCTCCGTAGGCTAGACTGTCCCAATTAACACTGCTCAGTCCGACCTGCGTGGCCTTTGAAGTCCGAGTCCTTCGAAGGATACAGCCTTTGAATTGGGACACAGCCACTGTGTGTATGTGTGAAACACCCCACAATTTCTTTCAAATTTCTCACAGACCACAGGGCCAGGAGTCGAGCAGGCCCACTGAGTTTTGTGCCTATCGGTCTCCGGTAACCTTGTCTAATAGGTGCTCAAATTTCATTGGCCAATGGTGGCCATGTTTTTTGAGAGACACCAATGTTTTTTCCTGTTATAGCGCCACCAAGTGGACAAACTCCACATTTTTTTAACTGTGACCTCAGATTGAGCTCATATGTGTACCGAGTTTGGTAAAAATATCTCATTTTGTTCGGGCGTTATAGTCATTTTAGTAAAAATGGCCCGCCCTTTTCAAACTTTTTGGCACCCCTTAGCGACCGTGAGTCGAAATTTCAACTTTTTTTGATAATTATTGATAATCAGACTCCAGAGTATATTTCTGCACTGGTTTGGTTCCGATCGGGCAAAAAACCTAGGACTAGTTTGCAAAAGTAGGTTTTTAACATTATCTGAAATATTTACTGAATGGTTTGACAGACACCAATGCTTCTTGAGGCAAAGTTGTTTAGAATGAGAAGAGCTATCAGGTGATATATATTACTTGTGTTTTTTCACAGCACTGCATCATAAACAACCATTAACACCTACAAAAATCGTGATAGCACCACCTAGTGGCCGATTTTTTTAAAACTTTGCACAACCCTCTCAGACTAAGAGTCAAATAGGTCCACCAAGTTTCGTTCCGATCGGTCATTGTTCACCTTGTGTAATAGCTGCTGAAATTTGATTGGCCAATGATGGCCATGTTTTTCAACATACGTGAATGTCCATATAAAAGCCAATTTCAAGTTTTTTTGGTATTATAGTGCCACCATGTGGCAAAACCATGCCAACTTTTCTGGACGACCAAAGATTGACCTCTTACATAAGCATGCCAAGTTTGGTGAAGATATCTAATTTCCTTCAAGAGTTATAGCCTTTTACGTAAAATTGGCCACTCCTACTTCCGATGTTTTCGCATACCGTAGCTAGCTCGTGTCGAAAGTTCAAACTTTGTTTTGATAACTTTTGATATTGAGACTCCATAGAATCGTTTGGCACTAGTTTGGTCCCGATCGGATGAAAAACCTAGGACTAGTTCGCAAAATAGCTTTTATAAAAAATCCAAGATGGCAGAAATTAAATCGGAGATATACGTTTTGTTTGGTTTGAGCCAAGGATTCCAATGGTATAAAGCATTTGAGTCTATGACAAATGGTCTAAGAGCATTTTTGATCGCTGTAGCGCCCCCTATTGACTGATTTGGCCGTGTCCGTGTTTCTGAGTAGCCAGCAAAACTACTACCATCTGACCAAGTTTCAAGTCTCTAGGCCTTACGGCACACTCTACCCGATCAGTTTTATGGCGGAATAATAATAATAATAATAATAATAATAATAATAATAATACAAATCTTAACAATTACAATAGGGTTTCAGCGCTAAGCGTTTGAACCCCTAAATATGTGTTAAGGACTATAGGTCATAGTAGTTGCACAGCATCATTTCTGATTAGTCTGATATGCGAGTATGATTTGGTGAATTGAATTGACTGCTGTTAAGGATTAGAAAGGCTAGTTACAGTATATGGTGTGTTTTGAATTTCGACTCCCTGCAAAACTGTATTGGAAGAGGCTCTGGACTGATCTGGGCCCCGTTTCCCAATAACGACTGATCTTAGCGGTTGTTAAGAGCATTTCTACAAGCAATTTTACTAACATTCATTATTTTTTTGTGCGTTTCCCAAAACTGCACTTAACATGAACGTGCGAGGATGTACTTGAAGTGCTACTTAAGAGAGATGCTGTCCATGTGCAAGGTTCTTAAATGTGACCTTATAGTGCTGCTGGTCAGTGTAACTTCATTATACTTGTGCGTAACTTTATAAACATTTGTAATTTACCTAGCTGGAAATGCTTATACTCATTTACCTAATTAAGGGGCTGACTCTGCATGGATGCAAGCTGCACTTATCACCCTCCTCCATCACCAGCTTCACTTTTTTCACATCTGTCTCGTGTTCTGTGCTCTAAAACTACAATCGTTTGCCAGTTTGGAATTCCTTTCTTCCATGCCTTGTTGTTTGTACAGTATTCTGAAGTCTTTAAGTGTCCATTTAATCTATTTTTAATTGAAGGATTATACCATGTTGCACTGTCAGAATGTTTAAAAATATGGAACAGTGTTGTAATAATTCTACTGGATCTGTTCTGGTATCCCTGGGGATACATGCATGGCTGCATGGATGGGCGGTGAGTTTGCCCTAAACAGAACCATATGGCCAACACAAACAGATTGTTTTAATAGTCTAGAAGTAATAAAGTATTCATTCAAGCATTCAAGTCAAGTATTCACTTGAGGAAGTGGTCCTGACTGAATTGTAATAATTTAGCACACACCCAAAATGAATGAGTTAAAGTTCCATCTTCTAACTTACATCTGTTGCAGATTGGGGAAACATCTGGAAAGATGAGGTGTAGCTTCACCGTAGATAAATATATTCTGTGTACAGTCTTAAACTGTATCAAAATATGCTTTACATTAATTGAACAAGCATGTACATTCTCAAAGCATTCTTCCCAAATATCTGAATCAATCTCTAAACCCAAATTGTTTTCCCCAATATTGTTTATAATAGTCATGTCTGTAATCACATGCTTTAGCAAAATATTATAGAAATATGATACTACTCCTCTATTTGAAGGTTTAAACTTATTAATTTCTTCAAGAACATCATGTTGACATCACATCCAAATTTGATAGTTGATTCCTAAAAAAATCAACTTAATGCAAAATGCACTTATGGTCTGTGAGGAGGCTGTGTGCTGGGTCTTTCGGAAACAAAAGACTAGGAAAGCTTCAGGCCCAGACGTGTCTCACCTGCCTGTCTGAAAGTCTGTGCTGACCAACTGGCCCCCATCTTCAAACAGATCTTCAGTAGATCACTGGAGCAGTGTGAAGTTCCCTGATGCTTCAAACGCTCCACCATCATTCTGGTCCCCAAAATCACAGGACTTAATGACTACAGACATGTCACTCTCACGTCTGTAGTCATGAAGTTTGAGAGACTGGTTTTGGCCTATCTGAAGGACATCACTGGACCCTTGCTAGACCCCCCTTTAGTTTGCTTACCAAGCAAACAGGTCTGTGGATGATGCTGTCAATATGGGACTTCATTATATCCTGCAACACCTCAACAGAACTGGAACTTATGCAAAGACCCTATTTGTTGACTTCAGTTCAGCCTTCAATACCATCATGCCTGATCTTCTCTCAAACAAACTGACTGCACTGCAAAGGACCCCTCTGTCAAGCTCCTGAAGTTTGCAGACAACACCACGGTCATTGGCCTCATCCGCGATGGTGACAAGTCTGCATACCGTGGCAGCAGTGGAGTCATTCAGGTTCCTGGGCTCTACCATCTCTCTGGACCTGAAGTGGGACATACACATAGATTCCATTGTGAAGAATGCTCAGCAGAGGTTGTAATTCCTTCACCAGCTAAGGAAGTTCAACCTGCCATAGGAGCTGCTGACACAGTTCTACTCATCATTGAGTCTGTCCTGTGTACATCTATAACTGTCTGGTTTGGTTCAGCCACCAAATCAGACAGAAGGAAACTACAAGGGACAGTCAGGACTGCTGAGAGGATTATTGGTGACCCCCTGCCCACCCTCCAATACCTGTACATCTCCAGAGTGAGGAAACGTGCAGGTAGAATCACTCTGGACCCCACACACCCTGCCCACTCCCTCTTTGAACTGTTGCCCTCTGGCCGGCACTACAGAGCACTGAGCGCCAGGACATCCAGGCACAAGAACAGTTTTTACCCTCAGGCCATTTTACACATAAACAATTAAACTGCCTCTGGACTCCCCCATAGTGCAATAATGTAAATACATATCTCATGTACATATGTACAGTACTGTGCAAAAGTTTTAGGCACTTGTGAAAAATGTTGCATAGTCTTCAAAAATAATGCCATAAATAGTTTTCATTTATCAATTAACATCATACAAAATCAAGTAAACATAAAAAAGCTAAATCAATATTTGATGTGACCACCTTTGCCTTTAAAACAGCCCTAATTCTCCTAGGTACACCTGGACAAAATTTTTCTTGGTTGTTGGCAGATAGGATGTACCAAGCTTCTTGGAGAATTCACCACAGTTCTTCTACCTATTTAGGCTGTCTCCATTTCTTCCATCTCTACATGTAAACCCAGACTGACTCGTGTTCAGTGGGGGGCTCTGTGGGGGCAATGCCATCTCTTGCAGAGTGCCCTGTTCTTCTATTCTAATCTTTTATATTTGCAAAAGTTAATGTTTGTTTGGGAGTCTAACATTTATATTTCCTATTGACACATTAAAGCTGAAGATATAAATAACCATCTTAAGACAAATGTTTTTGTGAAACATCTTAAGTGTCTAAAACTTTTGCACAGTACTGGATATATGTATTAGTGCCAGACCGATATATCGGCCGGCCGAAATTAGCCTTTCACCGATATATCGGTATCTGCGTATATTTTACCGATATGTGGCAATATGAAAACCTTTTTTTCAGAACATATAATGCAGAAAACAATGCTTTAGAATTGGTGTCATAGCATAGTTTGTCCAGCAGAGCGCGCTCCGACTCCATTGTTTAAAGAGCTGAACTGACGGTGGCTCTGCAGACAGGGCAGAGTTAAGCTGTGTTTCTTCATGGTAAGTTGTTAACTAGTTTGTTATGTACATACTGGAAACTTAATAAACAATGACCCCATAATTTTCCCTTTTCAATATAACTAATATAAAGTTAACCTTGTCCCTGACAACCATGTCACTCATGTCTGTTTGCTGTTTGACTGATACTAAATATACAGTACTGATGTTTAATTAGCTATTTATTTTATTTACTCTTTATTTTAATGGTCAGCATTTGACTTATACTAAACATACAGTACTGATGTTTATTTAGCTATTTATTGTATATTTATTTATTCTTTATTTATATGGTCAGTAATTGACTTATACTAAACATACAGTACTGATTTTTATTAAGCTATTTACTGTATTTTTATTTATTTTTTATTTTGCCAGTGTTCATTTCTAGAATTTGTTGACAATGTATAATAATAATGTCAAATATTCTTTGATAAAAATATTTGTTTAAGAAAGCAGCCTTCTGAGTATCTTTGCAAAGTCATATCGGTGCAAAATCGGTGAAAAATCCACATAGAAAAGGTCTGTTTTCATTCCAGCTCAAACATTTAATATATCGGCCACCATATCAGTAATCGGTGAATTTTTCCTCTCTAAAATCGGTATCGGTCTCAAAAATCCCATATCGATATATATATATATATATATATATATATATATATCACAGCTCCCAGGGTGGTGATGTCCTGCCTTAGTTAAAAGGGCTAAAAGGCTGGCAAAAAGGGAGTCTTACCCCCCATTGGATCACCACGTCCTGCCACTGGGTTTCCGTTCCATCCCCTTAGGCACTCTTATCCTAGGGTCCTATATAATTTGCTACTATGGAAAATAAATATTCTTTTGGGTTTAACAGAAGAACACTTGAGAACCATCACAGCCAGCGGGACCATCCCAGAGTGATCACTGAGTTATCTGAGATTTGGCATCTTAACACCATAACATGATGCATTGACATACAATGACAAAGAGCAAAAGCATCATTAAAAAAAAAACATAATATGTTTATGTGTTTGAATTTATGTGTGTGTGTGCATAGTCTTTTCTGGTGTCATGTGCAATGAGTCCATGAACAAATCTGGATCAAGTCATGATTATAAATCTGCAGTTAGGGACATGCAAAGGTGGGATCTAACAGACCAGATCTTTTGATTGTCCTCTGCATCTGTAGCCAGATGAAGGTCATCATGAGTCCCTCATACCACTGGAATCGGTCTGGTGTAGCGAAGATGGTGGGAGTGTGGGCTTCACACTCAAACCCCCACCTTAACACCTCCTTGCGCAAGCTTCTTGCTCCAAGAAGTGGAATGGCAGTGGGTACAGGCCGAGGATGAGGCTGGGAGTACCTAGTCAAACCATGCACACAGGCCTAAATGGAGAGATGGTCGCTGAGATACGGGATGGAGCAGTGTGTCTCTTCTGCAGCTTCCGTTATGACTGAGCAGCCCCACACTGCTCACCCCTGGAGGGGAAGGACCTAGAAAAAGTGGTCGAAAAATGGTCAAAACACACAAACATATTCATGCTATGCCTTTGCTTTCCAAGCAAACAATCGCTTCATATTTGAATTATACATCACTGGTTTTCACACTTCAACATACACACTCCTCAGCACAGCTATATATTTAAATTGTCATTTGCCTGATAATCCCTTGTCTCCATCTGGAACACCACTTTCTGTCATTTATAGTTATTTATGTGTTCCCTGTGTGTCACTCATTCGAAGTTGTGTCGATGTAGTGACACTAGGGGTTCGATCTTGAGAGCCCCAATCACCTTTGCTTAAAATAGAAAAGGCCAATGAGAATTGGCGAGTGGAATTCACATGCCACTCTCCGCCCTGGACATACGGGTATAAAAGGAGATGCGTGCATCACTCATTCAGATTTTTTCTTCGGAGCCGAATGCTTGTGTGTTCGTCCTCTCACCTCTTGCTACGCTGCTGGATTTTTTATGGCGCATATCAGCGGTCACCCTTGCACGGTCGAGTGTGGTGCTTCCCCTGGGCGCTTCAGCAGCCTGAGTCTGCGGTTGCTAAAAGAGTATATTCAAAAGAGTATATTTCCTTTAAAAGAGCTTGCACAAATGCTTGCCGTCTTTTTAAGATGTCCTTCCACGTTTGCGCTACTGGATGTGGCCGTTATCTCTCCCCTCCAGATACCCATGAAATCTGCCTCAAGTGTCTGGGGTGCCAGCACGCCGAGGCGGCTTTCGTGGAAGGGTTGTGTTCTCATTGCAAGAACATGCCCATGAGAACGTTGCGGTCATGGCTCACTCCCTTCTTCATGAAGCAAGGAGCCACCGCGGCTGCTCCCCAACTCGGTCCGGCCGGCCGGGTCGGCAAGCACCGTGGGCAATCTGGATGTGGACATGGGAGCATTTCCGCTGGCTCAGCCCCCGTGGACCTCCCATCCCCCAGCACGTTCGTTCTGTCTGGACGAGCTGTCGAGCAATGCAGGTGGTCCACCTCAGGGCGGGTTTAATGTGTCATTCGCGGCTCGTGACGAGGATGAGCTATCGGTCGCGGCATCGGAGGGTGGGCTTCTGCTATTGGAAGCAGACGAATCTTCTGAGCTCCCGCCCACAGGTGGTAGAGCACAGGATGAGGCGGATGCTGAGATGGCAGCCATGCTTGCCTGGTGACTGCGAACATTGGGCTGAAGTGGAACCCTCCACCCTGCCCTGATCATTCGCAGTTTCTGGGCTCGGCACATGACTCATGGCCGCGCCGCGCCCCGGTGCCTCTCTTCCCGGAAGTGCACGAGGAGCTAACAAAGTTGTGGAAGGCACCTTTTACTGCCCGTACACGCTTCACATGCTTGTCCGCTCTGACTATCCTCAATGGCGGAGTGGCTAAGGGATATGTCGGGCTTCCCCAGGTGAAGCGCGCCATAGCGATGCTTTTATGCCCACAGGGCGCAGCCCCTGGGCCGGACGATGTCCACTCTTGTGGTCCAGGAGCGGCACCTGTGACTCAAACTTGCAGAGATGCGTGACGCAGAGAAAGTCTGCTTTCTTGATGCGCCCATCTCCCAAGGGGGGGCTTTTTGGTGACACTGTCAAGGATTTTGCCCATTAGTTCTCGATGGTGAAGAAGCAGACCGAGGTGATTAAACACATCCTGCTGCGGTGCGAACCAGCCACCTGCTTCTCGCCAGAGCCGTTCCCCTGCGGTGACAGCCCCAGCTCCTGTACCATCGGAGCCCGCAAGCCGAGGCAGTCCTGACATGGGCCACCCAGGGATGAGGCAACTTCTCGTGACCGGCCTGGCCCGGGGCATCTCTTCAGCCCCACCATCGCCCCGGGGCCAGTGCGTGGTGAGTATTACATCGCCGAGTGCCCTCTGGGCCTCGGCACCCACATGGTGATTTTTTTTGCTCTCAAAAAGAGCAGTTTCCTCATTCCCTGGGCCAGCACACTCGCAGCGGCCAGGCGCTGGAAGTCTTTCCGGTCAATCAGGCGAACGCGAGTACCTCCCGTTCCTTCGTTCTCCGTTGAGAGACAGCCAGCGAACAGGTAAGTGTGCTGGTCTCTGGGGCCACACTCACGCCCGCCCCAGTTACCGGCCACCATAGCGGGCTTATTGAGGAGCACGTCCCCCCTGGTTGTCTTCCAGGTGGGGCGCCTGCTCTGCCTTGCCGCGAACCACCCTGCCCGGGCACGGTAAGTCCAGTCATCCCCCTGGTGCCGCTGTCACGGAGGCTGGAGGCCTGGTTAGTGCTCTCCATCCCCCTCGCGGTGGCTCATCAGGATGATTCGCCTCGGCTACACGATCCAGTTCGCCAGACGCCCGCCCCGGTTCAGTGGCATCCTCTCCACTATGGTGCAGGGCGAGGGCGCCTCCGTCCCTGCCCCCTGTGGTACTCCCTCAGCACAGATGCCTTGGTGCACAGCTGGCCTCGGGGGCTACGCAAGTATGTGTTTCCTCCTGTGAGCCTCATTGCACAGACTCTGTGCAAAGTCAGGGAGGACGAGCAGCAAGTCCTGTTCATTGCGCCGTACTGGCCCAACTTGGCTTGGTTCTCGGATCTGATGCTCCTGACAGTAGCACCTCCCTGGCACATTCCCCTGAGGCAGGACCTTCTCACTCAGGGGCAAGGCATGCTCCAGCACCCACGACCAGGTCTTTCCGCCAGCGGTGGTAGACACGATCACTCAGGCCAGGGCCCCCTCTACGAGGTGGCTGTATGCCTTGAAGTGGCATCTTTTCACTAACTGGTGTTCTTCCCGTGGGGAAGACCCATAGAGATGCGCCGTTGGGTCTGTGCTGTCTTTTCTTCAGGAAGGGCTGGAGAGATGGCTGTCTCCCTCTACCCTGAAAGTGTACATGGCTGCCACAGCAGCTCACCATGATACACTGGACGGCAGTCCCTCACGACAGCATGACCTGATCAACAGGTTACTCAAAGGTGTGAGGAGATTGAATCCTCCTAGACCGCACCTGATCCCCTCTTTGGATCTTTCTGTGGTCCTATCTGCCCTACAGAGAGCCCCATTTGAGCCCCTGGAACAGGCTGAGCTCAGCACTTTGTCTCTGAAGACAGCCCTCCTGGTGGCGCTCACTTCCATCAAGAGGGTGGGGGACCTGCAGGCGCTCTCTGTTACCAGCGAAAGCCTGGAGTTCAGGCCAGCACACTCTCATGTGATCTTGAGACCCCGGTCCAGTTATGTGCCCAAAGTTCCCACCACTCCTTTTCGGGACCAGGTGGTTAACCTGCAAGTGCTCCCTTCAGAGGGGGAAGACCTGGTGTAACACTTCTCAGTGTAAGGAGGAGGCGAGAAGCAGCTTTCCTGGTTCAGGTAAGGATTTATTTTTCTCTCTGCAGCAGAAATACACTTTCAGAGTTTTTGTGTTGTTCACTAACCAATCTGTAATCACACACACCGCTTCACAAAATAAACTCTCAATATTTGTAATAACGAACTCTTGCTTCGTACTCGGCTCTCTGGTGCCCAGGCTCTCTGTCTCTTCTACCTGCGGTGTGGCTCTATTTATGCCGCTCTCCCCATGCTCACTGAAATTAGAGACAGGTGTTAGACATAATTTAACTCAGGTGTAAGCGCCCTTACCGCTTTCTCTCTCTCCGAGAGATGCTTGACCACGCCCCCGCTGCCACATATCCCCACCGCCCAACTCAGGCCGGGGCGGCATCCGGCCTGCCTACCACTCCCCCCCATTCCTGGAAAGGAAGTCGGCGACAGCTATCTGCGCCCCCGGTCTGTGGACCACCTTGAACTTAAATGGCTGAAGAGCCAGGTACCAACGGGTGATCTGGGCATTGGTATCTTTCATGCGGTGGAGCCACTGGAGTGGGGCGTGATCGGAATAGAGGGTGAAGGCCCGCCCCAACAGGTAGTATCGGAGAGTGAGGACCGCCCACTTGATGGCGAGACACTCCTTTTCTACGGTGCTGTACTTAGTTTCCCTCAAGGAGAGCTTACGGCTAATGTACAACACCAGGCGCTCCTCCCCCTCCACCACCTGCGAGAGTACGGCCCCCAGCCCCCTGTCTGAAGCATCTGTCTGTAAAACAAAAGGGAGAGAGAAGTCAGTTGAATGTAAAAGTGGCCCCCCGCAAAGTGCAGCTTTAACTTGCGTGAACGCCCGCTGACACTGCTCCGTCCACTGGACTGGGTCTGGAGCTCCCTTTTTAGCGAGATCAGTCAGCAGGCTGGTGACGTCCGAATAATTAGCCACGAACCTTCTATAATCACCCCCTTTTTGGTCTTGGGTCTCGGGCAGGTCGCAATCGCCGCTGTCTTGTCAATTTGGGGACGCACCTGCCCGTGGTCCAAGTGGAACCCCAGATACCGTACCTCCACCCATCCAATCGCACACTTCTTTGGGTTCGCTGTGAGTCCCGCTCGGCGCAGCGATCTCAGAACCGCCCTCAGATGTTGCATGTGCCGCTGCCAATCATTGCTATAAATGATGATGTCATCTAAATAGGCAGCGGCGTAAGCTGAATGCGATCTGAGGATTCGGTCCATGAGACGCTGAAACGTAGCCGGGGCTCCAAACAAACCGAACGGAAGTGTCACAAATTGGTGTAATCCAAACGGTGTGGAGAATGTGTTTTTTTCACTGGAAATTGGTGTCAAGGGGATCTGCCAATAACCCTTCGTCAAATCCAATGTCGAATAAAATCGAGCAGTGCCCAACCGATCGAGCAACTCATCAGTGCGAGGCATTGGATATGCATCAAATTTAGACACCGCGTTGACATTTCTATAATCCACACAGAATCGTACAGACCCGTCGCTCTTAGGCACTAGAACAACCGGGCTGGACCAATCGCTGTGGGATTCTTCTATTACCCCCATATCGAGCATTGCATCTAATTCTTCCCGAACGATTTTCTTCTTGTGTTCGGGTAATCAATAGGGGCGGCTACGTACCACAACCCCCGGCTTGGTCTCGATGTGGTGATGGATGAGGTTTGTACATCCCGGTAGAGGGGAGAAGACATCCGCAAACTCCTGTTGCAACCTAGCAACCTCCGCGAGTTGACTCGGTGAGAGGTGGTCTCCGCAAGTGACCGGGGTGAACTGTTTATGTTTTGAACTCACCTCCGGTCCGAGCTCCGCCTTCTCGGGAACTACCGTAGCCAACGTCACGAGAACCTCCTCCCTCCACAATTTCAGGAGATTAAGGTGGTATATTTGACATGTGCCCCCTCTATCGGTTCGTTTAACCTCATAATCGAGATCTCCCACGTGTGACCTCAAAGGGTCCTTGCCACTTGGCGAGTAATTTAGAGCTCGATGTGGGAAGCATTACAAGCACTTTATCTCCCGGTGCAAATTCCCTTAGCTGAGTTCCCCTGTCATACAGTCGGTGCTGTCGTTCTTGAGCTTGGAGCAAATTCTCCTGTGTTAGCTGTCCCAAAGTGTGGAGTTTTGCTCTAAGATCAAGAACGTATTGAATTTCATTTTTGCTGTTTGAAGGTCCCTCCTCCCAGGTCTCTCGCATTACATCAAGCACGCCGCGTGGGCATCGCCCATACAGCAGCTCGAATGGGGAAAAGCCAGTGGAGGCTTGCGGGACCTCTCGTACTGCAAATAACAGGGGCCGAGCCATTTATCCCAATTTTTAGCATCGTCGTGCACGAACTTACGAATCATGTTTTTGAGGGTTTTATTAAATCGTTCCACCAGGCCGTACGTTTGAGGATGGTATATGCTGGTGTGAATCGATTTAATATTTAACAACTCGTACAGTTCGCGTAGTGTCCGTGACATAAACATTGTGCCCTGATCGGTGAGGATTTCTTTCGGAATCCCCACCTGGGAGATTATTTTGAAGAATGCCTCCGCAACACTGCTTGCTGAGATGTTGCAAAGAAGCACTGCTTCTGGATATCGTGTTGCATAGTCCACTAGGACCAATACAAAGCGATGTCCGCGTGCTGACCGTTTTTAATGGCCCGACGAGGTCCATACCAATTCTCTCAAAGGGGACCTCGATCAAAGGGAGAGGGCGCAATGGCGCTTTTGGGGTGGCCGGTGGGTTAACCAGTTGGCATTCACGGCATGCCGCACATCACCTGCAGACATCGCCGCCAATGCCCGGCCAATAGAAACGGGCTATTAGAAGGTTCAGTGTTTTCCTTTCTCCTAAGTGACCCGCCATGGGATTATAATGAGCCGCCTGGAATACCATTTGCTGACGGCTCCTTGGAATCAAAAGTTGGGTTGTATCCTCTTTAGTTTGAGTGTCCTGTGTCACTCTATACAACCGCTCATTTATAATCGCAAAATAGGGGTATGAAAGGGCGATGTCCGGCTGGAGTCGTTGACCATCGATGACTCTCACTTGGTTGAAGGCGTGTTTGAGGGTTTCGTCTCGCGACTGCTCCAAAGGGAAATCCCCCTCAGGGAATTCCCTGAGAAGGGGAGGGGCTGCAGCCTCTCCCCCTCTCTCGTCATTATGACGCAGAGCTGTCGAGGACGGCCCCAGTTCCACCTCCCCTGCCAGAGCATCGCACATTACACATCTCCCTAACTTCGTACAGGACCCATCCGCGCAAATTCCCTTTAATAAAACTCTAAAATCAGCCTTGCGCCCCGACTGCTGGCGGGTCATCCCCGCCTTCCTCGACCTGGGAGGAGACAGGAGGGGAAAAACAACAAAACAAAATGGCGAGGGAAAGGCCAACACGGAGCGACAGAGAGAGAGAGAGAGGAGAGAGAAAAAGAAACTCACCGGTTCTCTGATGCGCCGTCGCGTGGTCCTCGATCACTCCTCCACCCTCTCAGGCAGACGGCAGCTGCTCCTCCCCGGGCGGACCGGAGTCAGACCTCCGACCCCCAGTGGACAGAACGCCCCTCAGCGTTCCCGGCATCCCGTGGGGACACTCCATCCCTGGCAGCGGCCCTACCACTCCAGGCGGTCGGGGAGTCGCTTCCCTCCTCCCCCCGCGGACGGCGGTCTTCTCTCGACCCCTCCGCGTTCCCGGGGGACGGCAGGGCACTCCTCCGCCCCCGGCAGCGGCTCCCTCGCTCCAGGCAGTCGGGGAGTCCCATCCCCACTCGCCTCGCGGACAGCGGCCGTTCCCCACGTCCGGGTGGTCGGGCTACTCCGTCCCCCGTCGGATGGCAGCGGCGCTCCCCTGGGTGGATGGCAGTGTCGAGGACTCTGCGATGGGAATCCCTCCTCCTTCCCGGGTTTCGGCACCAGTGTAAGGGGGTTCAGTGGAAAGGAGGAGGCGAGAAGCAGCTTTCCTGGTTCAGGTAACGAGATGTTGTTTCCCTCCTGCCGTGGAGCTGAACCGGCCACTGACATGGCCGGGACTCTCTATCGGCTCCTCAGCATAAATCTGAATGAGTGATGCATGACATCTCCTTTTATATCCGTATTTCCGGGGCGGAGAGTGGCATGCAAATTCCACTGGCCAATTTTCATTGGCCTTTTCTATTTTAAGCAAAGGTGATTGGGGCTCTCAAGATCGAACCCCTAGTGTCACTACATCCACACAACATCTTGTTCCCTCCATCAGGGAACAGAGGTTACATCAGTAATCAAGACGTTCTATGCTTATAATGAAAAACATTTCCATTATTTGATAGTCAGCCCATTTATACTTAACTATAGCAAACAGTATTTATAAACTGCACTATTTATATGTACATTGTTTGTTTTTGGTAGATTTGTATTTTAAGGTAAACATAAAAATGGCTCATTAAGACTTTTACATTACCTACATTTTCTCTCTGGGGGTCCCCCCTGAACCCCCATACAGTATCTTTCCTCAGTCACAAGGCCTCCTATGCCCCCATACATAGGTGTCTAAATGTAAATTATGTAAAAACGGTAGAAGATCCCCCATAGCCCACTACTTTGTTGTCTTTGGGCCCCCAATGTCCTCATTCTTACCTAGTTATTATGAGACTTTTTTGACTGTTTATGTTACTAGTACTATTGCTGCCAACTTGGAAATTTATAATAACTATTCCAAAAATGTTGCATTTTTTACACATTGTCATTCGTCGGAAAGGCTACAAAACAAGTTATTATTGTCCGGACCTATTGGAACTTTAATTGACTACCTCTGTTACTGTATAAAGTATGAGAATATATTGATACATTTTGAGTTTTAATTAGTTAATAATGTACTTCCCTGACAAAAAAGGTGTGTAGAAAAATAAATTTAGGCTACAATACAAGTTAAACCATCATCATAAAATCATGAAGATACAGTAAACATACACTATGGGTGCTTCTCATTTCCTAAATTGTGCTTCCTTGTTTTCTCGCTCCTCCGTCCTCGAGCCTGTGACTCATAAACCAATCAAAGTCCGCCGTCATGAAAGACGTATACATTTGCTAAATGCACTGCGAGGAGGTGAGGACCGAGGATGGAGGAAGCTTACTGAGGATGCTTGAGCGAGGAAACACCAGAGCATCCTATGCGGAACACTTTTTGTTCGAAGCACCTGACGCACATATAAATTCTCCCCCTTCACATCTGACACAACAGTTTTAATTCATGTTTCACATTTGCGGTTTAAATAAACCATAATTGTCACATACTTTAACTGTGCATCTTGCATTATTAGGTTTTATTATGAAGATATCAATAAATCAAGTTTCAACAACATAACGGCAAGCACTTCGATGTAATGCAGCTGCACAGAAATGGTACTCCGAAGTCACGCTTGAGTGAGCAGGACATTTTATTTTATAAATCCGTCTTGCTTTGATTCCTCTGTCCTCGTTTCCTTTCCTTCCATCCTTTCCTTGTTTCCTAAGATGGTGGAGCAAGGAAACGAGGAAAGGAAACGAGGATGCACAATTTCAGAAATGAGAAGCACCCCACTTTTCATTAACTTTTATTAACTTCATCTATATATTAGCAAACTTGGCATGAAACAACTAAAAGCGCTATAAGTAACCTTGGCGTTGGCAAATTGACAATTGTGACTCGGCATGTACTAAAGCCATTCCACCAGAATGGTTGAGGATTATAGAGTACGGTTAGCTAACTGTCCCGAGTATTCTGTGCTGAGAAATGTTTGTAATTGTGCTGTGCCAAACCGTGCTTAAGTGGAAATGCTACTGTAACCGTTCTGTACTGTGCTCAGAACCGTTCGACCCGATGGTGGAAAAGTGGCTATTCATTCATTCAAATAGCGCTCCTCATATGCAGTGAAAGAGAGACTCGACTCGCAACTGATTTCAGTACAGGTGATGGAAGAGGAACAACATGATACTCTAATGAGCATAACTATAGTACATAGCACACACATTCTATGTTAAAGACTCAGTTTTCTATTATTTAAAAACAAAATTATTAATACTTTTCAGTATGGAATGGATTACGAGAATATTTATAATCCAAATTTCTCTCACTTCGTCCACCATCTTGGATTTATTTTTCCAGCAAGCTCAGGCCTACCCATGGAACGATACATACAATGATATCTTACATTTTTACCAACGAGATATTGAAATAGTTGACTTTGAAAACTGACACATGCAGTTAGATGTCAGACAAACTAACGTGACTCAGCAGAAGTGTGTGGATGATTATTAACCTAGTTTAGTCCAGACTCATCACGTTAGGGGTGGGTGATGTACCGGTAGACATGATAAACCGGTAGAAATTTGGCAACCATTATACATTTCAGATTATCGTCTGTATCGCTGTTACGCAAAATTGGTACCATGTGGCAGGAAATGTGCACCTCAACACATACGCGGTAAACATTCTGTCAGAAAAATGGAGAAGGAAGGCAAGCGGCTTTATGTGAGACTGAGAGAATTGAAGAAACAGGGTTTTTCAGGTACTGACAAATTCAATGACATTAATCTCACATTGTTCTGAATATGCTTCTTATCAGACAAACACAGCTGTGTTTCACGTAATTTTTGCACACGATATTTCTGAGCGAGTCCATCAGGCTCTGCAGACACTTACGCTACTCAGCCGGTTTCCCTCAATCGTGGCACAAACTTCAAAACTTGTGTGACCCATTTGAATTCTACTGAGTTTGAGTTTGTAAAGCTCTATGGAGGAAGTCAAACACATCAAATGGCGAGAGAGCCTGACATTCTAACCAACACTGATGAAACAATGTGTCATGCGTCAACAATTATGTGTCATCTGTCATGCCGATTTTTTAAACTACACCTCATCACCCTTAATAAAATTCAGTTTGAATGATGTTAGATATTAGAAAACAAATCGTCTTTGCTTTCAGATATTCAAATATTGTCGACAGAGATGACTTAAACCATTAAGAGCCTTAATGAAGTGTTTTATAATAATAATACTACTTAAAAACATCAGACTGAAATGTGAAATTTAGCATTGTGGTAAGGTTGATTTCCACTTTTTAAATACTCTGACTGTGTTTGTCAAGTTCCAAATAAAGAGAAAAATATATAAGAGGAAGTAGTTTTCATGTATAAAGTATTGAATTCAATGACTGGATTTGTCAAAAATAGGCATTACAATATGGTTATTTAATATATAAACCCATTGTTGTGTTTTTTGAAAAAAATAATTATATTGTGATATATATCGTAATCGTGATATAAAATTAGTGATATTGTGATATAAGATTTTGGTCGTATCGCCCACCCCTACATCACGTACTTCATTACATACTCAAACTCCTGTACTGTATAAAGCACATACATGATTACACAGATTTATGTAAAGACTCATCTAATCATTCTTTCTCTAAAGGGTATTTTGCAGTATTTATGACATTGATGGCTGTAATTAAATCTCTTCAACAGTCAGATTCAGTCTGAGGGTTTATCCATGAAGGACTTATTTTTTAAGCAACTGAATGAGTGACTCTTCATCAAATTACAAACAAACTATAGTTACACGTGAATAAATACACCTGATGGCCTTAAAGCACCTTTTTTCCCCTTTTCCTCATGCTCCCCACCCTGTCAGTGTTTTACTTATTGAACACATTCCTTCAACCGTTTGCCTTGAGTCAACATTGAGAGAGGAAAACAGAATGGTCTGGACTGCCATATGTGTACAGTGTGTGCCCTATAGACAGACAGATGAATAGGAAGCATTCAGTGCTTGTCTGAATTAAACACATTATCATTTACAGCAAGAAAGGGCTTGATATGATTACAGCAGTGTTTTGGGTGTGTTGAACTCATAAAGGTTTATGAATCGTCAGATCTTATTCATGAATAGTCCTTCACTGCAGCTGCTAATAATTATATAGATGACAATGCCAGAGCATTTTCTTTATGGAAAACATGGATTATGGCAAGTTGATTTCAAATAGAATATACAGTTGAAGTCAGAAGTTCACTTATACACTTAGGTTGAAGTCATTAAAACTCATTTTTTAACCACTTCACAGATTTCATATTAGCAAACTATAGTTTTGGCAAGTCGTTTAGGACATCTGCTTTGTGCAAGACACGAGTCATTTTTCCAACAATTGTTTACAGACAGATTGTTTCACTTTTAATTGACTACATCACAAGTCCAGTGGGTCAGAAGTTTACATACACTAAGTTACCTGTGCCTTTAATTAGCTTGGAAAATTCCAGAAAATGATGTCAAGCCTGTAGACAATTAGCCAATTAGCTTCTGATAGGAGGTGTACTGAATTGGAGGTGTACCTGTGGATGTATTTTAAGGCCTACCTTCAAACTCAGTGCCTCTTTGCTTGACATCATGGGAAAATCATAAGAAATCAGCCAAGACCTCAGAAAAAAAAATTGCAGACCTCCACAAATCTGGTTCATCCTTGGGAGCAATTTCCAAATGCCTGAAGGCATCATGTTCATCTGTACAAACAACAGTATGCAAGTATAAACACCATGGGACCACACAGCCATCATACTGCTCAGGAAGGAGACGCATTTTGTCTCTTAGAGATGAATGTAGTTTGGTGCGAAAAGTGCAAATCAATCCCAGAACAACAGCATAGGACCTTGTGAAGATGCTGGAGGAAACAGGTAAATAAGTATCTATATCCACAGTAAAACGAGTCCTATATGGACATAACCTGAAAGGCTGCTCAGCAAGGAAGAAGCCAATGCTCCAAAACCGCCATAAAAAACACAGACTACAGTTTGCAAGTGCACATGGGGACAAGGATCTTACTTTTGGAGAAATGTCCTCTGGTCTGATGAAACAAAAATTGAACTGTTTGGCCATAATGACCATCGTTATGTTTAGAGGAAAAAGGTTGAGGCTTGCAAGCCCAAGAACACCATCCCAACCATGAAGCATGGGGGTGGCAGCATCATGTTGTGGGGGTGTTTTGCTGCAGGAGGGACTGGTGCACTAAACAAAATAGATGGCCTCATGAGGAAGGAAAATTATGTGGATATATTGAAGCAACATCTAAAGACACCAGCCAGGAAGTTAAAGCTCAGTCGTAAATGGGTCTTCCAAATGGACAATGACCCCAAGCATACCTCCAAAGTTGTGGCAAAATGGCTTAAGGACAACAAAGTCAAGGTATTGGAGTGGCCATCACAAAGCCCTGACCTCAAACTGAAAGAACATTTTTGGGCAGAACTGAAAAAGTGTGTGTGAGCAAGGAGGTCTACAAACCTGACTCAGTTACACCAGTTCTGTCTGGAGGAATGGGACAAATTTCCAGCAGCTTATTGTGAGAAGCTTGTGGAAGGATACCCAAAACATTTGACCCAAGTTAATCAATTTAAAGGCAATGCTACCAAATACTAACAAAGTGTATGTAAACTTCTGACCCACTGGGAATGTGATGAAAGAAATAAAAGCTGAAATAAATCATTCTCTATACTATTATTCTGATATTTCACATTCTTAAAATAAAGTAGTGATCCTAACTGACCTAAGACAGGGAATGTTTTCTACGATTAAATGTCAAGAATTGTGAAAAACTGAGTTTAAATGTATTTGGCTAAGGTATATGTAAACTGACTTCAACTGTATTATACTAGATGTGCATGTGCTGAAGGAAATTACAGTGTTTGCAAAGCGGCAAAAGAATAATGTTAAAGATGTAGGCAAGTTTAAGCTTTAGGCTTTGATTCTGAATCAAAATAGAGTGATAAACTACAATGAAATAATACAGCGCTACCATGAAAAAATCATTCTAATAATATTTACATTCTATAAATACAGTTTCCAAATATTAGTGTAATAATAGTTTCAGACACAATTAATTCCTGTAACCACCTGTCATATGATTAAAAATAGTTTCATTTTACATGATGTCTCACATGGGTAGTGAATATCAGCATAAATTTGTTTTGGAATGAATCATGTTTTTGTTGTGATGTAGGTGTGATAGTTAAGAGACACGCTGTATTATTCTACAGCAACATTCTGAAAGATGACAAGACGCAGGTGTCAAGTTACAGCGGTGAAAATACAGTAAAAGAAAAGAGAGAACAACAAAAGAGAAAACAAATGTGCTACTATAGTCATGTAGTAGTTGTGTATAATGTGCTAACCATCCTAATAATGACCATTAACATGTTCTGTGCACTATACCTCTGCTAACACAAATGTACACTTACAATACTGTACATATGATAAATGACTGAAGGCACTTCAGTACATCAGTCAATATGAATTACAGCATTCTAGAGCGACCTTTAAACATGTTGATTTTGTTGAGTTCAGTTAGTTCACTTCAGCCAAACAGAGTGTCACTATAAGATTAAAATGTATAATTTTTTTCTTTGTTAGGACTTATTTAGGCAACATACAGTGATTCATATGTGCTGATTCACATGAGCTGGATTTCCTGTGAAACAGAATTCCACTCTTTTCTGTCAGGTTTACTGAAGTGTTCAGAAATTCTGAATTGTTAAAGCTGTGTAAGACAAGCCCTCAGGACATACATAACTGTGGACATGGAAAACCAGTCTGGCAGCTTCCCTGCTTTAAACTTTCAAATGTTTATACACATATCCTGTTTAAGCTGAAATCAGAAGTCTCATATCACTGTTCAAAACTAACATCAACATTACATTTCCTTCAAGCACACATACAGTGCATCTGGAAAGTATTCACAGCGCTTCACTTTTTCCACATTTTGTTATGTTACAGCCTTAAATTCATTATTTTCCTCAAAATTCTACAAACAATAGCCCATAATGACAAGGTGAAAGAAGTTTGTTTGAAATCTTTGCAAATTTATTAAAAATAAAAAAACGAAAAAAATCACATGTACATAAGTATTCACAGCCTTTGCCATGACACTCAAAATTGAGCTCAGGTGCATCCTGTTTCCACTGATCATCCTTGAGATGTTTCTACAACTTGATTGGAGTCCACCTGTGGTAAATTCAGTTGATTGGACATGATTTGGAAAGGCACACACCTGTCTATATAAGGTCCTACAGTTAACAGTGCATGTCAGAGCACAAACCAAGCCATGAAGTCCAAGGAATTGTCTGTAGACCTCCGAGACAGGATTGTATCGAGGCACAGATCTGCAGAAGGGTACAGAATAATTTCTGCAGCATTGAAGGTCCCAATGAGCACAGTGGCCTCCATCATCTGTAAATGGAAGAAGTTTGGAACAACCAGGACTCTTCCTAGAGCTGGCTACCTGGCCAAACTGAGCGATCGGTAGAGAAGGGCCTTAGTCAGGGAGGTGACCAAGAACCCGATGGTCACTCTCACAGAGCTCCAGCATTTCTCTGTGGAGAGAGGAAAACCTTCCAGAAGAACAACCATCTCTGCAGCACTCCATTAATCAGGCTTGTATGGTAGAGTGGCCAGATGGAAGTCACTTCTCAGTAAAAGGCACATGACAGCCCGCCTGGAGTTTGCCAAAAGGCACCTGAAGGACTCTCAGACCACGAGAAACAAAGATTGAACTCTTTGGCCTGAGTGGCAAGCGTCATGTCTGGAGGAAACCAGGCACCACTCATCACCTGGCCAATACCATCCCTACAGTGAAGCATGGTGGTGGCAGCATCATGCTGTGGGGATGTTTTTCAGCGGCAGGAACTGGGAGACTAGTCAGGATTGAGGGAAAGATGAATGCAGCAATGTACAGAGACATCCTTGATGAAAACCTGCTCCAGAGCGCTCTGGACCTCAGACTGGGGCGAAGGTTCATCTTCCAACAGGACAATGACCCTAAGCACACAGCCAAGATAACAAAGGAGTGGCTCCGGGACAACTCTGTGAATGTCCATGAGTGGCCCAGCCAGAGCCCAGACTTGAACCCGATTGAACATCTCTGGAGAGATCTGAAAATGGCTGTGCACCGACGCTCCCCATCCAACCTGATGGAGCTTGAGAGGTCCTGCAAAGAAGAATGGGAGAATCTGCCCAAAAATAGGTGTGCCAAGCTTGTAGCATCATATTCAAAAAGACTTGAGGCTGTAATTGGTGCCAAAGGTGCTTCAACAAAGTATTGAGCAAAGGCTGTGAATACTTATGTACATGTGTGTGTTTTTTTTTTTTTTTTTTTAATAAATTTGCAAAGATTTCAAACAAACTTTTTACGTTGTCATTATGGGGTATTGTTTGTAGAATTTTGAGGAAAATAATGAATTTAATCCATTTTGGAATAAGGCTGTAACATAACAAAATGTGGAAAAAGTGAAGCGCTGTGAATACTTTCCAGATGCACTGTATGCTGTTATAAGTAAAAACAAAAGAAGAGATATTTTGTGAAACGAGTTTATTTCTAGTATATTTGAGAAGTGTTGCTCTGTCACTCCATCATTATTGCAGATTTAAAAATGTGATGACATCACAGTGACATACACAGGAAAAATTTCATAAAAACCATGTCATTTAAAACTATGAAATGCATATGGCATCAAAAAATTTGACATGAAATGCAGTTTGGTTACATCAGGTGCAATTAGCGAAAGATGACCAGCGTGCACTCTAGATGATGTTACGGTTTACAAACGCTCTGCTCCGGCACTTCCGGGTTCTTTTGGCACTGCAGAAAAGAACATCTGTCAATGGGCACTTTGCTCAAATTAAGCTAAAAATGCACAAACTCTGATTGCAAACAGCTGTTTTTAATTTCTAAAGTGCAAGTTCTGTGACAGATATGAGGCCAAATATGATTTAACAATGATCTCATACCACCATGTAAGATTTAACAAGACGAACGGGACAGATACCACCAGTGTTTGTGAAAGGATATGCAAATAAAATGTATGTAATACTTCAAAAATTATATCTTTGCATTTATTTTGAATGCTGTAAGTCACTTATTCAATCAAAACTAGCTGTTATTTTATTTCATATTGACATAAAATATTATTACTGTATGTACTGTATATGGACCAATAATTTGAGTTTTCAAGTAAAATCTGATTTCAACACACTCTCATAGTGAAATGTTAAGGATTCATACAACTTTTTTAAATTTGGCTAATTTGTATGTTATCATATGACTTCACTCATATGAATTTGTATGACTTTCAATACAGCCAATGATGTCACTTCTGTCACACACAACAGCTTCCTTTCATGTTTACAAACTCTACTGATTGGTTAGGTTTAGATGAGGGGTTTGGGTAAGGGAATAATATTAATAAGCATGTCCTTGATGCCTCGCATGCAGAACTCACGCTTACTTTCACATAACACATCCGGCATTTGCACGTGATCACATTGTACGTATTCATATGAACGAAATCATACGAAATAGCCAATTTGCAAATATGCATGGCTTTTCATGAGATCAGGTTGTTTCTTCCATAGTTCAAAAACAACCTTCAAATATTTCTTGACTATAAACCATAGATATGCCTTTATAATAACTTTTATTAACATAAACAAACAAACATTATTACATTATATAATTCTTAACAGATTATTAAAAGCACAGCATTGCTCACATCCTCCACGGAAAGCTGCTGCTCAAATGAACCCGGAAACATGGTCACATCATCTATATAAATAAAACATTACACAAACCATAAGAACAAAAAAAATAAAATAAATAATAATAGTAAATAAAATCCCATAACTACTAAATTCAAAACAAAATGATTGATTAAAAAAAAGAGTGACATCAGACAGTGTCTGCAGGCCCAGATGAAATCTGTCCATTTTAGTGGAATGAAATACAGCATGTTTAAATGTGTTTAACATGGTCAAATTAGTCTAAATATTTTATAAACAAACATTCAAGTGGCGGGGCTTATGAATGATGGTCATTCCAAATCTGTGGAGTTCTGCCGCTGCAGATTATATCTGTTATTGTAATATTTTGTGTGCACACAGTTCTGTATCAGCACCAGAGACCGCAGAAATGACAGAAGACATGTTGCTAATCACACCACCACCAGAACAAATGTCTGATCAATGACAATCGATGTATGATCATGTGCATTAGACACTCACGTATGGTATATATCTTCATTTAAAGCAGTCACATTGAATAGGGAATTACAAAAGTACAAAAGTGCCAGAATATAAAATTAAGTCTGCAATAACAGCAGCTGCACTCATGCAAATGTCTGATATCATGCAAAACATGAGGACTGGCAATCACACAGCTATCCATCCACAACTCCCAAACATCATTCCCATTCCAGGCCCGGAATCCAGGCAAACTTGAAGACTGTCAGCTGTCAAACATGGCTTGAAATGTCACGCTCTCATTTCATCTGGCTCCATTGTTCCTGAGCAGAAACATGTATGAGTTTTCAAAGCAATGATCGAGCATGACGCAGATCAGATCTTCCTTCAGGTTCAGTTCATGAGGGCCATAGTGCTCTCCGGCTGACCCTGGACCAGCCCCAGGAAGAACTCCAGTGCCAGCCACATGTGAATGGGCACAAACATGTAAGAGGTGTAAATGACCATGGCCAGCATGGTAAACAGCACGGTGTTGAAGATGGACTGTTCCCAGGGCTCCAGCACATAGATGCCCGTGATGAGCAGATACTGATAGTACAACCAGCACACGTACTCCCTCATGCTCTTCATGTCTATACACTGGATGACACGGTCTCACTGTGAGAGAAGACACAGAGTGAAGAAGTTTAACAACCACACAATGAACACAACAGCAGCTGTGAGTGATGGGTAATCATGACGTGAATGAGTAACTCATTCAAATCGCCCACAATTGTATTCAGCGAGTCGTGTATTTCATTATTTACTCTTCAGGCTGTGCCCTGTGTTGAGATTTGAGAAAATTAACTGTTTTTCCCAGGAGGCCTAGCGTGTGACCTCATGAAGTGACACACAAACTGAAGCTTATTGGATGAATCAGTATTTCACAATGTAAAAGAAAATAAACATTAATGCGACACACTGACATTCTAAGAACTTCTTGACTATTGAGTGAATCTCACAGAATCATGTCTGGCTCATATTTCAGAAAGAAATGATATATACCAGTGTTGGGTAATAATGGATTGGATGTACTCAGGATTATGTAATCAGCAATCGAGTACTTGTAATTAGATTAGATTACATTTTAAAATGTATATAATCAGATTAGTTGATTTTATGGATAAATTGATTAAATTTCTATTGCATTACAAATACAGCCAATGGCAATAACTAGTGCGTAATTTACTGATTATGCTCCTATATTTTGAAAGAGTGGTGTGAGCCTGAAACACATGTGATCGGTACATACATTAAAAACAGTGCGGACTCGTTCCTCATTTGAACACGTACAAAAATAGCTTGACATTCAAAGAGACACAAAAATCATATCCATTAAAAAAGACTTCACAACCAATTTGAGAAACACTTGGAGGTTCTGTGTACACGTTTTCTATATTTATATAAAATTACAATCAATACATCATAAAAATATTACATATTTTAATAATAATAAAGCAAAAGTAATCCAATTTGATTTCCTAAAATGTGTAAACGGAAAGATTATGTTACTGATTACAATTGGAGTTATGTAATTTGTAATCAGTACTGAATTACATTTCTAGTAAGATTTTTTGCATTGTAACATTATAAATAACAAATTTGATCATCAACTATCTGTTAGTTATTTTTATGGACTTGCACGTTCCCGCGCGGCCGCACTGGTATGTAGATTTCAGCGTTTACCTTCTATAAAACACCCGGTAAAATAATCCCAGGTTTATATAAAAATTTTGTGAATCTGCACTGTCTGTGAGCCCTTGCTTTTAATTATCGTTGTTCCTCAAGTTCTCTGTGTGACAGAAGATGTTGGTTATGTGAGAAGATAAAAAAGACGCGCTTGACAATTAAAGGAATAGTTCACCCAAAAATGAAAATTCTCTCATCAGTTACTCACCCTCATGATATCCCAGATGTGTTTGACTTTCTTTCTTCTGCACAACACATTTGAAGAAAAATAGATAAATATATCAGCTCCAGAAATCACAGACAGTCAGTATAAACGTCATCCATATGACTCCAACGGTTAAATTAATGTCTTGTAAAATGAAACAATCACTTTTTGTACAAAAAAGATCAGTATTTAAGTACTTTTTAACTATAATCCAATGCTTAGAAATTCAGCACTGAATAAACTTAAATGAAAACCCCAAATGTTTGTGATTAAGCTACTTTAAAATAATATTGAACAGCCCCAACATTCCAAACAGCATTGATGAGGAGAACAGGAGAAAACTGCCCCATGAACAGACATAAATGATAATGATTTTTCAAACCACACAACACAACCCTTACTAAACTTGACCATGAATCTACTATAGTAACACTAACTGTATCAGCTATGGTATATGGGAAGAAATTCGACAGTGCATAATCATAGAGAGTCTTTGACACCAACAAAACTTAGCCTCACTAGTGTCATGCCGATTTTAAACTCCCTAGTGCAGTTATGCTTAGGGGTGCAGTAGGTGTAGGGGTGGCCTTAAGGGATAGGGACCAATCAGGTAACAGGGAGAAAGAATTCAGCACAACACCGGCATGAAAAATGTCTGGAGCCCTGGATTCACTCATTGGGTAAAACTGCATGTATAAAGTGTTCCATGAGGTGTGTATATATATATATATATTAAAACAGTCTTTTGTGTAACTGCACAGTGTCTGCTGTGTTAATATTAACATATTAGTATTAGCTTGTTTTAATAATCACAGCAGGGGCCATTTGACCTGTGTAATGGAAACTGTGCATTAAGAGAGCTGTAAGAGGAAAACAGCACGTTTAAATGTGTTTATTCATAATGTGAGCCTCAAGGGTAATTAATGTTGAAACTGTAGTGGGTTGTTGTTGTAATGGCCTGCAGGAGCTTTCAACAATCCAGCAGCCACTCAGGTGTGACGCATCTTGCATGCAGGTGCATTCACAGCAGAAACACGCTTATACGTATGTCAACAACAGGGACCATATTGACATTCACACTCATAAAATACCACTAGTGTTGTATCTCTGCACTTAAAATGTGATGATTATGGTAAATGATTAATCCTACAATAAAGTGTATATACTGTAGCTACTGTTTTAGTATTGTTCACGAGTTTGCGTGCCCCTGTAATCTTTGCGTGAATGGTAAAACTGGTTTGGAGGCAATTTGAAACTCGAGCAAATTTATAACCCCCCCCATTCAGCTGTTGTGTTGAATTTTAAAACAATAAATATGTCTTGTATTCTCTCAGTTAATGTGAGTTTTAGATGATGTGTAGCAAATCACCCTGCAGGATATGAGAAGTCATGTGCAGTTGTTATTACTCCTGATCAGACTAGTTATTACCACAAGCACATTGTAGATATCCTGACAAATTTCAGTATCCCTACAGCAATATCACATACTGCCTCATATGCTTCACCTATAGTGACAACATAAAGCATTAAAATAATT
The DNA here is from genome assembly GCF_019703515.2 of Myxocyprinus asiaticus. Lineage (NCBI taxonomy): Eukaryota > Metazoa > Chordata > Actinopteri > Cypriniformes > Catostomidae > Myxocyprinus > Myxocyprinus asiaticus. The sequence continues at coordinate 41,424,820 of NC_059382.1, read as the reverse complement.
ATACATTCCATAACAACGGTCACATGGTGAGAACAATAACATTGTGATGCCATAATGTCATTTCCAGGCAACAACAGAAACATTAAACATAATTTAACTGAATGTTTTAGTTGCATTTATTGTTAGCTTTATAAAAATGTCGACTAAACAAATGCATGCATCCTTAACAGAAATGAACATATTAAACACATGAAACTTCAAATGAGGATAATTTTGCATGATATGCATCGCATCTCAATGCTTAATTAACACAAATGTTTAATAACGCGTTATAACTCTTGTCATAGCTGTTATTGTCATTAGAGTTGCTGTCATGATCATTACAGTTATTATTTTCATTAGACAATTAAACATCATCTCGCAATATAATGAAATATTCCTCAGTAAATATATTTATGTGTCATGTGAGAGTAATATGAATGTGTTTGTCATGCACAGTGTGTCTTGTCAGAGTAATATTAGAGTAAAGTTACTCACCGCAGCGGTAAGTCTTCAGGAAATTGTGTGTGCGTGCGTGCGTTAATGTTACAGTCCCACACACACACCACACCCACTTCTCGTGTTTACTCTCACCTGTGTGTGAGAAGAATGGATCAAACCTTTAAACTCCGCGTCTGTTCTGTTGTTATGCTCTCTCTCTCTCTCTCTCTCTCTCTCTCTCTCTCTCTCTCTCTCTTCTCTGCGGTGATGCTGTAGCCGCAGTACGGCGCTCTGTGACGTCACCTGACGCATGGATGTCCTGCAGCATTCGGTACATTATGACATCCGATAAAATATTAAACAAGCAATTTAAAATCTTTAAAAAAATATTTTGTTTTTGTCTGTGATCTAATGTTGTCAATTTATTTTTTCTTTCACATTAAGTAATATTTTTCTGTAGTCAAGATGTTACCACACGAAGCACATTTTTAGGTGACCTGACTAAACGTTTTTTACAGTGTAATTTCACTACTTTGGTGTGAGCAGATGTTGTCATTTTTAAAGGTGCCGTAAGCTGATTTTTTTATGGAATGACATGCAAAAAAATGTCCTTCTCACTGAAGATATCACTGAAATAAGTGAAGCAAAGGGGGCTTGAGCGCCTGCCCTTTTTCTTCCTCGAGAGAAAGTGCTCTTTTTTTCTGGGGTGCTTTTTTAAAAAATATTTTTATAAATGAATATATATATATATATATATATATATATATATATATATATATATATATATATATATATATATATATATATTCCTGTTTGCGCACAGCTTCCCTGTCAAACAAATATATATATTAAAATCTAAATATCAGGTCGGGAGATGAGACTTTGTCAAGTTCCGATGCGCTCGCTCTCTCTCTCTCTCTCTCTCTCTCTCTCTCTCTCTCTCTCTCTCTCTCTCTCTCTCGGCGTCTCCGCGCAGCAGTGCAGCACACATCGGCACATCAGACACACAGACAGGCAGACAGGCAGACAGGCAGGCAGCAGCCCCTCCCAGCTCCTATCCCAGTTGTGTTTTTCTTGGCTTGTGTGGAGTTGAGTGGTGATGAACAAAAGACTAAGCTACCAGTGCCTTGACTTTACAGCTAATTAGCCAAAAGACAAATATAGTTAACTTGTGTCTTGCTAACATGCATGACTCATGAGCTACTAGCTTATGTAATAAGTTATCTAAAGTTTAGATAAGGCAATATATCATGGCCATACAGGCTAATGTACTGTACTTAATGGAGACACTACAGGTGAATACAGTAAAATTTGTGTCTAATAACGTCATCACAATTGCCACATTGATATGCAAATTAGGCATTAACTAATTAAAATGAACTAATTTGCATACATTTGACAAGGCACTGCAGGTGAATAGGATAAACAAATAACTAAAGCATATCACCACAGAACTTCCCCAGTTAATGACTTACATCAAGAGTCTTTTCCCCTGAAATGTTATGTTTAAATATGCAGATTAGTTTGTTTTGGTTAATTTAGAAGAAATCTACAGATGCAAACAGATGGAGGGTAGTTATTTTGGAAGTTTTCTTTCCATTAGAGTAAAAGAAGACATGGAAGCAAAATAGACCAAAATCTCAAAATTGACCACTACATGAAAAAAGTGTCCTGCCTTAAACAGTAACTTCATAATTTTGATCGTAGGCTCTTCATCTAATAACTATCCATTCTATTAGTTTGTTGTATGCTGGTAGAGGGAGGAAGGAGAGACAACAAGATTTTATTTCAAAGTTCAAGACCTTTTTTTTTGTAATCATTTCAGTTAAGTTGCTGTGTTTTTTCCTGTAAAATTAACAAAATAGCAGCAACAGCCTGTTTCAGTTTAGTGTGAAGATTTTTGTTGATTTTGAAGTGTTATGTATTCCAATAACACCAAAAGAATTAAAACGATTTATTGCCTTGTGCAAAATAAACAAATTATTAGTGAAACTATGTCCCTCTCCTTGATGCAGTCATTTATTCTAAATATATACTTGAAACTAGTAGCATAGAAAACATGCACATTGTGGCATAGTTTCCTCTGCTGTTGCCTGCTCTTGTGATAAACCTAGCAAATATTAAAAAAGACCATGGTCTCTGTGTGAACTGATTATTTTGTAGAAATCTGTTGAGTATGAAACAATTGCATGAGTGTGAGGGAATTAAAATAAATTGATAAGGAAGTCAGAGTTGTGTTAATATATTTAACGTTTTGTTTAAAAAATTTTTTTTAAATAAATAATTATGAGAAGTGCCCTTTTTTCCACTTGAGCCCTTGCCCCCCAAAATGTCTGTGCACATCCCTGTTAGAAAACAGTAACTCACCAGTCTCAGTGACAGCCCTAGACTCTGAAAACAGCTAACAAACATGTGACCGCAAGCACGTTCTTTGATCAGCCAATCAGAAGACTTCGATGAGCTTTCTGCCCCTTAATTAATTTTCTGCCTTAAAAAATGCCTTAATCAGCTTCATAACAGTTGTCAGTTGAGGGTGCTGTTTTTGCTACTGTTGTTTTGACAAGCCTAATGGCCAGAGTATACTTTGGTTGTTCATTAATGACCAGAGTATACTTTGGTTGTTCATGTTACTGATTGCTAACGATAACTATTATCAGGGCTGCAGTTAGAAATTCTTGGACCCCGTACAAAATGTATTCAACAGGCCCCAGTCAGTTGTCCAGTGCTGAATTCCATCAATGTGTGCTACCCCGACCGCTTTCGCTGTTGAGCACTGTCTCAGTGTTTATACCCATGTCTCCCGCTGAACACCTTTAAATGCGCTATACAATATGGAAAAGACTTTGTGTGGGCCCCCCCTTCCAGTCTGGCCGGGCCCCCCTCAAGCCCAGGACAAAAGGTCCAGTTGTCCCCCCTTATCGGCAGCTCTGAATGTACTGAAAGAGAATCAGAAAGCAGTCGTAGTGCGCATACGGTGACCGCATTCCTTATTTGCTTGCAGTAAAAAAGTATACTTTGTGAGGCAACACGGTCGTGCGTGTTGTCTCACTGCTGCTGGTTGATGGTCTCAACGGTATCTTTGGAGGGCGGGGTTTTGGAAAGAGGGAGCATGTCTAAATGTTTTCTAAGTCTGACGGAAGTTCCAGAACAGCTAACATGCTTATAGCCCTTTTTAGAGTCCTAACATGAAAAACTGAAACATTTGTTTTGATGATTAAATGTTTCAAGCAATAGTTTTTCCCCCTCAGTTTTACTTTCCACTTACAAATGTAGTGTGTAATGCAGATGAGTGTATAAATGAAAACAATTAAAATCAAATTTAAAATGTTACTTACATTGAAATATCTGTCAATTTTCACATCCATATTCATCATATCATTTTAATAGGTTATATAGAATAAAAATAAAACAGTTGTACCCAAATTTAGCTTTTACAGAACTACCATGTCTTCACCGTCTATGTAATATTTTGCAAAAATATGTATATTCTGAGAAAAATAATTAAAAGCAAAATCTAAAGTTCCTTTCATCTTCAAGTAAGTGACATCATTTTGGTTGGAAAACAACTGCATAAACATCAGTTAAGTAATGGTTATGTTTTGTATCTGCTGGATGTTTCCCTTGCTGGATGTTTTTCATTTCATATTCCTAGACAGTGTAATCTAAATGGAAAATTATAATTTATTCTGAGAACAACCTGATTATTATACATAATTGGTTTATAAATTAATAGTTCTAAAAAAGGGGAAAAAAAACTATGACTATATTGATCACTGTACAGCCATGGATATGCCAGGGCAGTGTGCCCAATGCTCTAGCACAATGGATCCATATGATGGCCATCAACTTTGCACAACATTCTTAGGGTTGGACCACCTCTGCGAGGCGCTCACCAATTCTTGTATTAACGTCAGTAACTCAGAGACAGGCTAGGCTGGTGAGCCTTAGTGATCAATGCGAGGAAACTGTGCCTGGCCCCCTAATAAGGTAAAGAAGGCTGTAAAGCATCATGCACCAGATAAAATCCCTCTTGCTATCGTTAAATAAGAACCCTGTCAATGTCTTAACAGAGGCTTCTGAGACTGTTGTATCAGACAGGGGCTATGAGGATTATGATGCCCTCTCCACAGCGGCATCAAATGCCACCTTCCAACACAACCTGTCAGAAGTGGAAGACTCAATGCCTAGTGCACAGTCTGCACCACCCACCAGGCCACAGTCAGCTACCGCATCTCAGGGCTTTAGCTGCAGCTCACTGACATCTCAAGGTACTATAAAAATCCATACAGACCCTCTGCAGAGCACTTTAAAGGTAGCTCTGGCAAAGCTGGGCCTATATGCCTACCTGCTCAAGCAGCAGGAACCAGTGCCTTTTTAGGAGGGCAACTGCAGCTAGCGACTTCTCCATGCCAGTTGTAAAGACTTTGTGGTGGAGTTCTCAGCAGCCTTTAAATAAGATACACAGAGAACACGGGTGAGTCCGTCAGGCCACACCCTGTCAAATATGGAAGAGGCTGAAGAAAATAACCTTGCTAACATGCCTGCGGTAGACCCTTGCATTGCAGCACTGGTAGTTTCTCCAGATGACGTTGTCCTAGTGCTGAATGAAAATGCACAGATGACCTCATTGTTAAGACTCACAACACACCGACCCGAATGGGCCTGCTTTCTAATTCCCTGGCTCACCTATTACTGGCTTTGCAAACCTCATTATCAGGCAGTGGTAAGGGTTAGCCCTGTCTGTTTGTGGATCTGTTTGCCTTCGTAGATACAACTCACTGCCATCTATGGTTCTCGGAGCTGGACCGGGACAATCCGGTAGGTCAGGACTCCTTCACACACACACCTGGCCAGATCTATTGTTGTACGCCTTCCCACCAATCCCTCTCATCCATGCACTACTGGACATAATCCAGAGAGAGAAGCACCGCATTCTCCTGGTGGCTCCATGATGGCCATCATGGACATGGATTCCCCTTCTGCTGTCACTCATACAGGGGATCCCGCTGGAGATTTATCCACAGAAGGACCTCCTAATCACAACTGGGAGGGCAGTTATGGCACCCTCGCCAGAGTTTCTCTAGCTGTGGCTATGACCCTTGAGACCAGTTCAAGACTGACTTCATGCACCCCAGAATTCAGACACACTATCTTAAATGCAAGAGCCCCTTCCACGCAGGCAATGTACGATAGATGGTGGAAGATATTTCAGGCCTGGTGTAGGGACTGCTAGTTGGAACCAGTGCCCTGTTCAGATAAGTCTGTGCTCACATTCTTACAATCACTGTTTGATTTATCAGCATACACTGATAGCACTGAAGATTGACGATGCCTGCCATGCCTGGTCAGGGCACTGTGGTAATAGCTGAGATACGCTGTACAGATCAGCTCTTTGTGTGTTTTTCAGCAGCCAAGCGGGGTCTCCCACTCTCCAAACAACGTCTGTCTCACTGGCCACGTTCACACAGCAGCAGGATACGGTTGTCAGACCTGTTTTGAGTTCTTCATATGGTTACGTTCACACACAGGCAGGGTTGGGGAGTAATGGAATACATGTAACGGGATTACGTACTTAAAATACTAAATATAAGTAACTGTATTCCACTACAGTTACAGTTTAAATCATTGGTATTTAGAATACAGTTACATTCAAAAAGTATTTTGATTACTGAAGAGATTACTTTGCATTTTATTGTCATTTGTTTCATTTAATATTTTGTCCTTTCATATGGAAAACATTTATACATATAAATGATGCGATCCAAAGTGCATTTGAACAGCGGTGAAACACTTTCTTATGATGTGTTACATTCATACGAGCAGACAGAGAAGTAAGTTTGAAGTAAGTTTGGAGCAGAAGAAATAGAAATAAACCTTGTGTAAATTGTCAGCTTTACACTAAGTTAAAATGCTATTTCTAGCCATTTTACATGCACATGTTACCAGACACAATCATATTTTTTTATCAAGAAAATTCACGTTAGATCATAATTTCTTTTTTTCTAGTAAGAACTTTGATATTAGGGCAAAAATCATATTCTTGATAATAATTTTTGTATTGTTTTCCTATAAAAATATCTAAAAATCCTTAAAACAAGATCAATTTGATTTATCTTGTTTTAGAAACAACACTGCATGAGATATTTCGGTTTTTCAGAGAATGTATTTTGAACATGTGTATTTTGTCTTACTGTACTGGCAGAGTTCTTATAGTCAAAACAAGTGAAAAAATCTACCAGTGCTGAAGAAGTAATCCAAAGTATTTAGAATACGTTACTGACCTTGAGTAATCTAACGGAATATGTTACAAATTACATTTTACAGCATGTATTCTGTAATTTGTAGTGGAATACATTTCAAAAGTAACCCTCTCAACCCTGTACACAGGATGGTTATTTATGGGTGTGACAACCGCATTCTATAACCGAATTGACACCCACAAATTTTCAGGTCTCACAACTGCATTCTCTGCAAACCTGTGCTGTGTGAATGGAACCATACTAAACAACTAGTTGTTAGTTACGTTGTATACAGTGAGAGAAACATCGCACTGTGGGTCATGTGTTTTATGTGGGGTTTTGTTAACTCACGGAGATGGAGAAATGAGCTGCCTGTCATCCAAAGGTTCAGCTGCTGTCTTCCACCAGCTGCTCACAGTGTGAGCCGCGTGACACAAAAGCTGCGCTCTGTACGCGGTTAAAAAGCATTCAAAGCCACTGTTGGTTAATTATGGTCTGAAGGATGAGCTCGCACCTCAGTTGGACTCATTTATTTATTAACTCGGTGGCAATTGTGATTTGACATGCCAGTGTTATGGACTTCACCATCTCACTTTAGTCTCTGTCACTATGGTTACAGCTGTTAGAATACGGATGTGACTTCAGTGGTTTATTCACAGAGCATTCAAACTAGTGGTCAAACATTGCCTGCACCTGTTACAGGCCATTCCGTTAGGGGGATAGCTACATCCTGGGCTGCTCTGAAAGGGGTTCCTTTATTAGAAATTTGTGATGCAGCCACATGGTCATTTCCCTGCACATTCTCTAATTTTTTTCGGCAGTTCTGTCCCAGGTAAAGGTCATACTTGAGTTACTCCTCGTGACAGTGTGGGTACACATCATACACTACGAAGCACCGCCCTGGCAGTCAGCAGATATGAAACATAACGCTAGTTATGTATGTAACTGTGGTTATGTGAGTAGTGGATGACCGTCAAGCTTTCTTGTCAGGCGGAGTGGGCGAGAAGAGACTAGGTACCTCAGAAAGTCTGTTGTGTGACACCCCGTATGATAACATCAGTGACATCACACATAGATGTCACGGAGTGACCTTTTGGGTACACAGCTCTCGATCTGCAAAGGAAACATCCACTATGAAGCACTGCCCTAGCGGTCATCCACTACTCACATAACCACAGTTACATACATAGTAACTAGAGATTTGATAAATTTTGTAATGTTTTTTGTTGTTGTTGTCTCACTCTAAAAAATTCCATCCTGTTTGTTAATTTGTTTTATTTATTTTTTCTCACATGAAAATGAGAAAAAAGAAAAGAAAAGTAACTTCAAGTTGACATCATCAGATAAGTTAACTGTCAATCTTTCTGTGAGCAATGGCTAATGTTAGCTCTTCATGTTTATCTTGTTCATTTTCTTGCAAAAATAATTATAATAACAATATTTTTTTAACGAGTTATAAAAATTTTATAAAAACATTGTTAAAATACAAAGATACAAGACTGTGTACTTAATGTCTTTAATGAAGAAATTAACTACAATCCCATGAAGAATTGTGAGTGACGTAATCAAATTAAAAACGACGGAAACAAAGTATGGAGACAATATGTTTTAATTATATTGCAAAATATTCAGATATGTGCAAATATATCAGCAGTTTGAGAGTGTAGGAAGAGCGACTCAATGCGTCATTCACAGTGCATTTTGGGAGTGGGCGGAGCTGCAGAGCTCTCTTGATTCTCTGATTGGTGGATATCTATCTTCAGGATTATGTGTAGTGTAGTTCTTTACCAGGAATTCTGCAATTTAACATGATTTTTAAAACTGAAGTTGAAATAATGTGGACTGACCTCTTTAACAGAAGCATATACCATCGATTATTAACCTCAGAGCTCATGGTAAGTCTGTCTTTACAGGTCAATAAGTTATTGTTAATAATTAATTTGCTTATGGAAAACATTAATGGGATTTTTACTTCCAGAACCAGACTGTTGCGCTCCATATGGCTGTCGTCATGGACTTACACTGACACTAGTGGTGTGGAGGCAGCATCATTTAAAGTAGTAGTTTTCAGTTACTGATGTAATTGTAGAAATTCACTATTAACAGTCAGCCGTGATTAATTAATCCATGAGTGAAAGTGTCCAATAAAAGGATGTTTAATGAGATAAAGCAAGTAGTATTCAGCCACAATAACTTTGATTGATAATATTACCACACATGATTATATTATATAACGCTTAACAGATCATTAGTTTATGTATGTGTATGTATTTTAGTATGTATTTTGTTTATTTTATTATTATATATTATGTTTATGTTTATTTTAGTTTACTTAAGTTATTCTAAAGTGTTCCCCATATTACCAGTAATAAAAATAATATTTAATAAACCATGTATAGTAAAAAGCTTCTTTTTTTTTTTTTTTACATTGTAACTTGATTAAACAGTACTCCATACCATGGTTTTTAGTAGATGACATCTTTCTAACCCTGACACTGCAGAAAATATGTTTAAATGAAATGCTCTGATATCCATAAAATATAAAATATCTGGTAAATATTTAATAAATCAATAGCATAAATAATTATTCTGTCAAATTCCGCCCCACCACTTGTGAAATGCATAATTGTTATTACCACCATGTCCTGGGGGTGCATGAAGAGTTTTTGGGTCAGTAAAACTTTTTTAACCTTTGTGCGACCTTCGGGACATTTTTGTCTTTTTCATTTTCATTTTTTTGATCATTTTGGCTGTGTTAATGCCAACGGCATAAATTTTGCCAAAGGTGTGTATTTTTTGGGGTATTTTGATATTTCAACCTCAGTTCCTATAATACATCTATAATACACTGTGTACACAAAATAGTTACACTCAGGACCTTCAGGACAAAAATGTCCCCATTGAAATCCATTAAAACTGCAATATTTGATCCCAGTGCCATTAAAGCATAAAATCATGAACTCTATGATATTATGCTTTCATTCTGGAGCCCTGGCTTCAAAATTTACATTTGCAATATTTTCCACCAGATGGCACCATTTTTCTCATGTTTAGCCTATGGAGCAAACACATGCTTTTCCCCTATTTTCTGTTTGCTGTATTATAGAGCACTGCAGGACAATTGAATAAATAATGCAGCTAAAATTGAGTGGGTGTGTTGGTATGGATGTCAGAGTGTGTTTTGTATGTGTGTATTGAGAAGTGTGTGTGTGTGTGTGTGTGTGTGTGTGTGTGTGTGTGTGTGTGTGTGTGTGTGTGTGTGTGTGTGTGTGTGTGTGTGTGTGTAAAAACTACAGTGGCATTATGTAAACAAACTGGCATTTAAATCCTGAAAATGAATGAATATTTGGTAGTTATGATCAGGACTGATGTTGGTTAAAAAAAGTCATTGAAAGTGGAAAATAAGATTCATATATAATATTATTATGGCAGTTTTTGATGCAGACATTTTTGGCCTCTAAGGACCTCTGAGTAACTTTATTTATTGATGCACAAGGGTTAAGGAATGTCAAACCTTTAGATTTATGATATTTGTTTATTTGTGGAAAAATAATTTAAAACTCCTGATAACTTTGGACATTATAAGACTAAAGACATGACTCTCTTTTGCTTATTGAAGTGAAACTTAGTAGGTGACCTGTTGAAAATTTCCTGATGGCCCTGTAACCTGGAGACAGCGTCACTTACTATGATGATGAAGTCCTCTGATACTTCCACCTCAGAAATAAACAGAAATAAATTGTGACAAAAAAATGAAGGACAATGTTGGGTTAAGTTATGCACCAGCAATAATACATTTATAAACACCCAAAGTGAATTTCACTGTTTAGAGTGAACAATGTCCTCTAGTGGTTAAATCTGTGCCGTTGGCTCTTTTCAGTACCCATTCAGAGCTGTTGTGTAATGCTAAGAGATTCACACCGTCCCATTAACAATGCAAAATAATTTTTAAGAAACTTGTTTTTCAATATCAGCCAGTGTGCACTTTAATTACTTTACATTTTAATTGGTTACAGAGAATATATATATATTATTATTATTATTTTTTTTTTTTACAAAGGCATTTTCAAGAATCCTTAATAAATGTAATGAATTTGTCTTCAGTCTTTTTTGTTCTACCCTATGATGTGACTTGTATCTCTTTAAAAATAATGACATTATAAAAGTCCTTTTATCCACATGGCTCAAACAAAGGTAAGTTTGTTTCATTATGTTTACACCTATACTGGGCTTTTTCATATAGACAGTTCAACTCTGTAAAGTTTAAGTGATAATGTTTCACAGAAAAAAATATTATTTGTAACAAATAATGTGGTGTGTTGTAATGATATTTGGTTGTTATTAGAGTTTATTTTTGCGCTGATCTTCTGCTGTATTATTCAACCCCAAATCATTTAACATTAACATGTTTTGAAAGAAAAATGTAGCTAATGTATTACATGTGTTATAAAATAGGTTACAGTGTGATTTATTACAAATCATTCTGAAACCAAGTGATAATACCAGAATCTACTCAAACTGTAAGTATATGAATTCAAATCTTATAGTGACAGGGCTGCATTAATGTTGAACAGAAAGTTGAAGTATTAATAACAATAAATAACCATTGGTACTTTGCAAGACTTTATCGACATTATTTAGAGTTGTTGGCAATAATTTTAATGACTTATGTCACTTCATGTCCTAGGGGTTGATTTTAATTTTAAACTAACAGATTTCAACTTATTTTCTTTTTATTATATGAAGGTCCCATTAAAACTGACTTGGAAACTTTTTACCAGGCCTTCATAATTAATTTTTTGTGCTTTTACAGTATGTGTAGATTTGACTGTTTCAGTCTTGTCCCAAAAATCCATTCAAAAAATCCATTGTAAAAATAAAATTAATTTCATGTTTAAAAAAATGATCATCTAAACAAAGACTGAAATTAACATAAACCATTTCAATATTTATTGTGTTAAAATGATACATTTTTCAAAGAATCTCGACTGTCCCACAGTTGTCCCACACCAAACAAAGAAAAATGAAGGGAAATATCACTTTTGAGCAGAATGCTTTTATTGGCTGTCATTTCTAATCAAGCTGTAATTTTGCTTTATGCAAAAAGTGTGAAAATGTTTATTTTATGGATTGATTTACAGTAATTTAATGATTTAAACTATGCAACACAGCTTTACCATTCGTCTAGACTCCTTAATAATATTTCCTGTCTGAGCATGCTGCACAACTCTTGTCAACTCTTGAATGGACTACTACAATGCTTTACTAGCTGGGCTTCCTGCATATACCACTTAACCTCTGCAAATGATTCAGAATGCAACTAAACCTGTGCAAATGTTCTCTTTCAACTTTCAAGAAATGAATAAAGATGCATCTCTCAGTGATCACTCAATACTGAAAAAAAAACAAAAAAACTGTTGTCTGTTACTTTGTAGCTAATACTGCTTTGAGGCCTGTCGTGAATCGAGCTGAACAAACTTAGAGTTTCAGTAGGTTTCAGGTTGGCAAACCAGACAAATGCAAACTGGTTTAGACTGGGTTCAGTGGTCTCACAACACTCACTGTAAACCTTCTCTGTCAACTCAGAGTTTGATCCTGAGTTCATGACTAAACCTGAAGTGTGTGTACATGAATGTGTGACATTAAATAGCTATGTGAATAGCTAATCGCATAAAACATGGAGAGAGTCAGCGCAATTTACTTCTCACAAGAAATTCAGCTCAATTTTCTTCTCCGTTAATAGCAAGAGATCATTACGAAAATATTAAGAATTTACAAAGCAAGGAGAAACACTGCAAGATGACTGCTGGAAAAAATAACTGAATATAGGCTAATATTTAAAAACAGCTGATATATCAATGCATAAGTGAATTTGTATAGGTTCACAATATAACTTTTCACACTTGGAATTGTTAACCCAGGTTAATTCTTAACCCAGGGTAAACAAAATCCTGCGTTATCTGGTTTCATGTTTCACACTGTTCATACAGTACTTTAACATGGGTTAATAATTAACCCTGGTTCCCTTACGGCCCAGAACACTCGACATTGCGTTTGCTAATGCATATGGGGAGTGTCCTTCCACACTACCTAGTTGAAATAACGGCAATATTCTAATATTGGCTATGGTGTTTGAGCCCCGCCCTTTTAGGCATGCAAACACCATTCCTACGAATTTTCTTCCTTCAAGACAGCAATTCATCTCTCGTCTAGAAGCCCTCTACTGCTTTGCCATTGACTACACGAGTCAGCGGGCGAGAACTTCATGGCAATGAGAAGACTCTCTGCTCCCCTACAGTGCTCCAGCGAACAATCACTCTGCTTCGCCACTTGACACTTCGCTGGTGAACGGGCCGCTTCAGCATCCTGATTCCCTGCAGTGCTTCGGCAGGAGCTGTGTATCCTTATAAGCATTGTATATTGTTATATTGTGTGTATATTATATATATATATATATATATATATATATATATATATATATATATATATATATATATATATATACTGTATCTAAAAGAGTCACTTACGTGTTCGCGTCTTTTTAAAGATGCTGTTCCATACGTGTTCGTTGTACAAGAGGCACATCCCACGCCAAATCAGCATTAGAGCTGCATTCTCTGTCTGGGCCACGCCCACACAGAGTCAGTACTCATGGAGGCAGACTGACACATTCAGTCGTGAACACCATTTTATAGGCCAGAGCGCCTTCCACAAGGCACCTCTTCGCACTAAAATGGAATGTGTTCACTGATTGGTGTCTTTCACATGGCAAAGACCCAGTAAACTGCCCCATACATGAAATTAGACACAGGACTCACTCCGTCAATGCTCAAAGTTTATGTGGCGACTATATCTGTGTATCACGCACCTGAAGCCGGTGCCACTATAGGCAAACATGATTTAATCATAAAGTTCCTTAGAGGAGCAAGATGATTACTTCCCCCTTGGGACCTAACTTTGGTCCTAAAATCGCTCGCAAGGCCCCCCTTTGAGCCTTTGGACTCTGTTGATTTGCGCATGCTTTCTATTAAGACCGCACAACTGCTGGCTCTGGCCTCAGTAAAACGAGTCGGTGACTTACATGCACTATCAATTGATAATTCATGTCTGGAGTTTGGCCCCGGTCTTTCAAATGCCACTGTCAAACCCAGAAAAGGCTATGTGCCTAAGGTTCTAACCACGCCCTTCAGAGCGCAGGTGGTTCACCTTCAAACCTTCTTCCCTCCTCCATTTAATTCAGATGAGGAACATCCTTGCATTTTTTATGCCATGTGCGGGCGTTACACGCATACGTTGAGTGCACCCGCCAGTGCAGACTGTCTGATCAGCTCTTTGTGTGCTATGGAGGACACGCGAAAGGAATGTCTCCAAGCAAAGACTTTCTCACTGGATCGTTGATGCGATTGCCCTGGCTTACGAGTCGCAGGGTAAGATTTGCCCAATTGTTGTTAGAGCACACTCAACTAGAGGCACGGCCTCCTCATGAGCATGGACGAACAGTGTGTCTTTACAAGACATGTTTTGCAGCAGAAACACATTCGCAAGGTTTTACAACCTAGACGTAAGGTCTCTCTCTTCACAAGTGCTCTCTGTTTAGAGCACTTGCTATTTCATTTGCCAAACATATACTTATGCTCCTCCCTTTAAGAACAGGCTCCTCAACATTTTACACAACCGCCTGCATTCAGGCCGTTGTAATTTACCATAAAGTCACAAGCATTTTCATTATGGTTACTTGTGTAACCTCCGTTCCCTGATGGAGGGAACGAGACGTTGTGTCGATGTAGTGACACTAGGGATCACTCTTGAGAGCCCGAGACACCTCTGGTCTTTGATAAAAGGCCAATGAAAATTGGCGAGTGGTATTTGCATGCCACTCCCCCGGACATACAGGTATAAAAGGAGCTGGTATGCAACCACTCATTAAGGTTTTATGCTGAGGAGCCGATATAAGGTAAGGCCATTTCAGCGGGTAGTTCAGCGTTGTGGCAGGAGGGACACAACATCTCGTTCCCTCCATCAGAGAACGGAGGTTACACAAGTAACTGTCACTCACTCGACGTTGTGTCGATGTAGTGACACTAGGGGTCCCTATACGAAACGCCACAATTGGCTGAACTGTGTTATGTGAACTGGCGGTGTGTGGTGGGCAGACTACTGTGTGCCTCGTAGCCAGCACACCAGGTTGACACGTAACCTCCCCCAACATAGTCATGAGTGTCGAACGGTCCTTTTTGGGGACAAGTCGACTACCCAAGAGATAGAGACAGGCTTAACCCAGTCGTGGCCTCTTTTCCCCTTCTCTTTTTTCCACTCCCTAAAAAAGAAGGGGGATTATCTGACTGGGCCGCCAAGTCTAGTCGGGGGGTGTCCCTCCCAAGGGGAAGACACAGCGGAGACCACACCTCGCCCAAAGAGAGGGGGGGATATTTAAGTGGAAGGATACATCACATGGTCTTTCCAACCATGTGGAGAGTCTTCAAGGTTGATCCTGCCCAATGGGGGAGGAGTTACTACAAACATGGAGACTGGGGCAGAGGGGCTCTGCCCAAGGAAGATGCAGTTTGCTGACAGGGAAAAGAATTAGCAGAAGATATATATATCGCATGGGATTAGCCTTACAGGGAACCACCACATGTGGAGCACCTACCCCAGAACAGGACTCTTAGTTAGCACGTGTACTGGGCTGGCAGCGAATCTCTCCGAAAACTTGACTGCCACAGGGCTCGGAGGAAGTCAACCAGGGAACAAACTTGTGAACACTACTGGGAATTAATGCCGCACATCTTCAGCTCAAAAGGAGGTGGAAGGCGCTATGTGCAAGCGATACACCCGGCTGGCTATCCCGGGCTTATCCGCTAGTGTTGTGTACCACTACCTGGGATGAAACCGGTTCCATCCGGAGGTTGTAGAGGTGCAAAGGTGTTGGGTGTTTCCCAGCCCACTGCTCTGCAAATGTCTGTTAGAGAGGCACCTCTGGCCTACACCCCTCGTAGAATGGGCTCGTAGCCCTACCGAGGGCGGCATGTCCTGAGCGGGATATGCCATAGTTATGGCGTCAATGAGCCAGTGGGCGATCCTCTGCTTGGAGACAGCGCTTCCTTTCCGCTGTGCACCAAAGCAGACAAAGAGCTGCTCTGAGATTCTAAAGCTCTGCGTGCGATCCAAATAGATGCGTAAAGCGCGCACTGGACACAGCAATGACAGGGCTGGGTCTGCCTCCTCCTGTGGCCGTGCTTGCAGGTTCACCACCTGGTCCCTAAAAGGGGTGGTCGGAACTTTGGGCACATAGCCCGGTCAGGGTCTCAGGATCACGTGAGAGTAACCAGGGCCGAACTCCAGGCATGTTTTGCTGACAGAGAACGCTTACAGGTCACCTACCCTCTTGATGGAAGTGAGTGCAGTCAGGAGGGCAGTCTTCAAGGAGAGTGCCTTAAGCTCGGCTGACTTCAAAGGCTCAAAGGGGGCTCTCTGTAGACCCTGAAGAACTACAGAGAGGTCCCATGAGGGAACAAGGCACGGTCTGGAGGGATTCAGCCTCCTGGCACCTCTTAGGAACCTGATGATCAGGTCGTGCTTCCCTAAGGACTTACCGTCAACTGCGTCATGGTGTGCTGCTATGGTGGCAACGTACACCTTCAAGGTGGAAGGGGACAGCCTCCCTTCCAACCTCTCCTGCAGGAAGGAAAGCACTTATCTGACTGCACATCTCTGGTGGTCTATACAGGCGCCTCGTAGAGGGGGCCCTAGCCTGAGTGATCGTGTCTACCACCGCAGGTGGGATCGAGACGTGGAAGTATGCATCCTTCAGGTCTACCGCCACAAACCAATCTTGATGCCGGACACTCGCCAGAATGCGTTTTTGAGTCACCATCTTGAACGGGAGTCTATGTAAAACCCGGTTCAGTACTTGCAGGTCCAAGATTGGCCGCAACCCACTGCCTTTTTCCGGTACGATGAAGTGGGGGCTGTAAAACCCTTTCTTCATCTCGGCTGGAGGGACAGGTTCTATCGCGCCCTTCCGTAGGAGGGTAGCAATCTCCGTGCGCAAGGTGGCAGCGTTTTCGCTCTTGACTAAGGTGAAGTGAATGCCGCTGAACCTGGGCGGGCGCCTGGCGAACTGAATCGTGTAGCTGAGTCGGACGGTCCGGATCAGCCATCGCAACGGATTGGAAAGCGCGAGCCACGCATCCAAGTTCCGCACAAGGGGTACCAAGGTGACAATGATATCGGACGTACCGGCAGGTGGGGCCTCACGGCGGGGTGGAGCTCGAGGGTGTGTTGAGTCTAGGGACATCGAAGCACTTACCTGGCTCCTTGTGACCACCCCCAGTGGGCCACAGCTGGGTGCTCAGGGGCGGAAAGGCCACTGCTGGAGCACCAATCCTGCAAGAAAAAACCCGTGGACGGTAGTCATGGTGACGACCGTACACACCGGGTATGTGACCCAAGGAGGAAGGAAGCCGCTCTTTTGCTGAACTGTTGGGTACCGCAGCCACTTGGGTATGCGGCAAAGTCAAACAAAAAGGCAACAAAAGATTTTCCGCCCGGCCCTCCACCGGGGGATGGAGTGGTGTTTTTACCAGCTCCAAGTGAGTGGGTTCCTTCGTCCCTGAGTCACCCGTCTCAGGGGCACTTTGAGGACCTCTGTGGGTTCTTAGGCGCCGGCTGTGAGACGGGTGGCGTCTGCTTCCTACGGTGGGCCGAAGGGGCAGGCTGTGGCGGAGCCGGTGCAGTCACCATAGGGGGACGCCCTTGGCGATGAGCACATGGGGTGCGGGATCTTGAGCCGTGCCAGGGCAGGATGTGCCGGATTGCCTCCGTCTGCTGCTTCTCCGCCGAGAACTGCTGGGCAAAGTCCTCGACGGTCTCGCCGAATAGGCCCGCCTGGGAAATGGGGGCGGCAAGGAACCGTGTCTTGTCAGCCTCGCCCATCTCAACCAGGTTGAGCCAAAGGTGGCGCTACTGGACCACTAGTGTGGCCATCGTCTGCCCGGAGACCGCACTGTGACCTTCGTCGCTCAGAGAGTGAGGTCGGTCGCCGAGCGCAG
Organism: Myxocyprinus asiaticus; assembly: GCF_019703515.2. NCBI lineage: Eukaryota > Metazoa > Chordata > Actinopteri > Cypriniformes > Catostomidae > Myxocyprinus > Myxocyprinus asiaticus. The sequence continues at coordinate 41,407,110 of NC_059382.1, read as the reverse complement.
TTCCTGCATCAAATCTGGGGTGGAACTACCCTCGTGCAGTTCTTTCAATGCCTTCACTTGGTGGACCTGCAGGAGAGCCATGGCGAGCAGGGCAGAGGCGGCTTGTCCAGCAGCACTGTAGGCTTTAGCCATCAGGGACGACGTGAGCCTACAGGGCTTGGATGGGAGCTTAGAGCGTCCACACCAGGTGGCGGCGCTCTGCGGGCATAGATGCACCGCGAGCGCCTTATCCACCGGGAGAATTGCCGTATAGCCCTTGACCGCCCCGCCATCGAGGGTAGTGAGAGCGTGGGAACTGTGGAATCGGGGCCGGGCAGTGAAAGTGCCTCCCATGACTTCGTCAGCTCCTCATCCACTTCCAGGAAGAATGGCACTGGAGCGGGGCGTGGCTGCTTTAAGCGGCGCCACGAGCCCGGGAACCAATCATCAAGCCGCGAGGGTTCAGGGGAGAGCGGAGGGTTCCACTCTAACCCGACGTTCACGGCCGCCCGGGAAAGCATGTCCGTCATTTCGGCATCGGCCTGTAACTGGGTAATCGTCCCCGAAGGGGGAAGCCCAGCTGAGGCTTCTGCGTCCGACTGGATAAGCCCGCTCTTCATCTTCGTGGGCTCCAAACAAGAAGCCAGACTCGCCGTGTGACGAGCCGGCGGACTCATTCGGAAGCCCGATTGGGGCAGACGAGCGTGCTGGGGAATGGGAGGTCCGCGGGGGATACCCGGCGGAGACGATCCCATTGGGGTCCCCAAATCGCTGTTCTCGCAGTGAGAACATGAACCATCCACAAACGCTGCCTCCGTGTGGGTCGCGCCCAGACACGAAAGACAGCGATCATGACCATCCAAAGTTGAGAGATAACGACCGCAACCAGGAATAAAACACTTGCAGCATACTCATGTTGGTCTCTGTCCCGCGGGACTGCGGGGTCATGTTTCCTCTCTGGAAGGTTATGTCGTGTAGTGTGACGTGTTGGGATTCTGTTCCCATATGCATTAGCAAACGCATGTCAAGTTTATTGAGTCATAAGGGAACGTCTTGGTTACATACGTAACCTCGGATCCCTGAGATGCAGGGAACGAGACATTGCAAACGCTGGCCGCACTACAAGACTCAGAGTTCTTCAGAGGTGTGAGCGATGCGCTCCTTGCCCCTCAGTTAGAAAATTCTGAGGAATGGTGTTTGTGCACCTGCTTTTATAGCGGACAGCTTTGTGCCTAAAAGGGCGGTGCTCAAACACCATAGCCAATATTAGAATATCGGCATTATTGTAGAGAGGTTTCAACTAGGTTGTGTGGAAGGACACACACCATATGCATTAGCAAATTGCATTGCATTGTCTCATTCCCTTCATCTCAGGGAACTGAGGTTAAGTACATAACCGAGACGGTATTCATGTTATGAGGTTTCACACTGTACATTTGTAAACCCCGGGTTAATGTTCTTATTTGCATATTTGCGTGTCAATAACAATGACTGGACGAATGCAGCTCATAACGGACTCACTACCTGCCAATAGAGCTGCTCTTCTGTGAAATATCGTCAAGGAAATCAGCTGAAACATACCACAGAAACATGCAAAAAGAAATACTGTCTTCTCATCATGCCAGTTTTCACGTTTGCCATCACTGTTCAGCAATTTTTTTTTTTTTTTATTTTTTTTTTTTGCAGAGTTAACCCTGTAAATGCAGTGCTAACCCTGCTCTGGAGGGTTAAAAGCGGTTGTGAAGTGTGAAACGTTGCTTTACCTGGGGTTAAAAGTGGGGTTTAAAAAGAAAATAACCTGGGGTTAAGAGCAATGTAAAAAAAAAAAAAACCTTGTAAGAACATGCAGGCTTTTTGATTTTAAAAGCTTTAAATTTTTTTTATTTTAACCTGTTTCATGTGACTTAACTGTATGACTGTGCATGTTTGTGATCAAAACTCCATATACATTCAGTGTGCTGTGAGATGCGCCAAAAATGTCTGTACAGTACAGTCAGAGACTATTTAGCCCAAGACGGACCGCTGCTATTAAAATAAATGGGAGAAATTGGGATGACTAAGGGATGTAGACAAGGAAGACCCGCCTTACAGTTAAAAGAGCCAATCACCTTTTAGATACAGACATCGCCTTTCAATCAACTCGAGAACGTGCATTATCTGAACCTGCCTGAAAAATAGCTGCCCAGCCAGCCCGGGAGTGTTCCAAAGATGGCTGCAGAGTGAATAGACTCGCCTTGAAAGAGACTTTGGTACAGTACATGTTAAAAGTAGACATTCTAATGTTAGTCAATAACAGTTAATGAGATTTTGTATCACAAACTTTATTCATGCCACCAGACTACAATATGAACATACTGTATTAGTCAAATACACAGCAAGCTGATCATGGAAAATATAGTATATTCTTAAATGAACTTATAACTACATTAACTGGTTACAATTTACAATAAGTTTCCATTTGTTAACATTAGATAACAGCATTAGTTAACATGAACTAACAGTGAACAATATTTATACAGCATTTATTAGTCTTTGGTTAATGTTTATTTCAACATATACTAATCAGGTCCAGAGTGGGATCGGCAGAATTCCATGTGGGACGGTCAAAAATTGGGCCAGCAGGTCCTCATGTTGATTAATAAATTTTTATCATGTGCCGCATAACAGTTGCCAACCATCTGTGTCTTCCAGAATTTAAGGGATGAAAATTGCATTCCGTATTATAGCAAATGCAGTCTCTACTGTATTTTATCATCTCACACCCAAACAAATGAGAGAGTGGGCTGTGAGATAAACACTAGCTGTTACACCATCACGGACACTTCACACATGACAGCGGGAGAAGGGTCATGGAAGATCCAGTGAGAATAGATACTATTAGCTGAATGGATGAACGTGCTTCAGGTACAAGATCATCACAAATGTAATACTGACTATAGTCTTACGATCTCAATCAATTAATCTCTCAAATCTTCATTCCTAGCATTGCAGAATGATAACAATATTGTTTATTGTCACAAAATAAAATAATACTTAAAGGAAATGAATACAGATGCAACAGCACCACACGGTATGAAAATAACGGGACATTACAGCTCTCAAAAGATTAAACTTAGTGAAACAAACTGCGCAGAGTGTCTTCAATATTGTAGCATGCATAAAAACCCTCTTAAAGAGACTAACCATATTGCCGCTGTCCATAATATTTACATTTCATGAAAAAGAAAAGTACAAATTTGCTATTTTTAGACTTTTTTCACTCTTTATTGTTGGTAAATTGCACTTCTCTTAAATGGCATGTAAAAATGTAAAGATGAGGTGTTAAGAATTCACAGAGAGCTGGCTTATGTTTGTGTTCATTTGTTCAGCCTGCTGTTGGCTGCCATAGTTACGTTTACCTGGCACTGTCGCTTGTTTATGATGCAGTTTTGACTACTGCGAGCTCTGTGTTATTGTTTTTTGTGCACTGTCAACATTAAATGGAGTATCCATTGATTCTTCAGACCAAACAGATATCTCTCTGCCGCTCAATCGCCACACTGGTGACCCCTTTCTACTCTTGGACATTCCCGGATTTTCATGAACATGACAGCAAATGCAGTTACACTCAAACTCCTCAAATTTTGGGAACAAAACACGATGACGTAGTTTGCACAGGCTGAGGCTTAATTCGCCCTCAGGGAAATCACCGTGGAGGACACCAAATACTATTACATGGTTGCGTCTCTTAGCAGCTCAGCAGTATAGCGGGTTGTGAGTTTGTTAGAACATCATACGGAGCAAGATAAATACTCTTTGAAAGCTCGTCTTAAAGAGACATTTGGTCTTTTGGAATCGGAGCGAGCTCGCCAGCTTCTCTCTCTGCCCAGATTGGGTGACAACAAACCAAATGAACTCATGGAGCATATACTCTTTCTGATCAGTGATCACTGCCCATGTTTCTTGTTCAAAGAGCTTTTTCTGCGATAGCTCCCAGACCAAGTTAGGCTCCCTCTGGAAAATTCCACAATACAGGATTACAAAGCACAGGGGCTGTGTTTTTACCACAGGAAGTTTGGCAACAGAGCCAAGAAATGCCAGCCTCCATGCACTTTCAGTGAGTTGGGAAACAAGACGACCTTAGCTGTGAGTGACAGCCATACAAGCGGCTTATTTTTTGTAACAGGCTCCCTCTCTGGTCTGCATTTCTTGATACAGGTGCTCAAGTGAGCATGCTGCCAGCATCACCTATTGACATTCATTCAGGAAAAACTCAGCACTTTTTATATTCCCTTCTAACTCCACGAGTTCTCGTGCTTTGGATTTTTTGGTGAATGAGGCATACTGTATGATCCAACCCCTTAGAACTGCCTTAAGTGCCTCCCAAGCCACGCCCACAGAAGAAACTGAGGACCAGTTGGTATCCATAAAAACATTGATTTCAGCCTTTATCATTTGTTGGAATTCAGGATTTTGCAATTATATATATATATATATATATATATATATATATATATATATATATATATATAAAATCTATTCTAGAATAAATCTTATGGACTGATGAAAAACATTTATAGTCCCTCCCAGATGGGTTTAAAAGTCTCCAAATATCTGTAAGACCAAGATTTTTACACATCCTGTGAAGCATCAATGTTGCTCTAGGGGGTTTAGACACTTTTGCTTCACTATGATCAAGGACTGAGTCCATCAAAAGATTAAAGTCTCCTCCCAATATTATATCATGAGGGGTGCCAGCAGCTTGCAACATCCTATCAAGATCTATAAAAAAGCCCTGATCATCAATGTTAGGTGCCTAAATATTAGCCAAAATCAACCTTTGCTCCTGAATTTCTGCTAAAACAATAATGACTCTTCCTAATTTATCTTTAATCTGTTTGAGACATTTGAATTGTAGATGTGTATTTACCAATGTAATGACTCCCCTGCTCTTACTTGAGTCAGCACTAAAGAAAACATGTCCACCCCATATCTTCCCAAATTTTTCACCATCCTGCAGGGAAAGATGCGTTTCTTGAAGAAACACAATATCATATTTCTTACGCTTAAGAAAAGAATGAACCTTCCTTCTTTTTATGGAGTGCCCCAACCCATTCACATTCCATGTGGAGAGAGACAATCCACTCATATTAACATTTGACATTTTTACATATTAGAAAAAATTGATTGTGTGTCAAAAATACAATTATAAAGACCACATTCCAACATTAGTGCAACAGTCAAACCCCGAACTTCCCCCGAACCAAACAAACAGAAAAAAGAAAAACATGCACATTAACCCTGCCATAAACCCATCCATGTACGCCTATGAGAGTCCCCGTGACAACTTTGCTGTCAGATTGCTCAAGTCCGGTGTTTCTATACAATTTTGTGAGACAGAATTACATAACAGAAAGTAATCTATAAATCCAACTCCAGCCAATAGGCGGGATAAACACAAAGAACATGTAGATTCATTCACAAAACTGTCTCGAATGTGTGTTCCTCCACAAAACAAATTCCAGCCTCTAGCGGAACCAGCCCACACACACACACACACACACAAAAACTTCAGTTTCCTTGGACAGTCAAACAAATGTTTAGTGAGCCTGCTGTTCATGAGTGCAACAGATGACCTAACCCTTCCAAAATCCTGCAAAACATACTCCACAAAACAAACTCCAGCCAATAGGAAGCATAAGCACAAAGAACGAGCAGATTCATCCCCAACACTGTCCTGAAGGTGTGTTATTCCACAAAACAAACTCCAGCCGCTAGGCAGAACCAGCACAAAAAGAGACAAAAAAGGCGCCGAGCTTCTTTGGACAATCAAGTGTATGTTCAACGAGACAAGCTCACTTTGAGGTACATGAGAAACACAAAATGACTTCCACAGTCCATTGAATTTATGAAAAACATCACTTGTTGTGGGCATGTTAATATTTTGTGGCCATCCTTAGTATCTGTTCTCAATTTGGCAAGAAACATCAGTGCAAAAGTGATCCTCCGTCAATGCGAGAGTTTCTTGAAGGAGTGTTTCTGCACAAAGCAAACTCCAGCCGCTAGGTGGAACATCACAAAAAGAAACAAAATGGCGCCCAGCTTCCTCGGACATTCAAGTGTATGTAAAGTGAGTCAATTCACTTGGGGGCAACATCATAAACACCAAATGGTTTAATCACCCCATTGTCTCTATGAAAGACAAGGCTTGCTGTGGGCATGTAAATATTTTGCGGCCATCCTTAGTATCTGTTCTCAATTTGGCCGGGAACATCAGTGCAAAAGCAATCTTCCGTTGATGTAAGAGTTTCTTGCATTCCTTGAATCGATCACGTTTCACTCTTGTCGAATTCGCAAAGTCTGGGAACAAGAAAATATTGTGATTTTTCCAAGAAAGCTTTCCTTTGCTCCTCGCCTCACGTAACACAAGATCTTTATCGGATGATCTCAGAAATTTGGCCAGAATTGATCGGGGCCTGTCACCCTCGATCGATCTGCGAGCCGGGACCCTGTGAGCTCGCTCGATTTCCAGCTTGTGGCCTGTTATGTCGAGCAGACTCGGGAAGGAATCTAAAAATGTCTAGGAATTTCACCATACCTCTGCCTTCTTCATGCTCAGGAATTCTAACAATGCAGACCTACTACGATTCTCCAAATGCTCCAGTTTTTCAAAAACGCGTTCCAAATGTACTTTGGTCGCTAGTGGATTAGCAGCTAATTCCCTCTCCGATGACTCCAGATAATCGATCCGTTTCTCGACGTCCCTGATTCTTGTAACCAACTCAGAGAATTTTGTTTCCATCACAGTAATCGATCAACGTATTACAGCAAGATCCTCCAAGTCTGCAACGACTTTCGTCAGCATCACAGACATGCTCGCCAGCTGCTGCTGAATTTCTCCCGCCGCACCGTCCAAACTGAGTCCCTGGTCTGTGGGCCCGTCCGAGGCACCAGCTTGAGCACATAAGTGTCTTTTAATATCTCCAGAGGCTGAGGATTTTGAATTATTTGCTATGTTGACTTCAAAGAACAGATATGTAGCAGGGTGTATCGAATCTCACTGGTTTATGACATAAAAATAATTAAAAATTAGCAAGGTGCGCAGAGCTCACCGTTTACACGTCCGACCCTCGCATGGCGTCACGTGACTCCCACAGAGATGAATCTTGAATAAAAAAGATACTTTATAAAATGGCAATGAAAATCAAATTTACCAATATTTGCGCTGACTTCAGGCCTGTATAATTTTTTTCCTGAGATTTGGCATGATCTGTTACCCAGAATAAACCTGACCCAGAGCAAGTAAGCCACATAGCACAAGTTACCATGGAAATAAACCAATCCACGTTCTTGAGATCCCCCCCCCCCCCAAAAACACAAAAAAAACTTGAGTTTGCTCAAACTAAACTGAAACTTCTTACTTAAACCTGATGTGTGAGACAGGCATCTGAGCAAGTTCAGAACTTTGTGTTGAAGCACATTTAATGTCATTGCCTCCTGTGGATGAATCACTTCTGTTTTATTCCTCATTTGTAAGTTGCTTTGGACAAAACCATCTGCTAAATGAATAAGTATAAATAAGAGTTGGGCATTAAAAAAATAATATTTGTTGGCCATTAACTTGAATATTCAGTCCCCACCGATGTCTACAACAATTTTGGCCCTGGTATTTTGGGCCTGAGGTGGGAAAATAAATATTTCTTGGAAGATCAGCAGTAAACTAAATAATGAGGATAATAATAATAATAAATGGTCATAGTGGCACCATTTCCTGAGAATGACCCCCCTATTAGGATGAAAGAAAAGTGAGTGAGAGAGAGAAAGAGAGGAAATGAGAGAAAATGGGAAGGACGTTTGGGTGAATAGAGTGCACAGTGTTCTGTGGGCTTGGGTCAGGTTTCTGGGTCAGTTCTGGTAACACCACTGCCCAGCACTTTGTTCAGGTTCAGTCTGGGTGACAGACTGTGAAGCACTGGGCCAGAACCGTCATACACCACCACCAACGCACCCCCCCCCCCCCCCCAACTCTAGTGCTTTAAGACCCGTGTGTGAGAGACATATACTCACTCTGGCTGCTATGACTTCATATGTTCAAGACTGATCTGTACCTTCATGATCTCAGTGTCTTCAGTGATTTGAGCTTCATCAGGAAGAGATCACACACCTGCTGTCTGGTAAACTTTTCATTCACTGGATCTGAGTAGTGGTCGTGTAGCAGTACCTAAGCAGTTTTACTACAATTCAGTTTCTTATAGTTATGTATGTATGACCTTTTTTTGATGATCCATTAAGATTTTTCTGATATATATTTGTAAAATGCATTTCAAAAAAAGAATCTCTAAGAAGTTCCCTTGCATTTACTGGTCTGAATGCATGTACAGTAGTTCTGCTGTATGTTAAGTTTAACATACTTTTGAAATTTTTTACATTTCAAGACTATTTTGTACATTTGGCAAAATTTAAATACTGACTTAATGAAGAATATTCATTGAAAATAGTGTTTTCCAAAAGGTTCTGACCAAAAAATCATATGCACGTTTTATGCGGTTTGTACCAAAATCAATTTTAATGCTTTATTCAGGCACAATATTGATAAATACATGGGTTATTGAGATTTTTTTTTTTTTTTTTTTTTTACTTGATATACTCCACCTGAAACATTTTAAAAAGCATTTTGCTAATTCCTTTAGAATTGTTATGGGTTTAATGAGCTCATAGTAATTGAGAGAAATATTACATTAAATATTTGTACTTTTAAAAAGTTCATACTGCAGTAACAGTTACTGTAAATTGAGCTAGTGAAGCTATTTAAAATAATAAAGTATTTCAAAATGGTAAAAAGAAAAATAATAGCATGTTAACCAGTTACAGCATCTAAGACATAAACATTCCCTTATACATTCACATAATTTTAACATAAAATTCCATGGAGTCATCATGCTATAAACCTATAGTAAATACATTATACTGTATTTTGACATTACAGTTTAAGAGCTGATAGGGAAACTCATGTAGACTTTGATACATTTTGATGCTTTAATACTGTTTTGATGTTGTTTAAACCCTTTTCATATTTGAGTTTGTCGTTGCTGTATTTTCTGTGACCGTGTGGATTGAAAAAGTCCTGTAGTCAGTCTTGGGAATTTGAAAAAAAAGTGGGTGAATAGTGTAAAAGCGTCTCTATTCCTGCACCAGGTCACAGTGATCTCCATTAAAAGCTTACCAGCAGAGCAAAGCCTGAACCGTTACTAGAGACACCTTCAGCTCAGGTATCAGCCCGGCCCTCCCTCTGCTCCTCAGATCCCCTTAAACACCAACAAACATGCTTTACTATTCACATACTATTCATTGCATCATGCATTCATACTTGTCTTTTATAGACACTCTTGATTTGCATTTTCAAATCTCTCGATCAAAGGATCATTATAACTCAAAGCCACTGATGCCTGTCCACTCCGTTGCATCCGTGTGTGCAGTAGAGCTCCCAGGGCTCGAGGGTTGGATTGTGATACAGGCTCCGTGTCCTATGCTTTACCCTGTCTAGCTCCCATAAGGCTTTTGAGGGATGTGGGGTGGCCGGGGGGCCCAAGGGGCCCAGGGCCTGTGTTCAGCAGAGGGGCCAAATGGAGGCGCCTCTCTTTGCATGAGCAGTGGTAAAGTGAGCACTATAGTTGGGTTTGTGTTGAATGGTGGAGTGACACCAGCAGGTCATCGTGGAGTATTACCCTCCTGAAGCCCCCCGTCCTCTCATGTTTCAGATAGGTATCACCCCATTGCCTTGCTGTGGTTCATATGCCATCCTATAGTCTGAAATAGAAGAGTTGCTGAACTCTCTTTTACTCTTTATGTCTTATTCTTGATTCCTTCAATGATTGCTGAACTTCTTGGATATGATAAGAGACATTTTTTTTTTTTTTTTTGCCATGGCATAACTCTAATGCCTGAAAAATACTCTACACAGGTAAGTGAACACAAATGATTGTAGCTCGGTTTCATGCATCTGAGTGCAATTCATGGCACATCGCAAGTATTTGTTGCACACTTGCCATTGCCACAAATGGTCAGTTTTCTATTTCAGGTAAAGTACTGTCATGGTGATAGTTGCTGAGCTGAGCAAGTTCATTTAAGTCTTCCAGAAGAGTGTAAACACTGTGACAGTGGTGCTATTTAAACATTCCTCTGTTTGTTTGAGCATCCCTACCAGCAACATTTGCTCAATCAAAAATGTTTAGAAAACACCTTTTAAAACAGTGATTACTTTTGCAATTCCATTTGGTGTCACAAGAGTGAAACTGCATCTTTAACCTTGTGCGACCCCGTGTCCTCATGCAGGTACATTGTGTTTTGTCTTCACTATACGCAATGCATAACTTAAACCAACTGATCTCAGTTCAGGACACTCTTTGCAGTCATGTGACAAAACAATATTGTGCCGATCACAACAGATTTTGTCTGTGGGAGAAACGGCAACAAAACTACATCTGGTAATAAACTTAATTAAGTTTTTACATTAAAACCTGTTAGAGTCAAAACATTAGAGTCTCTAGTTTCATCCAATATGGCATTTTTTATTTTTTTATTTGAACGATTAATCACGAAACGGCACGCTGCTAAACACAGTGTACACCATAGTGGACAATAGCGCTATTTTCTTCATTAGAAATCCTAAATTCACTGTGCATTATCACATTGAGACATTTTTTTTTTTTTTTTTTTGCTTTCAGAGGCTTTAAATGGAGTTAGGATGAAAATAAGGTGCATGATGTTTGGATCACTCAACATGTTTGACAGACATGTGACAATGATAATCAGTACATAGATTCAGAATTTATAATGTATCATTTTATTTTAACATGGTTGGCAGAGATTGGATGATGCTGGACATTATTTTGAATCTGAATTAATTATGCTAATTTCTGATGTAATGTCTGTAACATCTCAAAAACATGAATAGTCAACACTCCTGGAAACATCATAAACTATTTGATGAATAAAATCTGAATTTGTATAGCTTGGTATTATTTAAAATTTCAAAACTTAGTCCTGCTGTCCACATATCTGGACATACATTTTTAGGAAAACTATTTGCTCTAGAAACTTTATTATTTATTTTTATTTTGCATGTTTATTAGGTGCTACTAGTTACAAATCAAAAAGAGAAATGGAAAATGCACACAGCAGTCACGCTCAGGTCTCAGGAGGATAAACACGGCACAACCTTCAGGCCCAAACAAACTCTACACAAATACGTGAACTCAGTTTCAAGCACTGTTGCATCCTGAACTGTGTCAGAACACAGTACCATATTTTCTAGAATATAAATTACTTTTTTATATATTTATATAAATGTAATTTATATGTAATTGATGTTGTCGGTCAAAACACATACAAAAACATACATTATGCTTACACCCAAACAGCTGAAAACATCAATTATAGAGAGGGTAGTAGTGTTGCTAAGTAGCCTATACAGATACCTGCAGATGTCTATACCAAGTATTTCACGTCCACCATAATATTTTTGTGATAACAGGATTACCTCTAAAGACCACAGTCACATGCAACTCACATTCTAGTGACATTTCATCAGTTAAAAGATTCAGTTAGTAAACTGGATAATTAGTGCATAGTAAAAAGGGACACATACGTATGTTCAGAAATATCCTTTATTGACAGTCATTAACGTTAATTAGTAGAATACAGCAAGCATATTGTTACACTCAGATGAAAATGTGCTTGTTAAATACAGAGTTGCATTTGTTATAAAAAAAGATGTGGATTGTTTGTCACATTTCTTTTATTGAAAAACGACAACTTAAAGCAGATGTTCCCAATTAAAACGACTTAAACTATTTATTTGGTGTCTTGACACAGCTGAAGGGAAGTCGTCTGCTGCTGGGTCCTAATGCCTCTGCCAAAATATCAGTACCACTTATACACTTGTGCTTTTTTCTCTCAATAATGCAATTTTGACCAGGAGCAACTTATATTCAGGTGCAACTTTATTTCTGAAAAACATTATTATATGAAACATATAATACTAAAAACATTAGTATGTATTGCATTCTCAGCACTGCTGCATATACATTTTGAAGAGTGTCTTTCAGGGTTAGTTAAAGTTAGTAGCTAGTCACCTGAAAAATAACACATTCATTTTAATGGCATAGACATTTGAAGGAAACTCTTATCGCTTCTTTGAGTTTTGGCTTGTTACCACCACAGTATCACAAGAATTTATGTTTTGTACAATGAAATTGTGTGCTTACTATACATTGGCCAAGCATTCATTTAAGCATTTGCGTACTTGTGTAGAGTATGTTTCTGGTCTGAAACATCACATCTACTCACACAACAAAGCCGGTCATGGTCAGTGAGTGCTAGTAGCCTTCATTTTACCTCAAAAGCAACTTCATTAGATTAGCCATTTCCCCCTAGAAAACAACAGAGTCTGAAGTGAGCTCATGAGATTATCGTTGCTCTTTTGGACAAAAGCTTTTTTGGAGTGAAACCAAACAGATTGGAATGAGACTCTGACTGAGCCCGTTATATTCAGCTGGCAGGTTTTGGACTCAATGAATGCAACAGAATTTTAGAATCAAACATCATCTGTAATGTCACAAACTATTCTGTTACAAAGATACAGAATAAAATGATGAATTTGGAAACAAGGGCAAATGAACAGGTTTGTTAATTCCAGCTTCAAGGTGTTGATATAGCTATAAAAGATCAGTGCCTGGCATCTGTCCATCCATTAGAATAGGAGAATTGATGTTTGAATGCTCGCTGTATCAAATGTCACGTGAACAGCCCCCCCCCCCCCCCCCCGTCCAACCGTCCAGCTACTAGACTATGATTTTTTGTCCCTGTTTGCTGTTGGTTGGATGGCTTGATTCATGAGGGTCCTGTATTCACAAAAGCACCACACTCTAGACAGGTAGAACAGGTTTTAGCTCATATGGATATATAGGATGAGTCAAAGAATGACTTCCATTCAGTATTATTTCCATTCAGTTGAACGTAACAAACCATGAATAATTTACCCCTTTTCAAATTAATACACAAGATGGTACAAATGAGTAACATGGAACAATTAAATAAAATTAAAAAGATTGAAGAGAAATAACTCACACACATTATTCAGCATATGGAAATACTTCCCAAATTGATAATATCTGTATTTAACTATTTAATTTTATAAATGCTCAAATTAATAATGTACAGTTGTAACTTTTAGGCCTGAAACATCCAGTGTCCTGTGTAAGTACATAAATGCAAATGTTATAAATTCACAAGCTCGATTTCATGATTCATCGTGTTCTGAAATGTGTAAGAATGCAAGTAATCACTGGATTTACAGTTGCCACACTTTAGCGGACATTAGCCTTAACTGTCTTTTTCTATAGTCAGTTTTCTCTTTCAGGTCAACTACTGTCAATGCAGAGTTAAAAGAAAATCTTTTGAACAATTCAGTTAAACTGTTGACATGTTTCTAGCTATCTATATGGTTTAATGGCACAGATTTGAAGGAAACTCTGGCCTAATTTACTGGAATTCATCCAACAGTGAGTTTACAATGCATTGAACAAGCATTCGTGCCTGCATTTCTGTCCTAACATTTACAATTTTGGGATTAATTACCTTCACCTTCTCCACAGACAGAAAATGGGTGTTCTCTATATGCGCACACTCTTCGTAGCTGTAATAGCACTGATCTTTATAACCACATATGATGCGATCAAGCCCACCCAGAGGCCAAAGTATCAGTACACCAAGAAGCCCCCACGAGAGATGGTGCAGACTACTGTTTATGTAGGCAAGCCTACTGTCACGGCACGGATTGTGGACTACACCAAATCAAGAGAGCGCTTCCCTGTGGTAGTCACAGAGAGCACAACAGTTCCTGCAGACAGCTATATAGATTACCCTACAGACACCACTGCATCCCCCACTGCAGCAAAAGACAACTACACACTGGACTATAATGAATGCTACTTCAACTTCTGTGAGTGCTGTCCACCAGAGAAAGGTCCACAAGGTGTCAAAGGAGACCCTGGACTGCCAGGTCAGTGAAGTTTAGTCATGTTCATTTGTTATTTCTATTAAATAATGTGTTATCTATATATATATTCCCAGTAGGAACAACCCTAACCTTTGTATTCCCAGTGTGAATGACCCTGACCCTTGTTATTTCTTGGTATATAGTGCCTCTTTCAAACTCATTACATACTGAATTTGTAATTTTTTTTTTAGATCTGATTTATTTTAACATTGTGTAGCAGAGTGGGGGGTAGAGGATAGAGCTGTAGCACCAGCAGAGGGGGGAGAATGCTGCTGACACTAATGTTTAAGGGAAAACCAACAGATAACAGGGAAATACTAACCCAATCACAAATAGAATGATCACACTTCTCTCTGTGAGTCCCAAAACAGTACTTCCGGAGCCAGAGACAGAGTTGTAAATGTAAACATGCCAAAAACCAAAATGTAAAACAAAACAAAACAAAACAAACAGAACAAAAACAAAACAAAGCAAAACAAAATAGTAAAACAAAACAGCAGTGTCGGAGTTCAGCCCTGCAGCTTCAGTGCAGACAGACACATTCTGGTGAGCAGTTTATTTGACCTATAATAGAACAGACCATTATAAAAAGCTAAAAAAACATTAAACCCGCATGTGTTTTAATCACCATTGTATTTAATGATTTCACATACCAAAAGTGTTGGAGCTACAGCCATAATTACGGCCGTGAATACACAGGCGGTATACAGTACGGAACAGACAGACTGGAGGTAGGCAGCAGTCGGCCAGTAGAGCTCCATACGAGCCTCGCACAAACAAACGCTATAACATACAAAGGAACTAACATTATTAGCACAGGGTACCAGAGCCATGCGGTTAGCCTAACATCTAACATAAGTAAGGAATAATTGACGACGATCCATTGAACTGTTGAAAAATAATGCACGTTGTGACCGTTGCACTTCGGGTGTGCATTATTTTTAAACAATTTAATAGGCCGGAGTCAATTATTCCACTTATGCCATGGTTACCACACCTTAAGACATCGTTCAGGGTTTTATCTCAAGATATTTTCTGGTTTTCGTCCCTAAAACGCTTTTATGAGACGAACTACTTGCTTCCACCACAGATTCAGCGACTTTAATACAGTCATAGCCTTTGTTGCTAATCCGAAAACACATTAATCACATTAGAACTAGCAACGGAGGCTCGCACTGTTTTACTGGACTTAATGGAGTAACAAGTTATTGCATGTGTGAGTTTGTATTTGAGGGATTGAAAGAGAGAAACTTAGATCATGAGATATCTCACTTCTGGGATTACCTTTTTTCTCGTCAGAAGTAAACTTCAAAATCGCCAAGATGCGTGTCGCCATATTCCCGTTATAAACCTTAACAACTGAGATGCAGGAGTGCACTGACATGACCACTCTGTTTTTCTCTCACAAGTATATTTGGGTATATAATGTCTATGTGTCCACGAGTGTGTGTGTGTGAGAGAGGGGGAGCGTGAGGGTGTTTCCCACAGATATTTCAGATAATATAGAAACTGTTGTATTGATCAAGTGTACTAGCTCTGATACAGCTCCAGCCTTCATTGCTATTTCAAAAATGTCATGTTAGAACTAGCAATGGAGGATGTGCTGCTTTTCGGAATATGAATAAAAAGGTTGTGTGTGTGCGAGCGTATGTGTGTGTGTGTGTGCGAGTGCCAGCGTATGTGTGTGTGTGCGTGCACACGTGCATGTGTATGTGTGAGAGGGTGTGTAAGTGCAGGGGACACAAGGGAGCACGAGGGCTCTTTTTAACCAAAATTGAAATAAATGTAGGATATTTTAGACATTGTTTTAACATTCTTAACCTATCTACTTTAACCAATGTCTTTGTTTTAATTGGTTATTTTGTTGTGGTAGCCTGTAGGGCTCTTTGAAATAACTGAAATAATTTGGCAAAGTGATATGGAACTGTTATGCGGTCAAGACCTGGAACTATTTTATAGCCATGCGTTTACTTTAAAAATAATTGCACATCTTAGAACGTCTGTGAACCAATCAGAATGAAGCATTCAACAGACCCGTGGTATAACAACATCAACACATACCTTTGGAGCGGAAGTGTCCGATACCGGAAAGGGGGCAGTCATTAGACCGTGACGCGCATCTAGACTGCACGTAGCCGCCCTAATATACCCCACAAACACATGCTGACAGGCTATCAAAACCCACATAATACTGAAGGGGGTGATACAATAAAACAGACAGATGCGCTATTCTTATATGCACTGCATAATGCAAGTCGCATTAAAGTTAAATTATATTGGCATAAAAGGAAAATTCACCACAACCAGGGGAAATACTTCAAGACAGTAGTCTGTCTCACTACAATTGCATCAGAACAAGGATTTTATGGCTCAGAAAACAACACTGATTGAGCTTAAGCAGCTGAGTTCTTGAATGTACCAGCTAAATGATTGAATTTAAAAATGGAATGAGGCATAACAGGGTGGAACTATCAGCAAATGCTTTTTTTTTTTTAACACATTACATGTAGCTGTTTTGTTAGTTGTATATTCTTAGCTTGCAAATGAATGACTGATATTTGAGACAGTAAAACCTCTGTTTTAATAGTCCATTTCCCTCTGTTAGACAGCAGTGACTAGGGTTGCAACTGGGTTTCCGTAAAGGGCGTCTATTTTCCTATATTTAAGCAGCGATAAACTTGGTCAGATGGCGGAAATTCTGAGGTGTCACACATTTGCATTGAGAAATATTGGCAACCCCAATGGTGATAACACCCATTTGTCGCATATTTTAAAGAAATGTAATTGATTTCCCATTAAATGTTGCTGACAGGGTGGAATGTGTGTGATGAGCAGGATATGATCACAAATTAAAATGTGTTTTGTTAGATTTCCTAGTTTAAGTTCCCTGGAAAGCATAATCCTTTTTGGAGCGGTTTCAGTCCATGTTTTAAATGTTTTGTAATATGAGATCATTATTCTCAGGGTCATGACCCATTTACTATAGGCATGTGGGGAAAAAACATGAGTTCTATAGATGTGTTTATGTCACATTGAAGGCATACCTGGTGAAAAGGGAGAACCTGGACCCAAAGGTGTACCTGGCCCAATAGGGCTGAATGGAATTTCAGGATCTAGAGGAGATAAAGGTACATACTTGATAAGTAGTTTACATAATGATGTTTTTACTGTTTGTTATCTCTGTAATCTTGATGACTGCTTCAGCATAATATTGCATGTTTGAGCTTTTCCATTTTAATGTAACAGGAGAGAAAGGTGACCAAGGAAACACTGGATTCACTGGGTCTCCGGGCATTCAGGGAAAAGCTGGAATGAAAGGTGGACTTTACTCATCCATCACATCCCACTGGGAATATAAAGAGTTGTTTGATCAAAACAAAAGTCATGAAATATGTTTGTTTTCCCTTAAAAGGTGACATGGGTATTAAAGGTGAGAAAGGTGCGGCTGGCCTGCCAGGATTTAAAGGTTCTAAAGGAGAAAAAGGAGACCCAAATTTCAATGTGTCAAAGGGTGAGTGGGGCGAGCCAGGTAAAGATGGGCCGCCGGGACCCCAAGGCCTGACTGGTGAAAAGGGTGAAAAGGGAGACAGAGGAGAGTGCGGTTTGCTGGGTGAGAGGGGTCAGAAAGGAGAGCCAGGTGACCCTGGACCACCAGGTGTGCGTGGAGATCCTGGCCCATCTGGACAACACGGTATGCACGGAAACCCTGGCATCACTGGAGAACGTGGAGAACCAGGAATTCCTGGAGTGAAGGGTGAGCCCGGAGGACGTGGCCCACCAGGACCCAAAGGACTGAGAGGTATCCGGGGAATTAAGGGTGAGCGCGGCCCCCAAGGTAAACGTGGCGACCGAGGTCTGCGTGGAATAAAGGGTGCGATGGGCAACAGTGAGATGAGACTACGGTCCGCATTCAGCGTTGGCCTGTATCCAAGCAAGTCTTTCCCTCCTTCAGGATTTCCAGTTCGCTTCGACAAGGTATTCTACAATGATGAAAACCATTATGATATCGCCACCAGTAAATTCAACTGCACCTACTCAGGAGTTTACGTGTTCTCCTACCAGATCACAGTGAGGAACAAGCCTTTACGAGCTTCTTTGGTGGTGAATGGGGTGCGCAAGGTGCGCTCAAGGGACACTCTGCACGGTCAAGACATTGACCAGGCATCCAACTTAGTGATCCTTAAGATAGTTGCTGGTGACCAGGTATGGGTGGAGACCCTCAGAGACTGGAATGGTGTCTACTCCAGCAGTGAAGATGACAGCACCTTCTCTGGGTTTTTACTCTACCCTGACTAACATCCTTTCCATGAATAAACCAGTGTGAAATCCATGCTGAACTTTAC